>NW_027437179.1:42369799-42522299 GCF_033239565.1 Halichoeres trimaculatus | reverse complement strand
TTGTCTCTTTTTGTGTTTCATGTCTTTAAATCTACTCCAATTATTAAGCCTGGTTTAATAAATGTTAAACAAAAAAAAAAAAAAATAATAATAATAATAATAATAAAAAAATAAAAAATAAAAAACGAACATTGTTTTTGTTTACTGAATAATGCAGCAGATAAAATTGATAAATTAATTAATTAATCAATTAATTAAACAAAACAAAATTAATAAAATAAAAGAATGAAAAATAACCATAATAAAATAGAATAAATTAAAATAGATAAATAAAAAAAGTTAAATAAAATAGAAAAAAAATAAAAATAAAAATGAAATAAACAAAATCAAAATAAAATAAAATAAAATACAATTATCAAGATAAAACAAAAAAAGACAAAATACATTCAATAAATAAAATGAATAAAATAACATAAAAATCAAAATAAAATAAATTACATTATAAAATTAAAATAAAATAAAAGAACAAAAAAATAAAAAAAATAAAGAAAGAAAATACAATTAAATTCAAATAATAAATAATTGAATAAAACATGCTTAATCACAACATTGGTCAAAAAAATACTGCAATTACATTATTTTCCAAAATTGTTAAGCTCTAATTTGGACACTCCAACTCTAACTTGGACACTTTGTGAACGCTCAAAACCAAGAGCTGAGGGGTAAGACTGGGATTAGCCCGTAGTCTTCTTCAAACAACATTTCTATTCATACGTCAACAAAAGAAAATCAAAACTAAAGAAAGTGATGGACCAACGACTTCCATGTTTTGCAAATCAAGACCAACATTTGTGCCAATAAAGTTTGTTGTCTTTACAAACACAGATTACGTTGCAGCCATTCGGACACACACAAAAAAGACCGATGTGTAAAAAGACTTTGATGCTGGAAGCTCCTGACGCACCTTCCAGGTAAACTCTGATTGTTCCTGAAGCTTCAGGCTACAGAGGTGTTTCCCTGAAGACTGGATTAAAGAGTTTCTGCTCCGACCACAGAAAAACCAGCTGCTGCTCCGACTAACTTCAGCCTGTGTGTGTGTGTGTGTTTGTGTGTGTGTGTGTGTGTGTGTGTGTGTGTGTGTGTGTGTGTGTGTGTGTGTGTGTGTGTGTGTGTGTGTGTGTGTGTGTGTGTGGGAGAGGACAGGGGAGTCCCTTTACAGCAGGAGGAAACTGGCTTTGAAAAATGTTAAAGACGATGAATCACACACACACACACACACACACACACACACACACATCAGCCCAGCTTCCTGCTCAGGATCACTCGGGGACATAGTCTCTGTCTTTTCTGTCCCATTAGCAGCAGCAGGTATCTCCATCAGGACCAGGAGCAGAGTTTTTATCACGTCATTCGAGCGTTTTGACGGTTGTGGTGTTCAGACTCAGAGCTGAGGAAGGAAGGACAGGAGGGAGTGAGGATAGGAAGTAAGGATGCAGGAAACAGCACAGAGGCATCATCTGGGCTGCAGATGGGACACGACCCAGACACTAAAAATGTGTTTTTCTGTCACTGGATGAGTCCTCTTCATCCTCATCATCCTCATCATCATGAGCGTCATAAAAAGACAGCAAAGGGAATCACTGGAGTCTGACACACACACATCAGTTCAGCCCATTTCACACATTTAGTCCACACAGTCCCCCATGAGGAGCCAAACACACACACACACACACTCAAACACACACACACACACACACTCAAACACTCAGGAGTGCTGGAACCCATGTGTTCAGTGTCCTGGATGTGTAATGGCCCTGCATCATCATCATCAAAAACACACACACACACTCACACAGTCACTCATATAACTTGATTTATCAGTCGTTGTGTTGTAATCAGAGGTCAACCCTCGTTTTAAAGAGTTACTCTCTGCTCAGGGTCAGTTTCTCTGAGACAGAGGCTGTGTTCACACTGAAGTTCAAAGACCTGACCTGAATCGAATGTGACCCACATCTGATTTGTTTCTGACAGTGTGAACAGCACAAGTCCTATTGAATCTGAGATTCAGATTCAGATTCAGGCCTCTTTAATAATGATATAATAATAATGGACTTTATTTTTACCCCACTTTACATTTGTTAGCAAATCTCTGAAAGCACAATAAAAAAGGAAAGGGAAACGAAAAAAAAAGAAAGGGGGGGGGAATCAAAAGGACAAAAAAGAATAAAAACAAAAGCATAAAGAAAAAAGGGGAAAAAAGGAAAAGAAAAAAAGGAAAAAAGAAAAAAGGGAAAAAAGGGAAAAAGGAAAAAAAGAAAAAGGAACAAAAAAGAATTAAAAGAAAAAAGGAAAAAAAGAAAAAAGTGAAAAAAGAAAAGAAAGGAAAAAAGAAAGAAAAAGGGAAAAAGAAAAAAAGGAAAAAAGAAAAGAAAGGAAAAAGAAAAAAGAAAAGTGGGGGAAAAATAAAGAAAAAAGAAAAAGAAAGACGAAAAGAGAAAAAAGGAAAAAAGGAAAAAGAAAAAGGATCAAAGGAAAAGAGAAAAAAGGACAAAAAAGAATAAAAAGAAAATAAAAAAAGGAAAAAAGGGGAAAAAGGGAAAAAGAAAAAAAGGGAAAAAGAAAAAAGGGAAAAAAAGAATCAAGAAAAAGAAAGGAAAAAAGAAAAAGAAAAAAAGGAAAAAAGAAAAAAGGGAAAAAAGGGAAAAAGGAAAAAAAGAAAAAGGAACAAAAAAAATTAAAAGAAAAAAGGAAAAAAAGAAAAAAGTGAAAAAAGAAAAGAAAGGAAAAAAGAAAGAAAAAGGGAAAAAGAAAAAAAGGAAAAAAGAAAAGAAAGGAAAAAGAAAAAAGAAAAGTGGGGGAAAAATAAAGAAAAAAGAAAAAGAAAGACGAAAAGAGAAAAAAGGAAAAAAGAAAAAAGAAAAAGGATCAAAGGAAAAGAGAAAAAAGGACAAAAAAGAATAAAAAGAAAATAAAAAAAGGAAAAAAGGGGAAAAAGGGAAAAAGAAAAAAAGGGAAAAAGAAAAAAGGGAAAAAAAGAATCAAGAAAAAGAAAGGAAAAAAGAAAAAGCAAAAAAGGAATAAAAAAGAAAAAGAAAGAAAAAAGAAAAAAGACTTGTGTTCTAGGAGGTTGAACTATAAATCAGATACACAACAGGTTTTTTGGAGGTCTGAACTCTGATTATCAGACTGGCTGATTATTGGCATTTTGAAGCAGATTGGCTGTGACCTTTTAGCCGATAAAAAACAAAATAATAATAAAATTGTTTTTTTGGCTCTGATGCAGCCACAACTCTCTATCTCCAGCATCGTCCCACCCACAGAACAACCTGATTGGTTAGAAACAGAACCATGGCTCGGGTAACAGCCAATCAGCATGGAGAGCTGTGAATGCACAGTGCTCACACACACAGCAGAGATGATAAAAGGTCCATGCTTTTTTAAGTTGAATTGAACTTTATTTTTCTTTTTGATTTAACCTTTAACCATTTGGCTTTCAAGAAAAACAACCAGAAGCCTCTGTCACCACATTCTTAATGATGCCGTTAAATTCACTAAGAGATATCATGGCGTCAAATTTTTGACAGCGCTTTTATAAGACGTGCTGCTGAGCCTGGGAGCTGTTTGATAATCATATGATGTAAGAAATTTGTTTTAGTTTTTTAGTACTATTTATTTTTTATGCTAATAGTTTCACTTTTACTTCAAATGAATATCAGCTCCAAATATCAGTTATCGGCCTCTTTGACTATAAATTATTGGTATCGGCCCTGACAAAACCATATCGGTCTATCTCTGATCTGAACAGTCCGGTCACATTTATTGCAACTTTGACTTTGTCCTATAAATCTTATAAATATAACCTTAACCCTTTATCACCTGAGTATCGAGCACCCAGGCCTCCTGGACGTTTCATTTTTTCCTCTTGCCCAATTGGTAGAAGAGTTACGGTAATTAAAGGAGCACTGGTAAAGTAGGAGAGCCAGTGCTCTGATTGGCTTTAAACTGTTTAAAGTGCAATTTTAGCAATTTTCAGGATACAAAGCATATTTTTATAGTTTAGACTCAACTTGAGCAGGTGACGTTTAAGAGTAACTTTCATGGGCGCTACCATTAAAGCAGATAAGTCGTCTTACCGTCTGAGCGTGAGGAAGTGCTGTTTGCTCCCTGTTGCATCTTCCATCCTCCTTCCTCTCCTCCTCCCCGGCCCTTTCCGTCTGCCTCTTCCTTAAAACCCATTTATAACCCCCCCCCCCCCCCCCCCCCCCCCCCAGTGGGGGCAGGTAAACACAGACACCCCACCATTAGAGTGAAATTTACTTCCAATATGAGCCCAAAGAAAAAGCTTTTAAAGCATCAGAATCTAATTCATTTACCCCTGTTACAGCAAATGGAGCAGGTGCTGCGTCTGAATGTGGGTGTTACTGTGTGTGAGTGTGTGTGTGTGAGTGTGTGTGTGTGTGAGCCGGGGGGGATTTTGTCACTCCTCACAAACCTCCTGAACAGCCTCCATGATGCTGTTTCATGGGTCTACAGCGCGCTCGGCTGCCTCTCTTCATTTGCACCAATCACAGTAAGAGAATTTTGACGCTTTGCTGAAACGTGGCGATAAAAACAGGAAATCAGGACCACGGAGGAAACGTTTCATTCTGGTCCCTGACTCATTTGTGGTTTCATACAGTGACAGGGTGAAGGTTTGATTCCCTGAGCGACTGACCGCCCGGCCACTCTTTCAGTCTGAGTTTGATGATCCTGCTAAAGAGGACGCAGAATCAAAACATAAAAACCTTGGATTTCTTCTGCAGATGGAGACACTTTGAAACCAGGACAACCAAAAGCATTTATAAAAATCTGCAAAAACTCACATTACTGTGCACAGAGGGACGTCTGGGAGCCAAACACATGCTAGAGTGTCCTGTTTGGAGCAAACAAGTGTCCTCTAAGATCCACAACTTGTGCTAATGTGCCCTTTTGTGATCCCAAAAGCATGCTTAAGTGTCTTTTTTGGAGCCAAAATACACAAGAAGTGCCCTCTAAGGAGCCAAAAGCACAAAAAGTGCCCACTTTGGGGCCAAAATGCGCACTTAAGTGCCCTTAGGCATCCAGATCATGCACTAAAGTGCCCAGTTGTGATCCAAAAAGCATGCTCAAGTGCCTTTTTTGGTGCCTAAATGCAGTTAGAGTGGCCTCTTGGGAGCCAAACACATGTCAAAGTGCCCTCTTTTCAGCCAAAAGTCATACAAAGTGCCCCCTGGGATCCAGAAAAGCACACTAAAGTGCGCCTTTGGCATCCCAAAGTGCCTTTTTTGCAGCCAAAATTCAGATACAGTGTCTTCTAAGGAGCCAAAAGGCAGATAATACTCCCACTCTGCAGCCAAAAAGCTCACTGTAGTCCCCTCTTGGATCCCAAAGACATGCTTAAGTGCCTTTTGAAGAAAAAATTCAGATACAGTGTCCTCTCTGTTGCCAAAGGCACACTAAAGTGCCCTCTGGGATCCAGAAACTGCACTGAAGTGCACTCTTGGGATCCCAAAAGCATGCTAAAGTGCCTTTTTTGCAGCCAAAATTCAGATACAGTATCCAGTAAGGAGCCAAAAGGCAGATTAAAGGCCCCCCATATTGGAGCAAAAAAAAAAAATCTAGTCCTCCAGAAAGCCAAAATGCACACTAAGGTGCCCTCTTGGATCCAAAACTTGCGCTAAAGTGCTCTCTTGTGATCCCAAAAACATGTTTAATTGTCTTTTTTTGGAGCCAAAATTTAGATACAGTATCGTCTTGGTAGCCAAAAGCAAACTTAAGTGCCGTCTGGGATCCAGGATGTGCGCTAGAGTGTCTTTTTGGTATCCTAAAGCACACTAAGATGCCTTTTAAGAGCCAAAATTCAGATGAAGTGCAAACTTTGAAGCAAAAAAAAACACATTTAATTGCCCTCTTATCCTAAAAGTATGGATCAGTGGATTTTTTTTGGCACTAAAATGCATAAAAGTGTCCTCCAGGAAGCTAAAACACACACTAAGGTGCCTTCTTGGATCCAAAACTTGCACTGAAGCATCCTCTTGGGATCCCAAATGCATTTTAAGATGTCTTTTTGGAGCCATTTTATTGATTAAGTGTCCCCTTAGGAGCCAAAGTGCCTTTTTTCCTGCCAAAATGTAGATACAGTATCCAGTAAGGAGCCAAAAAACAGATAAAGGGCCCCCACTTTGGAGCAAAACAACACACTCTAGTCCTCCAGAAAGCCAAAATGCACACTAAGGTGCCCTCTTAGATCCAAAACTTGCGTTAAAGTGCTCTCTTGGGATCCCAAAAGCATGGTTAAGTGTCTTTTTTGGAGCCAAAATTTAGATACAGTATCGTCTTAGGAGCGAAAAGCAAACTCAACCATCCTTGGATTCCAGGATGTGTGCTTTAGTGTCCTTTTGGGATCCAAAATTTAGATTAAGTGCACGTTTTGAATCAAAAAAGCACACTCATGTGCCCTCTTGTAATTCCAAAAGCATGCTTAAGTGTATTCTCTGAAGCTAATATACGGAAAAAGTGTCTTCTTAGGAGCCAAAACACAAAAAAAAGGTGCCCGATTTGTTGCAAAAAAAAACCCCAAAAAACAAAAACACGCTTAAATGCCCTCTGGGATCCAGAACATGCTATAAAGTGCCCTTTAATGATTCCCAAAGCGAGCTAAAGTGTAAAACACAGACTAAGTGTCTTTTGAGGAGCCACAATCAGCTAGAGTTTGCTCTTCAGAGCCAAAAAAGCACGTTTAAGTGCTCTTTTGGGATCCAGAATGTGCGATAAGTGCCTTTTTTTGTGCCACAATGAAGCTGAAGTGCTTCCACGGAAACCAAACACATGCATAAGGGCCCTCTTTTCAGTCAAAATGCACACAAAGTGCCCCCTGGGATCCAGAATGTGTGCGCTAAAATGGCTAAAGTGCACTCTTGGGCTCCCAAAGGCATGCTTAGATGTCTTTTTTGCTGCCAAAATTTAGATAGAGTATCGTCTTGGGAGCCAAAAGCAAACTTATATGTTGTCTGGGATCCAGGATGTGTGCTTTAGTGTCTTTTTGGTATCCTAAAGCACGCTAAGATGCCATTTAGGAGCCAAAATTTAGACAAAGAGCACACTTTGAATCAAAAAAGCACACGTATGTGCCCTCTTGTAATCCCAAAAGTATGGATTAGTGTCTTTATTTGGCACTAAAATGCATAAAAGTGCCCCCCAGGAAGCTAAAACGCACACTAAGGTGCCCTCTTGGGTCTAAAACTTGTGCTAAAGCACCCTCCTGGGATCCCAAAAGTATTTCATGATGGCTTTTTGGTGCCATTTTATTGATTTAGCGTCCTCTTAGGAGCCAAAATTCAGATAAAGTGCTCACTTTAATGGAAAAATGCCAGTGAGGTGCCCTCCTGGAAGCCAAACGCACACTAAGGTGCCCTCTTAGGATGACAAATAGGTTCCTAAGTTCCATTTCTGGGGCCAAAATGCCAAAAAGTGCCCTGTATGGAGCCAAACCCATGCTAAAGAGCCCTATTTAGAGCCAAAAAGCACGCTAAAGTGCCCTTTTGGGATCCAGAATGTGCGCTAAAGTGCACTCCTGGGATCTCAACAGCACGCTAAAATGCCTTCGCTGGAGCCATTTTTTTTTTTTTTTCAAAACAAAAAGTCTGTGCACGCCTCTGAAACTAAATAAAAAATGAATTATTCTGAGGGAAATGTTTCAGTGAGCTCTCAGTTACGTTGTGGAAATAGCTACAAACCCATGCTAATGTGTTAGCGTGTGATTAGCAGCTCTCAGCGTGGACAGATAAAGTTTTTCTCTCTATCCGTGAGCAGAGTAAAAAAGGTCCAGGCTGCAGATGAAAGCCTCCACAAACACAGGCGCAGTCTTACAGTACGCTCAGAGTATTTGCATCCAATCTGCATATCTACTGAAGGACATCAGACCCTCTCTGCACCCTGAAGAGGAAAAAAAAGAAACTTGGCTCCAAACTTTCTCCAAAACAATCCCGCTCTGAGGTTGAGACATGAAAGCAGTTTGTGCAACAAAGCGGAGAGGAGCTCGCACTAAATCGCTCTTTAATAGATCAATTACATCCTCAGACTTTCTGTTCAAACATGACGGCGAAGCAAGATGTTCAGGCGGCGCGATGTGCTCAGACGGCTCCCCGGGGTGTCTGCTCAAAGCGTGCGGCGCTGCGGCTGTGTAGCTCTTAAATCTCGCTTTCATTCTCCTTATCGGCTGCTTTGTGTGTGTCCTGTTTTTTTTTGGATTAAGACGTCTTCGGCGGCGCTCCGAGCGAGGATCTCTGCACGCCGCGCTCAGCTTCTAAGAGCTCACTTTACATTTGTAATGTGGACGCGGTTTTTGAAACACAGCCGTGGAGATGTGGCGTGATGGCGTGGGGAGACGGTGTGTCCACATGCAGCCTGGAAACGTCCATCACGCCGCTCCTCTGACTCCTCTCTGATGCTTTTATTGTTCTGTCAGTTTTTCTCATGCAGCACGCTGACGCCTCTGTGCCTTTAAGACGCTTCTTCACTCGTCTGCAGAGCAGTTAGAGCTCGAAGACGACGAGGAGTTTCTGGCTCTTTGCTTCAAAAGGTGGAAAAACGTGACGTGTTCAGAGAATCAAACCTCAACTCAAGGCCCAAAGCACAAAGAGACGTCCGTTCATGGTGAGTCTCAGTTTCACTGTGAACAGTTACAAAAACATCAAAAGACTCAAAGATGAACATGTCGTGGAGTCTGCTGAATAAACTCTGACATTTCCTCAAAACGAGAAGAAAACAACTTTACAGATGTTTGTTGGACGGAGGTCTACAGACAAAGAGGATCATCAGGTCTGCAAGAGGACTCTGAGATCCAGGACAGAGCTCTGCCCCTCGAAGAAACAAAGGAAAGAATGAAAGGAAAAAAAAACAAGAAAATAAGAAAATGAAAGAAAAAAATAAAAAATCACAAAGTCAAGAGTGAAAGAAAGGATGGAAAAAAACTTAAGAGAGAACAAAAGAACGATAGAAACAATGAAAGAAACGTTCAATAAAAAATAAAAGACTGAAGGAAAGAAAAATGGACAGAAAGGAATGAAAGAACAAAAAAGAGAACAAACAAAAGAACAAAGGAAAGAAAAACAAAGAAATGAACAAAGATGAACAGTAGGAAAAATGTAAAAAAATGAAAAAATACTGAGCGAATGAATAATGAATGAAAGAAAGAACAAGAATGAAAATAAAGAAAGAATAAAGAAATGATTCAATGAAAAACAGAAAATGATGAGGAAAGAAAGAAAGAAAGAAAGAAAGAAAGAAAGAAAGAAAGAAAGAAAGAAAGAAAGAAAGAAAGAAAGAAAGAAAATCACAAAGTCAAGGACCAAAGAAAGAACTAAAGACATAAACAAAAAATAAAAATAATGAAAACAATAGTGAATTAAGAATGAACAAATGAACGAAAGAAAAATTGGATGAAGAAAGAAAGAAAGAAAGAGGAGACAAAGGAACAAACCAAAAAAAGAAAAGAAAAAAAAATGAATGGATAACGAAAAGAAAGAATGAACAGAAGAAAAAACAGAATAAATGAAAAAAAGAAGTAAAGAATAAACAAACATGTAAAAGAAAAACAAAAGAATAAACAAAAGGAAGAACTGAGCAAAGAAAAAAGGAAAAAAATGAATAAAAGAAACTTTTGAAACCGCTCCTCCATCCAGCCTCATATAAACAGACGTCACCTCATGCGCACTCGCAGTTTCAGGTGAAGGTTGAAACAACCTCCTGTTAAACCATTCCTGTCCAGTTGGTGGCGGTAATGCGCCTCAAGGTTGGATCACCAACCGTCTCACACAATAAAACAGCAGAAAAAGAAAGAACAACCACAACAATGATGGCTGATTTCTGAGTAGCATATATACACACATATATCCACGTCGCCAACTACTGGCCTGGCATGGTCACTACATCATTGTGACTTGTCCTCTTGGAGTCATATGAACGGGAATCGTTTTCACGCCGTCCTCATGTAAACGCGGGTGGCTTTTGGAAATGCAAAGGAAGAATCTTTGGGGGAGTCTCTGTGTAAACGTGGCCTCAAAGAGTTAATGGATGAACAAAAGATCAAACGAACAAAAAGATCAAGGAAAGAGCAAATGAAAGAAAATTTAAGAACAAACAAATGAAAGAAAAAAGCCCTTTTCTGAATCCGTCATTTTCTGTCTAACTCTTCTTCAAACCCTCAGACCTGGTTCTGATTGGAGGACGTGGTTTTGTTCGCCATCCTGACTGTTTGTTTTTCTGTGATGCCTGATTGGTCGATAACTGAACCACAAACATAAACACAAACACATCCCACACCAGCATCCAGACCTACAGACCCAACGTACGTCCAAAGAATCTGATCCTGCAGATCCTGCAGATCCTGACCGTCTAACCACCAATCAGAACCAGGAACCTCCGACCTCCAGGGGGCAGCGATGAGCCCCTCATTACCTGTTTTTCTCTAACAGACCATCGGACTGATCTGTCTGATGGTCTTTCTGAGTCTTCTGAGGTCTCAGGGTTCCGGTTTCAGACAGTGGACTCTGCAGACTGGACTCTGAAGCAGAACCAGGACTTGGAACAGTCCAGTTCTTTTAGTTCTTTCTGTTCTTTTCGTTTCATTTCTTCTTTCTTCTTCAGGTTTTCAGGTGATGTGGCGCCAAGTTTCCATTCCTCCATCCATCACTCCCTCCATCCTCTCTTCCTTTAACTTCTTTCTGTCTTCATACAGGGCTACACACACACACACACACCTCTTCACACACACACCTCTTCACACACACTCATTGATGGATGAGACCCCCGAGGCAGAGCCAAACACCGTCGACCTCCCATCCATTGTCTCCGGTGTCAGCAGTCACATGCTCGCTCTTCGATCTCCTATAGGTCAACCCACCTATGACCTGAGCAGCAAGGGCTTTTGGGATTTAGAGTTCCCAAGGGTGGGCTCCAGCTCTGGATTTACTGTATTGGTTTCAGTGTGTGTGTGTGTGTGAGTGTGTGTGAGTGTGTGTGTGACTTATAGGCTCCTGATTGATTAACCGTCTCAGAGGGAACAGAGGTTTTTCCCCAAAGGCCTGATCAATAACGCCAATCTCCCTGTCTTTACCGGCTTATTAGGGAGGGATTATTGCAGCTTCACAAAGCCCCGCAGGCGTGTGTGTGTGTGTGAGTGTGTGTGAGTGTGTGTGTGAGACACTTCATCCATTCATTCCTTATTTAACAGCAGGAAACTCAATGAACAGCGCCCATGCTCTGCATACAGATCAGCTCTGGACTCTTTTTGTAGGTTTTGGTGTTGAGGGTTTGGATCTTCACGCAGATATTTGTTGGAGCGCGGTTACAAAATAATCCTGAAATCACTGTGGGCCAGAAATGACTAAAAAAAATTTTTTAAAGTTTTAAAACCAGCTGTTTTCTTTCATTGACAGACGACGACTGCTGTTACAAAATCTTTCCTGACAAACACACGCTAGCTTCAACATGCTAACTCCTCGGTAAGAAAAGTCGCTATTGGCTGTCCCAGAAGTCGCTAGTGGAGGTTGATGTCTGATACTCCTCTCCTCTGGGTGGTTAAAGGGACTGTGGGATTGTTTTTATGGCCTGTAAAGCACTTTGTGTTTCATCTTTTATAAACTGTTTCATCCCTGTGCTGAGTCCTGATCACATCTTCCTTTCCCGTTTGACAGAAACAGACATATTCTTTAAATTTTTCTTAAAGATTTGCAAATAATTGCAAATTCAGAATGGTTTGAAATATTTGCAATTGATTATCATTATTTTTTTTTTTTAATAATGGCGTTTCTCTGATGTTTCAAAATTCTTTGTAAGTTTTTAAAATCTCATATTTACAAACTTTGCGTAATTTTTAATTTTCAGAATTGTGCAATTTCTAAAGATTTTATGTTTTTTTTTTATTTGTGCAATTTTCTAAATTTCTTTTTTTTTATTTTTGTCACTTTTTTACAATTCAAAATGTTCACGATTTTGGCAGATTTTAGCTACCTATTTTTTTTAACTTTGCATTATTTCTGAAGTTTCATAATTGTGCATTTTTTTTAAGGTTTCATTTTTTTTATTTGCGCAATTTTTAAAATTTATTTTTTGCATTATTTTTGAAAATCTTAAATATTTTCAATTTTTTTGCAAATTTTGGCGATCTCATTTTTTAACTTGGCATTATTTTTTAAATTTCAGAATTGTGCATTTTTTCTGATTTCATTGTTTTAGTTGTGCAATTTTTAGATTTGTTTTTTTTTTTACAACTTTTGAAATGTTGAAATATTTTTGAATTTTTGCAAATTTTAGATATCTCCCTTTTTCACCTGATGTTATACTTGAAATTATAGAATTTAGATTTCATTTTTTTTAGTTTTGTGTTTTTTTTTATTTAATTTTTTTGCCAATTTTTGAAATTTTGAAATATTTTCCATTTTTTTGCAAATTTTAGAAATCTCTTTTTTTCTTACCTTTGCCTTATTGTTGAAATGCCAGAATTTGTTAATGTTTTCCGGTTTTAAACTTTTTTTCAAGATTTTTTTGAAATTTTATTTTTCTGTCCCTTTTCTTCAATTTTGCAAATGTTTTGAAAATAAAAAACTGAGACATCAGATTAAAAAAATTACAAATTCAAAAAAAAATCGCATGTGGATAACTATGTACCAGAAATTGAATATGCATACAATTTAATACAGTTTTAATTGTCACAGAAGATAAAGTAGATTTTGTGGCTCTGGAATGACTTTGATCCAGGTGAGCCAGGTGAGTACATGACATCATGATATCCACCTGCATTGCCCAAAGGGACAGGTGTCTGTCTGAATGCCCAGGTAAATGCACAGCTCTGGTTAGCAGTGAGCTTTAAGGATGTTTAATGCATGCTAAAAGAAATGTACAGAAGCTAAACAACAGGAGGACGAACAGCAGCTCATGTATCGTCTGTGATCCAGAGGTTGTTGTGTTGACAGCAGGAGTTGAAGGACTCCTCACACATTCACAAACACATTCACAGAGATCCCCAGCCCTGGTCTCAGATCTGTCAGTGAAGTTTTTCCTCCCCAAAGATCTCCCAGAGATGATTAAAACACAGTGATGTGTGCGATGAGGAGGCCTCCAGGAGTCTGAAACCCTCTCCTCCTCTCCTCTCCTCCTCCTCCTCCTCTCCTCCTCTCCTCCTCCTCCCTGAATCAGCGTCGGCTCATCTGCATGCTCCTCACAGAGAAAAGTTCATTTGGCCTTTTCATAAAGTTTTGCGAGCAGCTGAAGTTCAGTGGTATTTCCCTTTAATGAAGTGGCGCCCGCGGGGCCGCAGGGCCGCGGCGCTGCTCAGTGTAGCGTGTTTGGATCTGCAGTGTGAATGTGATGGCTGTAATTATATGAACTTTCCCCGCGTCTCCTGGGTCCACAGATAATTATCATTGGATAACGATGAGTGTGGAGTGAAATGCTAAACCTCTGCGTGACCCAGGGAGGGGGCGGCCTCTAACCTGCATTACCCCTGACATCCAGCAGGGGGTGTCTCTAACGGGTGACAATAATCAGAGTGGGAGCATCTCCTCCTCATCCTCAGTAAACATGATCCTGAAGAGTTCATGGTCTCAGTCTGTGGATCAGAGTCTTCTTCAGGACCAGGTTCACTGAGCTCGATGTGATCAGACTGAGGGTCTAACAGACTCTTTATTTATTCTACTTCACTCTTTCTCTCCTCATTCATGATGATGATGATTTTCTTCATCTTTCCTGTTTCCATCACACCCTGTTGATGGTCTCAGTCTATTGTTTGATTATCGTTTCATGCTTGCTCTGATTTTGTTTTCTTTACCTTCCCAGGCCTTTTTTCTTGTTCAGTCAATTTGATCTTTCTCTCGTTTCTCCTGGTTTTACTGGTTTGTTCTCATTCTACTGATTTGATTACACTCTACCAAGATGATCGTGTTATTTAATTTGATATTGTGCATGTTGTTGTTGTTGTTGTTGTTGTTGGTGGTGGTGGTGGTTGTTTTTTGTTTTCACAATTTTTTTTTATTTTTTACATGATCCCTTCTTGTCAGTTTGGTTCCATTCTTATGTTTTGTTTTGTTTTGTTTTGTTTTTCTCATTAGGTTTATCTGATTTTGTCAGTTTGAGCTCATTCTCTTGTTTTCTATTAATTTGAAAGCGTTGATCTGATTCCATTGTTTTGATTACATTCTTACAGCTCCGTAAATATTAATAATTTGTTTTTAAATATGTACTACTACTACAACTACTATTATTATTATTATTATTATTATTATTATTATTATTATTATTATTATTAGTATTATTATTATTATTATTATTATTATTATAAAAATAATAAATAAATATATAAATTCTTACATAAATTAAATAAATGATTTAATACATTAATAAATACATACATAAATAAATTAAATAAATCAAATAAATAAAAAAATACTTTAATCATATTTAAAAATAATAAAATAACGGGTGGTTTTGGCAGACCACCAGTGGTCTGTGGACCACAATTTAAGACAGTAGTTAAAATATTTTATATATTTCTTTAATTTAATTTATTGTTTTGGTTTCAGTCTATTGCTTTCACTTCAATGAGTTTCTCAGTGTCTTAATAATGAGATTGAAGCCATAGAGTGTAAACCAAACGGTTGAAAAAAATCAAAACACTGACGTCATTCTCAGGTCATCAGCTGAAGGTCTACTAGTTACCCCCAAAAAAAAGTCCAGAGAGGGGAACTTTAGGTACTGTGGCCTAGGATGGGTACTGAATCAGGTACTTTTAGACTTAATTCCATCAGTTTTGAGAACTGATTCACAAAGCAATAAACAGAACTACGTTTAGGCACTTAAACACATCATTGTGACTGTGAGGGAGCCGAAGAGAAGGCAAATTTCCTACCGGACACGAACACAGCTTTGTAGGTTTACATACTGAAGAATAAATATGTTAAATTGAAATACTTTGAGATTTTATTATTAAAAAAAATCATTCTTTATACTATTTGGCCCCAATCATAATCCTTTTTGGGTTTTTTGTTGTTGTTGTTTTTTCCTTTAACCCTCGATGTTAACCACACTGGGCTGACCTATAATGAAATGTGTCTATAAATAAACATATATTCTATTCTATTCTATTCTATTCTATTCTATTCTATTCTATTCTACTCTATTCTCCTCTGTTGCTCTGTTATCGTTGTGTTTGGAGCTGGAGGCGTGTGGTGCTGGACGCCTCGTGTGTGACAGCATGTCGTAAACACTCTCCATTTTGTGACCTTGCACTTTCTGGCTTATTGCATGCATTTGTAATCAGGTTATGGTGTGTGTAGGGGTGTGTAGGAGTGTGTGAGCTCAGACTGCAGTGTCTATTCACTTCTCTGAGTGTGTGTGTGTGACAGTGTGTGTGTGAGAGTGTGTGTTGGCTAAGTGATAGATGACTCCTGGGCAGCGTAAAGTGAACGTGAAAAATGGCAATAAAGTTTAATATTGTTCCCTGCAACACAGATTTATGACACTGAAATTAAACATCCGCTTCTCATTGGGACACTGATTTACAAACACACGCTCCACACACACACACACACACATGCTCTACACACACATCTCAGAGCATGCATACCCTGACCACATGCACAAACCTTAAATATAGGAAGAAGAGAAGTGTCCTGCACCTTGGAGGAAACGCCCTACATGCACGGGTGACTCCTACACTCTCATAAATTAATGCACAAAAGCACAAAGGTGCACACACACTCTGTCTCTCACACATACACTCTGTCTCTCACACACACAGAGCTATTTGGTTTCCATATATCAGCGGGTTTACGACCGCTCTCCACTATTCCCTGATCTCCTCCCTGTAGCACTGAACCTGCGGGTAATTGGCTTTTTAATGACTTCTGCATTTCCTCACATTTCCCATCTCGGTTATTTGCCTTCACAAGCCTCATTTGAGGAGTCACACCGAGAGAGGGGGGGGCAACAGGTGAGGAGGTGGACAGGTGAGAGCAGAGACCAAACAACAGAGGAGACGAGGAAAAACCTGCAGGGAGTGGATTTCCACGAGCAGGATTACGACAATGAGACACATCAGGCTGGAAAAACAAAACTGGAAACACAGATTCAGTCGTTCTGACAGCAGAATAAACACGTCTGCAGAGTTACTAATGACGCTTTATGAGGATGATCAGATTGATAAATGAGGCCGTTTCACCACAACACAATTCAAAAAGGAAACAGTGGATAAAAACGTGACGTTATAAAACGTCCAAACTGATATTTCTCGTCCGGTGTGACCAAACTCCAGAGGATGGAGGACGAAAGTGTTCCTCAGCTCTCAGGTAACATTAAGTTTTTTAAATCTCTGACTGTCGATGATTTGTCTGAACTCTGGTATCACCGAGGGAGGAGTTATCCTAAAAATCACAGCTGCTCTTTTTTCTGCTGGTGTTAACACCGTCAGGCCCAAACCAAGCTGAATTTTCTGATACAATGGAACAGATCAGCTGTTTGTTTGTCCGTCTGTCTCTGCTGAGTCTCAGTTTCACTGTACCTAACAAGTCACAACAAAAAAAACTTTCTTACAAGTCCTATAAAGGTGGAATAAAAAGATGTTTAAGAGATTTTAAGGAAGCTGAAATGTCCTCATAACATGCTAAATAATTTATTTCAAGATTTTCAGGTCTGTGATGTTGATGTTGATGAGAAAATAACTTTTAAATCTTTTTTTTTCTTTTTTTCTTTTTTTTTTTAACCCTTTTTTGCTTTATTTATTTATTTATTTATTTATTTATTTATTTATTTATTCATGATTTTATGTATTTATTATTATTATGTTTTTTTAATTTCATTTCCTATTAATGTCTATTATTATTATTATTATTATTATTATTATTATTATTATTATTATTATTATTATTATTATTATTATTACTACTACTACTACTTTATTTTTGTATTTATTTATTTATTTGTACTAGCTTTGGTCACTCTGGTCATGGATACAGGACCAAAAACAGAGAATTTTAAACATTTAAAGCTTTCAGCGAATAAAAGTTACGTAATTATTAAAAGGAATTCCAAATGACATAAAAATGCAAATTTTCAGAGTATATTTTTTTCAAAGTTTTCAGGTTTGTAAGTGGATGAGAGAATAATATTTTACTCTTTTTTTTTCTATTTTTAAAATGTTTTTTTTTTACTTATATATATATATATATATATATATATATATATATATATATATATATATATATATATATATATATATATATATATATATATATATATAATTTTATTATTATATTTATTATTATTATTATTATTAATAATAATTAATTAATTAATTAATTTATTTATTTATTTATTTATATTTTATTTATAAATCTATTTTTATTTATTTATTTTTTGCACTAGCTTTGGTCACTCTGGTCATGAAAACAGGCCAAAAACCAGAGAATTTTAAACAGTAAAAGCTTTTATGGAATAATGTTGTGTTAAAACTCAATATCCACAGAAAATTTTCTCCAAAAGCGCTTTTTAAATGTGTTGAGAAAAGTTTACTCATCAAATTTCTTGGATTAAGAAAAAGAAACAATAATAATTAAAAAAATCTTTAAAAAAAATGAGCAAATGTATTTTTTCCTATCTAAATGTTAGTTTCTGTCTTCTTCTTGGTTTCAGACATTTTTCTGGACTTTTCTGGTGAATGTGGCTCAGATTCAGGGCCCAGTTCTCCCTCGTAGCTCTCGGTTTCACAGCCCTTAAAACGAACACAACCCAGGACCTCACCTGAAACTAAGGGGTTTGACAAATTCCCCATGATCTGGATATTTTTTATCAGATATCCAATACTTTTCTTCTCCTCGTAAATACTAGCCATGTTTGAATTGTTGGTTTTATTTTAAAATCATTTGTTATAATGATGTGGCTAACGCTGCTATAGCGACATCTACAGCTAACGAACTGCATTTGATGAATGATCAGGCAGAAAGCTGCATTCAGGAGCTGCATTAGCTACATAAGCTATGCTAAGCTAAGGCTACAGTATTCAAAAGAAACATTCACTGCAGAAATAGGTTTGTTCATCTCACATGACCTTAGCGTGTTACACTAACATCTCTTCTCATGTCTGAACCCAAAGTCGAACCCGTCTGCGTGGCATTGTTTACATCTATCCTCACTGAAGTCTGTGAGCTGCGTACGTTGGCCTCGAGCTGCTGTTTCATGAGAAGCTGAGCAGAATACTGAGGAGGAGTTTGAGATTTCAGACAAACAAGAAGACAGTCGGAGCCGGAGACAGATCCCCGGCTGAGGAGAAGAGACGAGCTTTGAAGTCACTTCTCTGCAGGTGTGTCAGACTCTCACACTCCACTTTTATTCTCTCCTGCGTCTGTTTGTCGCCAGAAAACTCAGAAACCGTGCCAGTGCATCTTCTCTCTGACGTTTTTTTTAACAAACACAATCCATAAGAATAAACCGACTACCTGCAGCTTTTTGAGTTTGCAGCGCGTTGGAAAAGAAAGCAAACGTCCTCCAGGTAATGAGCACCTCTCTGTCCCGCTGCCGATCACACACTGACACGCTTTGAGGCAGATTAAATATTAAAACCACATTATTGTGATTCCAGAGAGCTGTCTGTGTCCGTATGAAGGAACGGAGATGCTAACAGCTGGAGTCTCCTCACTGACAGGAAGGGAATTTAAAATCAGGCTTTTATTTTGACAGGATGACATTAAAACGAGTGTTTCTCGTTATGTTTATCTCTGGCATTGTTAAAACGTCTTATTTCACTGTGCAGCGATCAGTTTTAGCTTTCAGCTGCAGAGGGGTGCACGGACTGTTTGAAGAACCAGGCAGAAAGAAAAAAAAAGGCAATTTTTGCCATCCAAGAGGGCAGTTTATAAAGTTTTAACCTGCCAAGGGGGCAGTTCAGGCTGTTTTGCAAACCAGAAGGGCACATTAGCACATGTTTTGGCTTCAAAAAAGACACTTTGGTTAATGTTTTTTCCCAAAAGACCAATAAAAGCACGTTTTGGCTGCCAAGAGAGAACTTTAGCTCCATTTTTGCTCCCAAAAGGCCACTTTAGTGCAATTTTGGTTCCCAAGAAGCCACTTTGGTTCATGTTTTTGTTCCTAAAGGGGAACATTAGCATATGTTTTGGCTGCCAAGAGGGCATTTAAGCACCAATTTTGCGCTCAAAAGGTTGCATAGCACCATATAGGTCCTTTAAAGGCCATATCCGGATGCGTTTTGGCTCCCAAAAGGCCACATTGGTGCCATTTTGGTTCCTAAGTGGCCACTTTGTTAGTGTTTTTCTCCAAAATGGGGAACATAAGCAAGTTTTGGCTGCCTAGAGAGCACCCAAGCACCGTTTGTGCTCCTCAAAGGTCACATGGTGCCATTTTGGTTCTCAAAACGCCACTTTGGTTAATATTTTTCTCCTAATAGGAGAAAATAGGGACATTCTGGCTTCAAAGAGGGCATTTGAGCATGTTTGTTTTGCTTCCAAAAGGTCATTTAGCACCATTTTGGTTCCCAAGGGGGAATCTTGAGGCTTGTTTTGGCTCCCAAGATGGCACTCTAGCCTCAATTTTGCTTGCAAGAGGGCACATTAACACAATTTTGACGCCCAAAAGGTCACAAAGCGCCATTTTGGATCCCAAAGCAACACTTTTGCAGCATTTTGTCTCCCAAAGGACCACATTAAAGAATGTTTTTCACCCAAAAATGAAAAAGAAGCAAGTTTTGGCAGCCTAGAGAGCACTTGAGCACCATTTTTGCCCCCAAAAGGTCACGAAGTACAGCTAAGTTTACCAAAAGGCCTCTTTAGCGCAATTTTGGTTCCCAGGAGGCCACTTAAGTTAATGTTTTTCTCCCAAAAGGAGAATAAAACACATGTATTGGCTCCCACGAGGGCATTTGATCACCAATTTTGCTCTTAAAAGGTTACATAGCACCATATAGGTTCTCAAGAGGGAACATTTACACCTTTTGCTTCATGAAAGCCATATTGGTGCCATTTCCCAAAAGGGAAACCTAAGCATGTTTTGGCTGCCACGGGAGCATCTGAGTAACCATTTTGCTCTCAAAAGGACCCTTACCCCCAATTTTACTTGCAAGAGGGCACTTTCTAACCATTTTGGCTCTCAGGAGGCCATTTAGCACATAGTTTGGCTCCCAATAGGCCTCTTTGGTGCCATTTTGGTTCCCAAGTGGCCACTTTGTTAGTGTTTTAGTCCAAAATGGGAGACTTAAGCATGTTTTGGCTGCTTAGAGAGCATTATATTCAATTCACCAAGCACCATTTTGGTTCCCAAGAGTCTGTTGTAGCCTCATTTGGTTGCCAAGAGGCCACTTTAGTTAAAATGTCTGCTCCCAAAAGAAGAACATGGGGACGTTCTGGCTGCCAAGTGGGCATTTGAGCATGATTTGTTGCTTCTAAAAGATCACTTGGCACCATTTTGGTTCCCAAGAGGTCACAAATGCCTGTGTTTTGGCTCCGAAGATGGCACTCTAGCCCCAATTTTACTTGCAAGAGGGAACATTAACACCATTTTGGCTCCCAAAAGGTCACTTAAGCACCATTTTGGCTCCCAGAGGACCACATTAGCTCATGTTTGTCTCCCAAAAGGGAAACATAGCATTTTGGCTGCCAAGGAAGCATTCAATTCAATTCACCTAGCACCATTTTGGCTCCCAAGAGGCCACTTTGGTCAGTGTTTTTCGCTCCCAAAAGAACACAGGGACGCTCTGGCTGCCAAGTGGGCATCTGAGCATGAGTTGTTGCTTCCAGAAGGTCACTTGGCACCATTTTGGTTCCCAAGAGTGCATACCAGCATGTGTTTTGTTTCTCCAGGGGCAACTTTGATGCTTGTTTTGGCTCCCAAGATTGCCCCCTAGCCCCAATTTTGCTTGCTAGAGGGCACATTAGCACAACTTTTGCTCCCAATAGGTCACTCAGCACCATTTTGACCCCCAAAAGGGGGACATGAGCAAGTTTGGCTGCCAAGGAAGCATTTGAGCATCCATGTTGCTTAAATTAGGGCACGTAAGAACCATTATGGCTCTGAAGAGGCCACTTTAGCATGTGTTTTGGCTCCCAACAGAGCACTGCAGCTGCGTTTTCAACAGTTGAGCCACGAGGAGACGACCCCTGCTCCCCACTTTTCTTAATACCACTGATCAGCCTATCTAGTCAGAAAAATCTTCAAATTAGAGAGATTAAGTTGAGTCAGAGAATAAAAACACATCTTATTAGATCAAACAAGATAAATAAAGAAAATCTGAAAAGTCAGAATCAAACTTTTTGGCTCTAAAACCAACAGGGTCTAAATGAAGTTCTGGGTCTATGTGAAAATGGGGCATTTTGCACCCCGGATGGTTCCAGTGCCAGTATCCTGATACTGATATTTAGGTGGTAGTGAATCTTTTTTCCTCTTTCCATCTTCACAGACGTCCTCACAGACTGAATAAAATCAGACTGAATCATTATCTCAGAGCCACCTCCTTCCTGCTCGCCTCCTCTCGTCACCGTGTCCTCTCCGCCGCCTGCTCCTGCATCTCTCTCCGTCTATAAACATGATTTATGATCTGCACGAGGCTCAGAAACCTCCGTTCTGTTTTTATTTTCCTCCCACCGTGCATTACCCAGTGTTGAGTAATTTCTGAGGCGTTTAGTCGGCGCCGCGTTCATGAAAAGATGCGTTTCATAAAGTTGAGTCATCTGCAGGTTTCTGTTTACAGACGGTAGCTTGTTATTGATGAAACATCTGCGCTCATGAAACATAGACAGGAAACAAATTCACCGATGTTTCTCTGAGCATACACACACACACACACACACACACACACACACACACACACACACACGCTGGAGTGAGGATGACGCGTTCAGGAGCGCCGAGCGTCCCGTCACTTTAAATACCAAAGCTCCTGCTGATAAGCTGCAAACAGACGCTCAGAGCTTTGTCAGCGTTCATCTCCATCCTGACTGATAACAGGAGGAAAATCAGCTGCACCACTTCCTCCACAGGGGGCGCCAAAACCAGCAGGATCTGAAAACTCTCCACAGTATCAGAAAATCCAAACAAAGGTTTTTAATCTCTGTCATCAGATCAGCTGTTTGCGTGTTTAAGACGCTTTAAATTTCACACAAACTAAAACACACCATCCGTACTCAGACTGTTATCTGTGTCAGGCAGTCTGTAAAAGATCCAAACACACAGCAGATTGAATGAAACACACACACACACATAGTGACACACACATAACACACACACACACTCCAGGATTTATGGAGGGGGGCAGTAAATGCCTGTTTTTAAGACCAAGCCACCGTATAAAAACCTTGGATCTCTGAAGTAATGGCTCCCTGTAGGCCGGTGATAACTCTCTCTGTTTACGTGTGTGAGTGTGTGTGTGTGTGTGTCTGTGTGTGTGTGTGTGTGTGTGTATGTATGTGTGTGTGAGTGGAACAAACAGAGAGAGAAAGGCAATAATGTCTGAAAATGACAGCCTGAGACAGAGACAGCGCCGCTCGTGTGTTTCTTCTTCATTTGCAGTTAGAGGTGACATTACACACACACACACACACACACACACACACACACACACACAGCTGAAGCTGAGACGAACAAGCTTCCAAAGGCTATCGCGGAGTGTGTGTGTGTGTGTGTGTGTGTGTACCTGATGTGAGTTATAAAAATAGCCGTAATTCTTCCTCAGTGATTTTCTCCTGTGGGCGTGAAGAGGAAAGACTCCTCATGGAGGAAATAAGGTGAGTGTGTGTGAAGCAGAGGAAACTTTTCTCCGTCCTTGGTGCCGAAAAAAAAACTTCAGACTGAGGCAGGGAGCCCAAAATTGTTCAATCTGTGTGATTCTTCAGGAAGTAAATTTATATTAAAGTTAAAAAACTGGAAGTTAAAAGTCCCATATTCTGCAAAAATCACTTTATTAAGTCTTTTAGTGAAATGTGTGGGTCTGTCTTTCCTCCCAGCCCACAAAATGTGATATTTAATGACCAAACCTGTTCTTAGTAGAGCTTGTTAATGTAAAATCCTGACCTAAAACCAGCTGTTTAGATTTTGGGGATTTGCCGACATCAGCGATTCACTTTTTTGACCAATCAGGAGCAAGTCTGACCTGATTGGTCCACAGGAGCAGATACCAAAGTTGAATAGCCATCACTGCTCTGTTTTTGGCTGTAAACAGCAACATAGCTCCATGCTCAAGCTTCCCATCTCAGAAGAAGACAGACTAAGGCTGTGTCTGAAATGTCATACTAACGTACTACTCATACTAAGTGTGACATCAAAAATAGTATGTAGTGCGTTCACATTAAATAGTATGAAAAGATTGTGTGCGCGAGAAATACCCGGATGTATACTATATCGGTAAAAATTGTAAGTATGGGAGGTGGGCATACTAGTCGCACTGACACGCCCCATAATGCATTGCGAGCCCCGTATTTATAAACGTAAATACAGAATGAGATGACAAGATGAGAAGCGACTAAAATGGACTTAGCTCTACAGGGAAACCTAAACGTAAGGACAAAGAAATAAAGTGCCTGAGGCGACGGACGGATCGTCTTCGGTGTCTGTGAGCAGTAAACATTTTTTAATTTTTTGAAGAGAGATGAATTCGTCCTGAGACCGATGTTAGCTAAAAAACATCCACTAGCGAACTTCCCGTTTTCAAAATAAAAGCATCTTTTATCATCTCCTTTAAGTTCTTTAACGCTTTTGTAAATTGGGCTCTTGGTTCGGAGCAGACCGGAAGTTTCTTCGATAGCATATTGGCGCTCTTAACAGAATGTCCGAAATGTCGAAATTAAATTTGTATCCGTGCGTTTTGTGGCCCAAATGACCACATTTTGGTTTTCTACGTGATGACTTTCTCGCCTAAAATGTTCTTAAAACTTTCAAATGTGGAGAATCAACAGAGATATTTGATAGCCTGGTGTGCTTCCATAGACTGATGTAGCTTCCAATTTTTGTCGTCGGAGGTTTTAAAATGCATCATGGGAAACCGAGTAGTATACTACAGTGTAAACGGTTAGCACTCTAATCATACTTATAGTATGTAGTATACAGTATATACACAACCACCATGTAGTATGTAGTATGTTAGTATGCCATTTCGGACACAGACTAAGTGTCTTGAGTTCATTTATCAGGAAATGTTCCAGCTACACTCAGTAAAACTGAGCATGTGTGTGCTAGTCACTTCACGGCCGACTGCTTTTCCAACTTTGGACAGTCCAACAGAGGGCTAGCCAATAGACTGGTCCTGAATCCAGGCGCATTACCAACCATCCTCCAACAAACCTGGGACCCTGGAAATGTGAGTATTTTAAATGCTGTGTGCTGTGGAGCAGATGGAAGAGCTTTTCCTCAGTGTCCCCCCTGTCTCTGTGTTAGCTTCAGGATGCTAACTTTAGCTGCAGTTAGCCTGTTGTTTTAGCCTGTAATGTTAGGCTCAGTCGTCTCCAAAGTGAGTCTTTACTGGTTGAACCATCCATCTCTCCATCCTTTCCTCTCTCCTCTTCCTCTCCCTCTTGTCTCCTTCTGTCTCTAACATCTCTATCTCCTCCAGTCGGAGTGAAAAAGGTTTTTTTTTACCGCTCAGGTGATGTATCTTCCTCTGTCTCTCACTCTCTGAGGATGTATAAGTCTGACTTTACTGTGAGGGAGAGTGACAGCTCTGTGCGGTGCTCAGAGCCTCACAATCACTCTGTCTCATCCTGACGGAGCGGGCTCTTCAACATTAGAGACAACTTTCACTAAGAGTTATTAAACCAGGGAGAGATTGTTTGAGACGGTTTGTTCACAGGGTTTAAACTCTGCAGATCAGCACGTAGTCTGATCGTATGATCGTATCTCAATCATTGCTTTTTGGAAGTCAGAGCTGCAGATTAAGGAGCTGCGTTTCATAAGTTGGTTTCTGGAGGTTGGTTCAGGCTCAAAGTGACTGTTTGTTTCTGCGGTTAAAGAGTTATTTCAAAACTAGGGGTACATTTCAAGCCCATGGGGTATACTCATCAGTTTCACTAAATATTAACTTCTAGCAGTGGGTCATTTGGCTGAAGTTTCACTTTCATTTCATAGAGAAAATTTAAAGGTTCCATCATTTATTTCGCAAAAAATGCAAATCATGTGTTGGAATTCGCAGTTTTTGCAGTGTCCGATTTCTCAAATGTCAAATTCGATCTTCAAAATTAACAATAGAAAACATGTTTGTGTTTTGTTTTTGTTTTTTTGGCATTGTTTGTTTAGAATAATTATTAAAACATGACAACGCTGTTTTGAAATTTATCTAAATAATTAATTTTGATAAAATAATTCACTTTGTGAGTGTCTGAAAAATCTGTGTGAACTGTGTTACTCATAGAAAAAAAAACTATAAATCAGCAATGGTTTGCTCCAAAGTCACATGACCCAAATCAATTTCTTCTTATTATTGTTTGCCATTAAATCGCTTCTTAGACCCCCCAAACATACCCAAAAACTCACCAAAATTGGCACACACTTCACAATCGCGAAAAAATTTCGATATGATACCAAACTTGAACTGCAATAATCCATAATTTGCTCTCTAGCGCCACCCAGGCTTACTAAAATGGCTTTAAATGCTGGTAGGAATGTCATAGAGAGACGAAACCAACGTGAAAATGTTCATCTTATTGAGATGCACAAAAAAGGAAGAGACATCATGGACCTATATTAAACAGGAAGCTGGCAATTTGCCTTTCAAAGTAAAATTCCAAGGCCCTCTCAGCTCCCCATTTTACAATCCAGCTCCATGTAGGCAAAAAGTTAAAGTCATCTTTAAAAATGACATGAATAATTCCTGACTAAATTTACCACAAAATTATCATATTTCTTACAGAGATTGGGTCAAAATTGTATCATGTATGATGAGTTGTTACCATAACTTCTGTCAGTTTCACTCCTCACAGAGCAGCAGTTCCGTGATGATGTCACACACTCAGTAGGAGTTCCGTGCAGCTGGTCATGTGACTTACTAAAGGCGGGAAAATTCTTTGTTTTCAAACACACACAATAGAAAGGGATGGAACCTTGAAATTAGAGGCTTGCAGCTTTAATTACTTAAATATTTAAGGATTCATTAGAGCTTAAGATAGCTAGTTAATGAATTTGGAACATTTCAGGTTTATTCTTTGCAAACAAATAGAATTTGATGAAAAAAAGCTCAAGTTTTTTCACTTTTTGTAAACCTGAAATGTTCCTTAGTTGTAGAATCACGCTAAACACAGCGGCTAATGGCAGCTGATGGCGTGCAGTTTGGACTTTAAGCGTCTAAATGTTTGCTTAAACTCTGAGCGGCTGCTTCCTCCTCTCGCTGCTCTCCTCTCTGTCTCTAAACACTGCAAAAAATGCAGGTATTAACACACACCGCCTGTCCGTCACCCTGTCAGTGTGTGATTATCGCTTCTCGCCGTTTGTCATTCCTCCGACCCCTCGCTAGCTCGCTGCTTCCCGCCCGCCCACAAATCACAAATGCAATCAAGTCGGCCTCGACAAGAGCCCTCGAATCACCGGCAGCCACCGAAAAAAGCGAGCGGCATATTTAACCTCTGCACCCATCAGCAGCCACTCCACTCACACACACACACACACACTCACACACACTCGCAGGATTAATGCTATAAGACTGCGATGCTCCATAATTCAGAAGTCTATTACCGCTGGCAGTGTAAACACACCGTGACAGAGTGTGTGTTTCAGTTTGTGACACAGACGTGTGTTAAATATGTGTCACGGCTGAATGGTGAGGCGCTCTCTGATTACCGCTGATTTGTTTTCAACCACTCAAAGAGAAAATATGACACACACACACACACACACACACACACACGCGAGAAAACACACAGATACCAGAAATGTGTCAAAATACAGCTCGAGACGTTTGCTGCGGTTCAAACACACTCCTCCGTCAAACTGTCAAATCTGGAGGAATAACGTGGATGGAAGCTGGGAGGAGGCTAATTTAGGACAAAGACGCCTCAGGAGGAGTGAACGGCGGCGAGGAGGGAGGTGTGAAGAGAAGGAGA
Source organism: Halichoeres trimaculatus (assembly GCF_033239565.1). Taxonomy (NCBI): domain Eukaryota; kingdom Metazoa; phylum Chordata; class Actinopteri; order Labriformes; family Labridae; genus Halichoeres; species Halichoeres trimaculatus. The sequence goes on along the minus strand of NW_027437179.1, from coordinate 42,495,261 downwards.
AATTAAAGAAGGAAAGGAGAGACGGGCTGAGCTGTGAGGCTCCGTCTGGGTCCTGGAGTGTCAGTCAGAGCAGACATCAGCGCAGGAAATGACAGGGCGCACCTCAACACACACACGAATAAATCACACACACACATGAGAAAAACCTCTGGCATTGTTAGCGGAGCGCAGCCAGCTCGCTTTAAAAACCACCTAAAAACTCAAGACTGGTTTTTCTTTCGGCTGTCAGGGCTGAAACGCCGCAGGAGAGGAGGGGATTGTGGGAAAAATGAAACATGTCAAACAGAAAAAGCAGCAGGGGGACAGAAGGATGTGTTTGCATGAAAGCTTCAGCCGCTCTCTGTACGATCCATGCATTCAGCATCTGCCTTGACCTTTGACCCTTTTAACTGCGCACCTGCTGATATTTGAATACAGCTAAACACGGTTATCTCAGAGCGCTCTGAGGGTCAGCCTCCATCATTCATGTGTTTTTCTGACCTGCAGCTCCATGATCAGGTCTGTTATCAGCATAGATTACAGTTATTTCATCGCTGTGTGCAGGGTGCATGACTTTAAACCAATGCAGCAGACAAAGCTACAGATTCTTCATCACACAGCAGCTTCAGGTTCCTCCACACTCACATGATTTTAGCTTCATTTTTTCAGTTTTCCAGGTCTCCATGAAGGAAAAGAGGGTGTTTTAAGAGAATGGAGGTGTACTCTACCTGCCTATGATTCTCAAGAAAGCATTTCAAGAGAATAAAGGTGTGCTCCCCCTGCCTTTGACTCTCAAGTTAGCATTTTAAGAGAATAAAGGTGTGCTCTGCCTGTCTATGATTCTCAAGTGAGCATTTCAAGAGTAAAGATGTGCTCTACCTGCCTATGATTCTCAAGTTTGCATTTTAAGAGAATGAAGGTGTGCCCTCCTGCCTTTGATTCTCAAGTTAGCGTTTTAAGAGAATGGAGGTGTGCTCTACCTACCTATGATTTCTCATGTTTGCATTATAAGCGAATGAATGCGTGCTCTCCCTGTCTATGATTCTAAAGTGAGCATTTTAATAGACTGAAGGTGTGCTCTCCCTGTCTATGATTCTCAAGTTAGCATTTTAAGAGAATAAAGGTGTGCTCTTCCTGTCAAAGATTCTCAAGTTAGCATTTTAAGGGAATAAAGGTGTGCTCCCCCTGCCTATGATTCTCATGTTATCATTTTTTAGCATTTAAAAGAGTGAAGGTGTGCTCTTCCTGTCTATGATTCTCAAGTTAGCATTTTTTTGCATTTTAAAAGCGTGAGGGTGTGCTCTCCCAGTCTATGATTCTCAAGTCAGCATTTTAAGAGAATGAAGGTGTGCTCTTTCTGTCTATGATTCTCAAGTTTGCATTTTAAAAGAATGCAGGTGTGCTCTCCCTGTCTATGATTCTGAAATTAGCATTTTAAAAGAGAGAAGGTGTGCTCTACCTGTCCATGATTCTCAGGTTAGCATTTTAAGCGAATGAAGGTGTGCTCTACCTGCCTTTAATCTTATCTAAGAATGCTTATGAGAGCGCAGGTGTGCTCTACCTGCTTAGTTTTCTCATGAAAGCATACTCTACAGAGATTCGCTTCCTCTGACTATGACTCTCAAGGCAGCATTTTCAACTACAGCCTTAACATAAGTAAACAAATCATTGAGAGCGGCCATATTAACACCTGTTAATTAGAGAGGTAGCATATTTAAATTTCCAAAAAGAGTCCGACCAATCAGAGGGCCCTTCACACGTGGGGGCTGCAGCCCAGGTAAGCATGTACATTAATCAGCCCCTGCATGTGACGGATCAATCCTAAGCCCCACCATCGTCTCATAGATAATTTTCAGACGTGTTTGATTTTATCAGGGTGATAAAGCTTTTCACTGAGGATGTCAACAGATGGACAGGACAAAGCCACCCATGACCAATTTGATTTTTTTTTTTTTTTAATTTAAACAACTATTCAATTACTCAAAAATCATTGGATTTTATTCCAGCCTAAAATGAAGATGTCCAGTTACATGAAGTCAATAACATGTAACACACACTCGCTGCCTGAGCAGCTTCATAACTCCCGCTCTGAGTGTATCAGGGACCTCAGCGTGAGCCTGTCAGTGAATCCCTCTTATCTGGATCTGTTATTAGGAATACAGTGTTTTCTCTCCGTGTAATTACTCGTCGTATTATCTCAAACTCTGCTTTTATTATCCTCCTCTTATCTGCTTCCCGTCTCAGCTGCTGGAACCGACCAATTTCCTCTCAGCGATCATTAAATCTTCATCTCGTCTGACGCTCGGAAGAAGACGAATTGTTCGTCTCTTTGTGAATATGTTTCTGTTCAGGCTCTGCTTCAGTTTGTGATATAAAGACACACACACACAGAGCAAGGGGTGGTGGAGAGGTGAAGAAAGGTGTGACCCTCTTTCTCCTGGATGAGAGAATTGAGGTTCAGTCCTCTTCTGCCTGAGTCCGTCTGGATTTCTTATTCTCGCCTTTCAACAACGATAAAATCGTTCAACCTGAGTCGACCTCCTCTTACAGCTGCGACGATCAAAATTCGGACAACATTTCATCCTTTGAGAGTCCTCAGCTCTCTGAAAACAAAGTTTGAAATACTTGGAAAGTCCCTACAGGTTGTTTTTACTCTTAAAGTCTTTGATGATCACTTCCATCGCTTTGTTTGAATAGAAAACAGAGAGAAATGAAACAAAAACAGAAAAAGTTTGAGTTTAGATTCATCAGGCGGTCAAACACCGAGCTAAAGGTCAGTTTCTGGGTCCCAACAACGCCACAAACAAAGCTCAAGCTCAGCGACTGATTCCAAAGTCTGCCCCCTAGAGGTCAGAAACCCCCTCAGTTAGCACCAACCTTCACAAACACAACCACAAACTTTTCAAACTACTTTCACACACATTACGTATTTCCAGCTGCTCACTCGGGGATCGGCCTTTTTTAGGAGAGACGGGCTGACAAAGAGCAGAGAGTCTGACAGAAAAACTCTTTGTGTCCGCTGTGACGCTGTCTCCATCCTCGTCTCCTTTCGGGGACTCTCTTTCACACTTCTCCCCCGTCCGTCCGTCCGTCCGTCCGTCTGGGTGCTTGTCTGTCTGCCTCCTTTGTGTCTTTTTCCATTTACATGGCTCTGTGGAGTCTGTCTTTGTGTTGTGCTGAGAGTACGGGCTATCTCTGCGTCTGTGCGCCTCCTGTCAAACCTTATCTGGCTTTGACTCGGCCGTGTTCTCCTCTTACCTTTAACGGTGAGAGAAAGTCTTTTACTTCCTGTAATTGTTTTTCTTTGTGTCAGTTTGTCATCCTTGTTTTCTTTTTATTCTCTTCATTAATGAGAAATCCCCATCCAGACACTCTCACCTGGATTACTTTCACTTTCAAAGAGTCCAATGTGGCATAAAGCAACAAACAGATACAAGGCAGAGCACAACACAACAAAATCTGCTACTAGAAGACTTCCACCAGCTTTAAAACCGGGCTCCATTTCTGCTTATGTAACCTGATAGAAAAAAACAAAAAATACTTTTCCTCTATCTGCCTTGGCTTCTAATCCATGCATTAAAGACAGAGGAAGTGTGCTCTCCCTTCCTTGGCCTTTTGATGTATGCAAATAAAACAGATGAGGTTCTCTCTCTACCTTGTATTCTCATGTAAGCATGCTATAGAGAGAAAAGGTGTGCTCTCCCTGCCTAAGATTCTCAAGTAAACATGCTAATCAGAAAAAAATTGCCTTCTTCCTGCCTGTATTCTCATGTAAGTATGCTTAAAACGATTAAATGTGTTCTCCCTGCCTTTAATCCTCAAGTTAGCATCTAAGAAGAATAATGGTGTGCTCTACCTGCTTTGAATTCTCATGTAAGGATGCTTAAAAGAGAGCAAGTGTGCTCCCACAGCTTATGATTCTCAAGTTAGCATCTTAGAAGAATGAAGGTGTGCTCTACCTACCTATGATTCTAATGTAAGTGTGCTAATGAGAAAGAACGCTGCCTTCTAACGCATCTTAGAAGAATAATGGTGTGCTTTCCCTGCCTTTTATTCTTATGTAAGCATTCTTACAAGAGAGAAAGTGTGCTCTACCTGCTTTTAATCTTATTTAAGCGTGCTAAAGAGAGAAAATGCGCTGTGCCTGCCTTAAATCACATCTAAGCATGTTAAAGAGAGAGAAAGTGTGCTCTGCCTTCTTAGTATTCTCATGAAAGCATGCTATAAAGAGAGAGAAGGTGTGCTCTTTCCGCCTACGATGCTCATGTAAGCATGCTTAACAGGGATGTGCTCTACCTGCCTATGATTCTCAAGTCAGCATTCTCAAGAGAGAGGAGGTGTACTCTCCCTGCCTTTAATTTTCACGTTTGCATGTGACAGAAAGTAGGTGTGTTCACTCTGCCTTAACTTTTCATGCGTGCATAAAAAGAGAGAAGAGATGTGCTCTCCCTTCCTTAGTTCTCCTGTGTTTTACACATATTTATAGACACATTTCTGCCCTGAGCTCTCATTAGAGAGAAGGTGTGCCTTCTTTGGATTTATATGTTAGCATAGAAGAGAAAGGAGGTGTGCTCCCCCTTCCTTTGGTTTTTGGTATTCCACATAGGCCTGCAAGCTCCTGCAAGCTCCCAAAACAGAGCCATTCAGCAAAAAATAACACATTTCATGTACATCTTCAACATCTATTGACCATGAAGGGATGTTGTATCAGTTTGGAGTAATCACCTCAGCCTCTCAGCGGGAATAAACAGCTTCTTTATGCAGCACACTCTGGGTGTGTTCTGCAGCCCTCAGAGTCCATTTCACCAAAAACTCAGAGCACAGTACTTAAAAAAAACTTTTTTTCTCATCTGGACTCCAAACTATGCAGCAAAAATAAAACCATTCCCCTTTTAATACACCTCTCTTCAGCTCCCTTTATCGTCTCCTTTACTGTATTTTCCTCTCCTTCATCATCCCTCCCTCCTCCTCCTCCTCACCCCTCATCCCCCTCTCTGTGATCATTTCACGTCTCAGGATGTGGCCGCGTTGATGGCGGCTGAAAACATCGACTGGCTTTGATGTCTGATGTTTGCTGCTTGTGTGAGTTTGTCTCGCTCAGCCCGGAGTTTGAAGGTAATAAGAGGGTATGAGGGAATGAGTGTGTTAGTGTGTGTGTGTGAGTGTGTTAGTGTGTGTGGGTCCAGGCAGGGAGCAGAGCTGAAAAGCAGCTCTCTCTTTGGCGATTTGCAGGTTTATGAAAGTTTGACAGTGAAATAAATTCACTGGGTCGGCAGTTTCTTTCTCCAACTCGTGTGTTTTGTTATTTTGAAAAATGCTAGCCCGAGCTCAGCGGAGAATTCCAGACGTGTGTGTTTATGAGTGTGTGTCAGTCAAGCTCCTGAATATCACCGCATGAAAAGCCAATAAACAGAAAACATGCATTTATGTATGGCAGACCGCAATAACCTCCAAACATATTCCATTTTCACCGAGCTCTTCAGGCAATATCAAATTCATGACCCCATAGCCCACATTACAGGACACATATGGAGGGTTACGGTTCTATAAAAACACGGGCGGGTGGACTTCTTATTCCACGGCTTTTATGCTTTTATTGGTCAGGAGAAAAATGTTCTGGAGGGTAAACCTGATGATTTCTTTTAAGAAACCAATAAATGAAGTGGGCTCTCACATGAATATCCCTCTCTAAAATACTTTTTGGACACAGTAAGTCTGCAGGGGTTGGGAGCCAAGCTGCAGTAAACCATGTCGACTCAGTTTAATGTGTTTAATTACTGAAAAAGTCTTCTTTTATCAAAAATAAAGAGGTAATTCAAACCCTAAAACCCAAGAAAAAGCACTTATTTTTAGAGAAATGGAGCGTTGTAGTCATGATTATTTAGGATATCATAGAAGGCTGAGAGCTAAGCTGCACCCGTTGAATTAGCAAATAAAAACATACATTAAAGAGTCATACTAAGAGCAGCAGATTTGTTACATGCTTTGAACAAAAATTCTGCCTTTTTCAGTGTACACTGGTAACCAGGATGTCAAAAGAGGCTGCAAGCTGAGCTGCCAACTAGTAGATAAATAATTAAAAAAACAGGGACTAAAGAATAGAAGCTGATTTTATGTTAAGTTCATTAAAAATCAGTATTTCTTTTATGTTGTTTGCCTCTTCTAAAAAAAAATGTTAGAATAGGCTGCAAGCTGAGCTGCAGATTTTTCAAAAATTAGATTGGATTTGGGTAAAGGAATCATTTTTATCTCTTAACATTGTACTGGTATCCAATTTTTGTGTGTAAGAGCTGTGTCTTTCTGGTAAACCTTGGTGCATAAGTAAGACGTGAGACGGGGCAGTGAGCTGAGCTGGTAGTGAAGACATCAGCTCAGTATTCATCCTTCACAAGGTACCAAATAATTTATATAATTATCCAAAGAGCTAACCTTTTTGTCATAGAGGTGTTTGTTTTTCTGGGATTTTTAGTGAAATGAGAAATCTGAAGGGGCTGCAAGCTGAGCTGCAGCTTTTGCCAAAATTAGATTGGATTTGGGGAAAGGAATTGTGTTCGTCACTTAACATTTTACTGGTATCCAAATATTTTGTATAAGACCTGTGTCTTTTTGATTATCTCAGTGTGCAAGTAAGATGTGAGACAGGGCTGCAAGCTGAGCTGGTAGTGAATGGCATCAGCTCAGTAGTCATCCTTCACAAGGTACCAAATAAATTCAAGACCTAACCTCCTTGTTTATGAGTAGTGTGTTTTTCTGGAATTTTTGTTGGAATGGGAAGTCTGAATGGGCTGCAAGCTGAGCTGCAGCTTGTGCTAACATTAGATTAGATTTGAGGAAAGGAATTGTGTCATCAATTAACATTTTACGGGTATCCAAATTATCTGCATTTCATAGAAGATCTGTGTCTTTTTGGTTAACCTCAGTGAGAAAGTAAGATGTGAGACAGGGCAGCGAGCTGAGCAGGTAGGGAATGACATTGGCTCAGTATTCATCCATATATTAATTCACAAGGTACAAAATTATCTAAAAAGCTAACCGCCTTGTCTTGGAGTTGTGTTTCCTTCAGGGACTTTTAGATGAATGAGAAGTCCAAAGAGGCTGCAAGCTGAGCTGCAGCTTGTGTTCTTTTAGGGCAAAGAATTGTGAATAATTGCAAAGGCTTTCACAAGTCTTCTTGGAGGTCAACTCTTCTACAAAACAATGCATTACCTTAGAGATGATCTTTGACTTTTTGATTTAATAATGTAAAAAAGGGGCAGGGAGCTGAGCTGCACCTTATTAACTACATCAGCCCAGTATTGGAGGTTTAATTCCCAAGGCACCCAGTTGTCTTCAGCATTAATCTCTTTGTGTTGGTGACGTGTTTTGGGGGTACATGATGATCAAGGGGGCTCCAAGCTGAGCTGCTTGCTGACAACATTAGCTTTGTTTAGTTAGTATTCTTTCAGTGTTCACAGAGTTATTCTGACTCGTGAAATATTTGATAATCTGGTTTTGCAAGATGACAGACGTCTCTTAACTGGTGGAGCTGCTGGAAAGTGATGGGAGCATGACTAAAAGCAGTTAGGAAATGTCTCTTTGGTGATTTTTACAATCTAAGAGCCCATTTTTGAAATCTCACTTGGTGGTATTGATTTGTGTTAAATTTATCCCTATAAATAAAAATCATCAAGTTTTATAAAGATACTAGAGATGGGTTTCTGGCCCAGCCTCCCTACAGGTTTGAGTCTCTGATGTTTTTATATTTCTGACCCGTGAAGAAGTAAAAACAGAGATTATTACGTCTGAACGTCGGGGACTGGAAAGCACTCATGCACATCAGTCCATTTGTCACAGGTTTGGATTATTTAACACCACGTTGATGCAGAGATGATGAGAAGTTAAGAAAGCTGTCGAGACTGTACGACATCGCCGTCTAAAGGGAGATGAGCAGAGAGAAAAGATGGAGGTAGAGACGGTGCCAATTCAATCTCGTCAAATCTACAAGCTGCAGAGTGGGTTACGCTCTGTGACAACCGAATCAGCCGCATCGATACCACTGAGGGGAAGCGGGGAAGAGGATTATATGATATCTGTGTGGATAATGGACTCTGCTGCACCTGAGCAGGTAAGGCTCAACCTGCGAGCGTGGAGTCACAATGGGAGCCGCCCACAGTCCAGCTCCAAACGTCCGAACGCTAAAGAGACGCAGTGACTGACAGACAATTTGTTCTTGTCCTGCTTTATCACATCTGGAGCTGTCAGGGCAGCGAGATAAGTAGTTCATGATGAGAAGGGCGTAAAGCCGTGATGGCTATTGCCCCTGACAACCACCGCCCGCAACCACGGAGGAGACGGATAGCTGACACCAGACAGACACTGATAGAGAGACGAGCGCGTACGGCGCTCACTCAGACGGATCAGAGCGCCGGAGCCAGATCTGGGTGTGGCGAGCGGAGGCTGACAGATCTCTGCCTCCACCACTTCAGGCGTGTCAGAGACAATGAGGCAGAGGAGACGAGGAGAGGTGATGAAGATGTATGAGGGCAATAATTGACGTGACTGCGAGATAATACAGGAGCAGGAGAAAGAGGAGGGGGCAGGGCATTATGGGAAATGTGATGTGAGGCTGGATCTCAGTCCTGACTTCTCAACATGGTGTCAGCAGCAGAGGGCTCCAGAATATGGAGGTCCAGGTGACCCTGAGAGGTCAGCAGAGTTCAGCCAGAGTGGACGAGGTGAAAGACTCAGGGTCAGGATTGATGAAGACGCCACGGTCTGACGAACAGGATAGACTGGGGATAAACTCTTTCTATATCGTTTTTTTTGTTTGTTTTTTTTTTTTTTTAGAAGAGAAAGAAACAACCATGTCACTCTTTGACTATGAACCAAAGCAAACTACATCATCAGCACACCTTACAATTCAAATTTTTATATTTAGTGATTCTGAATTTCTAGAAACTACAAAAGGTGAACAAACCCAAGAGATACACAACTATCCAAAAACTAACCCGGATGGTATCAGTGGAATTGCAATGTCAGGCGAGGTTAGGTGTGTTTGTCTTTATCCTAACCAGGTCATTCAATTAACTTCTGTTTAACCAGGATTGTGACAAAGCAGCCTTCAAAATAAAAGCCCACAAAAAATCTAAAGAAATCAGCAAAAGAAATAAAACCCTGAACTTTGGATGTGAAAAAAGAGAAAAACAGGCTTCTCATCCTTTCAGGCGTCCTTTGTCATATCGTGCTTCATGATTTCATTAAAGTTTAACTTTGTTGAAAAAGAGTTTTTTTTTCCCTTTAGGCTGTAGTCACTTGCAGCTCAGCCTGCAGCTCAACCAGCAGCTCAGCCTGCAGCCCAACCTGCAGCTCAGCCTGCAGCTCAACCAGCAGCTTATTCTGCAGCTCAGCCTGCAGCCCAACCTGCAGCTCAGCCTGCAGCTCAACCAGCAGCTTATTCTGCAGCTCAGCCTACAGCCCAACCTGCAGCTCAGCCTGCAGCCCAACCTGCAGCTCAGCCTGCAGCTCAGCCTGCATCTCAACCTGCAGCTCAGCTTGCAGTCCAATTTGAAGCTCAACCTGCAGCTCAGCTTGCAGCCCAACCTGCAGCTCAGCCTGCAGCCCAACCTGCAGCTCAGTCTGCATCTCAAACTGCAGCTCAGCCTGCAGCCCAACCTGCAGCTCAGCCTGCATCTCAACCTGCAGCTCAGCCTGCATCTCAACCTGCAGCTCAGCCTGCAGCCCAACCTGCAGCTCAGCCTGCAGCCCAACCTTCAGCTCAGCTTGCCGTCCAATTTGAAGCTCAACCTGCAGCTCAGCCTGCATCTAAACCTGCAGCTCAGTCTGCAGTGTAACCCAAACACAACCTGCAGCTTAACATGAAGCTCAACTTCAGCTCAGCCTACAGCCTATCAAGCAGCTCAACCTACAGCTCAACCTGCAGCTACATATAAATACGTAAATAGTATTTTTTTTCTACTTTTCTATATTTCTTATATTCTTTTTATTTCTTCAAATTTATTAATTTTATACTCTATTATCATTATTCTACTTTTATTGTTATAGCATTACTGCACTTTTTGTGAGCTGCTGTGACAAAAAAAAAAATCCCCCAAGAAGGATCAATAAAGAATATTCTATTCTATTCTATTCTATTCTATTCTATTCTATTCTATTCTATTCTATTCTATTCTATTCTGTTTTATTCTATTCTATTCTATTCTATTCTCCCCACAGCTCAACCTGCTGCTCAGCCTGCAGCCCCTGAGTTAGGGCTGGGCGATTATGGTAAAAATAAGAATCCTGATTATTTTAAGTGATATTGAAATCACAATTAATATACACAATTATTCATTTATTCAAAAACTTCAGTACTGATTTAAACACAACTTTAAAGAACCAGCAAGTGGCACATACAGTATTATTGATACACACAAGTCACACACACTCGCTGTGGCTGCACATGGAACACAGAAGAGCTATGAAGCACAGGAACTAGCAAACATCTACACTGTGTGGCATATTAATTGTTTTTCTTCGATTATATTGTTTTTATGATTGTCAGATGGCAAAATTGAAATCACGATTAAAATTGGATTAATTGTCCAGCCCTACCCTGAGTGACAGTTACAGGCTCATTCTTGATGTGAAGCTGCTTCTTCGAGGGTTTTTACAGCTTTAAAGTCTGAGTCTACATATTTTAAAAAGTAATACACAGCTGTAGTAGTTAAGGCCTTGGAGAAGGCTAAAGAAATCCCAAACCTTGAAACAAGTCCTGCTAACCCATTTGGTAGCAGCTCAGCTCCCAGTCCCCAGTGCGGTTTATCCAAAATCCAGCATCTGAGAAAATCAGTTTTTTATTCCATTCCCAGAATGTGTTTCACAGTATTTTAAGACTTTGTCTGAATCTATTTTATTCCCTCAGTAGTGAATCATCTTAAATTTTGAACAGTTTATGCTTGGATAGGAAACTTTAATGTGTAGGATCTGTCAGAAACAAGGTCTCTGTTAGAGAATCAGGAAGAAAAGGAGCAGACCTTCAAAACTTTCATCATCTGCATTTGACTCAAAGCTGCTTCAGAAAGAAAGTTTCTCTGAGCGTCACATCAGAGACTGACAGAGGAGGAGGAGGAGGAATGAAGACAGAGGAAATGTTAAAGAGGTGAGAAGAAAGGGATAAGTGTTAAAGAGTGAGAGATGGATGGACGGGTGTGTGATTTCTGTTTGACAGGCAGAGAGACGCAGCTGGAGTCACATCACGACCCGTCCTCAGAGTTTCATCGGTCTCAGATGGACCGAAGAGAGATGAGATCTTTAGAGAGGTTAACCTTTAGCCTCAGCGCAGAGAGAGCGTTTCCTCGTGTGAACCCTTTAATCCTCAGCTCTCAGAGAGGTTTGACTGGAAATCAGATCACTACCTCAACCTCCAGAGAAGGGAGAGAAAACCTGCAACTCTGTCAACCTGTGGAAACTTTCTCAGTCATGACCAGGCGTGGCTGTGAGCTGAGCTGCTGCTTCTCGTTTAGACTAGCTCCAGGTCCTGTGCTGGTATCTAGAGTAGAGCCCGACCGATTAATCGGCGGGGTGATTAATCAGCGGGGTGATTAATCGGTCGATTAATCGGATCGATTAATCGACAGATTAATCGATCCAATTAATCGGTTGGTCTGATTAATCGAAGTAAGTAAGACTACAGAACGGCGTTTTAACGTTGTGTTAGTTGCTTTTTTGTGAGATAAACAGAGAAAAATGGAACTTTAAATTCACACGTCTACCATTATCTAATATAAGATTATAATACTGTGTTTTAACATCATATAAGTTTCATCTTAGTGAAATAATATATGCATTATGCAACTGTTTACATGTTTACAGTTTGAAAACTTTATTTTTGAATATTTTTTTCCTTGTATTCTTAAAATACAGTTTGCACTCGTTTGTTTGCACAAATTTGCCTTATTGTCTTATTAATCAGTGTGTGTTTGCAGTTTGATTTTTTTTAAATTCATCATTGTGTTCAAGGTTTTACTTTTTATTATTTATCAGTGTTTAAAGTTTGACTTTTTTAATATTTATCATTGTGTTTAATATTTAATTTTAATATATTTTTTTAATAATTAATTTTTTAATATTTATTATTGTTTTTAAAGTTTTTCTTTTTTATTATTTATCAGTGTTTAAAGTTTGACTTTTTTAATGTTTATATTTGTATTTAAAATTTTACTTTTTTATTCTGTATCATTGTGTTTAAAGTTTAATTTTCTTAATATTTACTATTGTGTTTAAAGTTTTACTTTTTTATTATTTATCATTGTGTTAAGTTAAATTTTGGTAATATTAATATTTGTGTTTAAAGTTTTATTTTTTATTATTTATCATTGTGTTTCAAGTTTTACTATTTATTTATCATTGTGTGTTTAAAGTTAAACTTTTTTTCTACTTACTGTGTTTGCAGTTTGACTTCTTTTTTTCATTATTGTGTTTACAGCTTGTTCTTATTTATCATTGGTTTAAACTACAGTTCTTATGTTGACAGATTTATGATTAAAGTTCCTTGTTTTGATTTAATAGTGTTTGTCTCTGTCCTGAATCATATGGGTATTATAATTTCTGTTTACATACAGTATATATCCTGTGTATCTCAATGAATTTATTATATATATCAGCTTATATATTGGATATTGGCTTTTTTTTGCCCCCAGCATCAGTATCGGCCCCAAAAATCCCATACCAGGCTCTAATCTAGAGACAAAACCTCTCCTTGTGCATTTCTCCGTCTGTTTCTTGTCACTTTAAGATGTTAGTTTGGTTAAAGTTGATAAGTGTACGGCTTTTTCTGACTCCATGGTTACACGTCAGCTTCTCGCCAACGTTACCCCTACACTTTGAAAACTTTAAAGGAAATCTTTTGTGTTGGCTTTCTTTTAGGTTTTCTCTCCCTATTTGATTGAACTTTGAAGAACCACTGTGGTCCACATTCAGGACTGACATCACCTCATCCTGACAGTGGGCTGCAAGCTGAGCTGCCACAAACCTCAATTTCCAACCAGCACAATCACAAGAAAGACTCGAACATCTAAGTGGAGCCTCCGACTGTCAGCACAGACTGAAACAGACCAGTCTGACAGAGACCTGACCAAAACCAGCTGAAGTCCACACCTCGAATGATGGGTCAGGAACCCAACAGGAGCAGGTTCAGACACACAGGGCCTTACCTGTTGGCAGAGCGGGGTCTATGGTGGGTTTCTCCCAGGAGTTGACCTGTTCCCATGTAAATCCATTGGTCCCAAGAGAGACGCTGTACCCACAGCTGCTGTACGACTCATCGAAGGTACAACCACCTGAGGAACAGAGCAGGAAGAAACATTAAATAATGATGATTTCAGACATTTTCATACACTTTATGTTGATAAAAAGAAATGAAACGTCTCCATCTGTCTGAAAAACGTGGATCTCACTTCGCTCCGATGAGATCTGCTCTGAGCTGAGAAAACATCTCCAATAAGCCGCTCAGCTTTAGTGATAAATGTTTTATTCTACAGACATTATGAGTTTTAAGAGCTGCTCAAGTCAGACGCTGTCACTTCCTGTCAGAGCAGAGGGAGAGGAAGACGGGAGGATGAAGAAGAGAAAGAGAAAGAGGCTTCGTGGGGGGCCGATGAAGAGAAAGCTCGATGTGTCAACATGATTAAGTCAAAGAGCCTCATCGTTATTTCATGGCCCGGCTGAGACACATTTTCCAGCACATTAGCCATCTCTGCTAGCCTCCAGCTCCACACACACACACACACACACACACACACGGCTGTGCTCCTTAATTAGACATATGCTTTGACACACAACCGCTCTAATCTGTTTTGAAGCATCGGAAACGAGGAACGTCAGCGCTTTATTCATGGGCTGACTCAATGTCGACTCTCTGCTTCATCCGTCTCTTTGTTGATGTCACCTCCTCACAGCGTTTGTCTGTTTGGACTCCATCAGAACAAAAGAGACGCCGCGACTGTCAGAGGGTTTACACGAAAATCAAAGGCTCGGGGAAAAACAGGCGTCACAGCGGCAGAGTGAGTCAGGACACCTGAGGAGCCTCGCCACGCCAGACGCTCTGTCAGAGACGAGAAACTGGCAGCGGCGTGAGAAAAACACAGATTTAATGTCGGTAAACACGGCTAAAAGCAGCTACAGAACCAGAACCAGGATCACTGAAAGCTCAGGAAGGTCTCAGGGTTGAAGAATCACGGCGTAGGTTTTAAATCAGCTTTTGCTTCTTCCCACTCCTTTTCTGACATGTTGATTCATTTTATCATTGTTACTTTGACTTTTCTTATTGTTTTTATTTGTTTTTAACTTTGCTTTTTTCATCACTCGCTCATTTGAAATAAAGAATTCATTCATTCATGTCAAGAAATCCAAAGGAGCAGGAAACAAGAGGTGGACCCAGCTACAGATTGAAACAAAAAACTGTTATTCTCACTAAACTCAAAAATCCCAAACTAAAAATCTCTAACTAAAGAATCCAAACCAAAAACACCAAGAGAACTCACTAGAACTGAAGAAGCACAGGAAACAGCGACAGCAAACATCCACAGCAACAATGAACTGACAAGAAACACAAGAAACACAGAGACCATAGACACAGAGGAGTAATCAAGCCCAGGTGTGAAAGAAGACACAGGTGAAACGCATGAGGAGCAATCAACAGGAGGGAAGCACAAGGAGAACTGGACAAACACAGGGAAACTCAAGACAGAAGCTGTGTCCCAATTCAGGGGCTGCAGCCTACGGAGGCTGGATTTGAAGACCGATTACGTCACAGCGGTGCGTCGGAGGCTGTCCCAATACGGAGGCTCCTCCAAATGCGGCCGACGAATCTGTCCTCCGTTTCGGGGGCCGCGAAGGACGGGTTTGGTGAATCCTTCATAGCCTCACATATCCCAAGATTCATTGCGTATGAATGCCGAACATGATGGACACGGCCGAACTCCAAAAGGAGTCCTGATTTATCCAGATATGAAGGATTTCTGGCAACAACTATGTGATTGTGTTTCTAAAACGTGAAAGAATATTTTGTTTTTCTGTGTGAAAATGTGTTGTTTGGGCTCTTTTCAAGTAATATACTGAGGAAAAACAGTTCTTTATGAATCTTCTCATTATTTTATAAAAATATGTCCATAAATGTAAATTCTCTTGGGAAAAAAATTTACTTGGAGTTTTTATTTATTTATTTGTGTATTTTTTACAGGGAATTCACAAAAGACATTAAATCATTTCAGCAGCTTTTATTTTATACTTATTTATTTATCATCCCCCCAGCACTTGATCAAATGTTGAACATGTACGTTGTTGCCTTACTCTCATGTAAATGGTAGATCTATACTCTATCACAGGGATAATAATAATACAAATGATATAATGATAAAAATGATGATAATAATAATGATAATAATAACAACGCAAAGTAATAAAAAGATAGTAAAAATCATCCTGTTTAAATGTGAGGTTTTGGTTTACGTGTGTTTAAAAGTAATGAAAGCCTGACAGGTGAGGGCGGCGCTGTGTGACGTCGAGGGTGACAAACAGGAAATGCTTCATAGACCAGACCGTCTCAATTCAGTTCGGCCTTTGCGGTCTACGCTGGCTATAAAGGCCGGGTCCTCCGAAGGCTACAGCCTCCGTAGGCTGCAGCCCCTGAATTGGGACACAGCTAGAGACTGAATACATCTGAAACACTACGAATAATCACAAAAACACCAGAACATGACAAGAAGCAAACCAGAAACACAAAGAACAAGAACCAAAAACAAACACAGGAAACACAGATGCGCACAACAGGAAGAGCTAAGATTAACACAAGACAGAAACACAAAGAACCAAGAAACTCCAGCCATAAAGGAAATCCAATATCCAGAGAAACACAACAGAAAATCCAAACCATGACAATTTATAATTTATCTAATTATTTATTTCATGTCTTCAAACGTAGTGTACTGGAATCATGACCCTAGTTATAGAAAATTATAGAAAAATCCTGATCTTAAGAAATAGGATTCTAGTTACATGACTTGAATATTTGAAGTCCGGATTCATGTCCTTACTGTCAACATTCTGTAATCACATCATGAAAACCTGGCTCTGATGTCAAATTCTTCAATCGTGCACTTAAAAGTTAGAATTCTAAAGTCCTGATTTAAAAAAAAAAGAAAAGAATTCTAGAATCATAATTTAAATGTTTGAATCTTTGAAAGAATCACTTTAAAACTTGAGTTACGGAATCAGGAAATTCAAGTTAATTTCTAGAATTAAATATTCAAAGTCAGAGTTCTAGAACCATGACTTGGATGCGAGAACTCAAGAACCACAATCTTTAAGACAGATTTCTGGAAAAAAAATAAATAAATAAATAAATTTTGTATTCTGGAATCCTGATTTTAAAAAATTAGTGAAACAATCCAAGCTTTAATGTAAAAAATTCTGGTACTTTGTCTAGGCTTGAATTCTAGAATAATTACTCTGAGGTCAAATTCTTGAATCATGCACTTGAAAGTTATTAATCGTAAATCCTAGTCTTAAATATCAGAACTCTATAATCTTGTCTGTAATGATTGGATTTTTGAAGCAATGGCTGTGTCCGAAATGGCATACTAACATACTACATACTACATGGTGGTTGTGTATATACTGTATACTACGTACTATAAGTATGATTAGAGTGCCAACCGTTTACACCGTAGTATACTACTCGGTTTCCCATGATGCATTTCAAAACCTCCGACAACAAAAATTGGAAGCACACATAAGTCTATGGAAGCACACCAGGCTATCAAATATCTCAGTTTATTCGCCATATTTGAAAGTTTTAAGAACATTTTAGGCGAGAAAGTCATCACGTAGAAAACCAAAATGTGGTCATTTGGGCCATAAAACGCACGGATACAAATTTGATTTCGACATTTCGGACATTCTGTTAAGAGCGCCAAAAACTTCCGGTCCGCTCCAAAACAAGAGCCCAATTTACAAAAGCGTTAAAGAACTTAAAGGAGATAATAAAGGGTGCTTTTATTTTGAAAACGGGAAGTTCGCTAGTGGATGATTCTTAGCTAAAACAGGTCTCAAGACGAATTCATCTCTCTTCAAAAAATTAAAAAATGTTTACTGCTCGTAGACACTGAAGACGATCCGTCCGTCGCCTCAGGCACTTTATTTCTTTGTACTTACATTTAGGTTTCCCTGTAGAGCGAAGTCCATTTTAGTCGCTTCTCATCTTGTCATCTCATTCTGTATTTACGTTTATGAATACGGGGCTCGCAATGCATTATGGGGCGTGTCAGTACGACTAGTATGCCCACCTCCCATACTTAAAAATTTTACCGATTTAGTATACATCCGGGTATTTCTCGCGCACACAATCTTTTCATACTATTTAATGTGAACGCACTACATACTATTTTTGACGTCATACTTAGTATGAGTAGTACGTTAGTATGCCATTTCGGACACAGCCAATGACTTTAAAAATTGGGGTCCAAAAGCAGGATTTTTGAGTCAAATTCTAGAATCAAATCTTCAAAGTTAAAATTCCAGAATCGTGACTTCAGTGTGAGAATATAAGAATCCTACTCTTAAAGATAGAGTTCTAGAATCATGACTTTGAAAATTTCACTTTGGAATCCTGACTTTAAAATTTGAGGGTATCAAAATTTCAATGTCAAAACTCCAGATTTACTTCTTGAAGCTTGAGGTCTAGAATCATGACTGTGATGTCAGGGCTCTTGAATCAGGCACACAAATGTAAGAAATCAGGGATCCTAATCTTGAAAGTAGAATTCTAGTATCATGGCTTCAGTGTTTGAACTCTGGAATCAAGACTTTAAGATGTGAGTTCTAGAAACATGATTTTAATGTCAGAATTCTAGAGTTATGTCTTTAAAGTTAGAACACATGAAAAGATTTGTTAAAGGTAGAATTTAAATTCTAGAATCCAAATCATAAAAATAGATTCCTGGAATCCTGAATGTACAATTTGAGTTCTAGAATCAGGATTTTAATGTCAAAGTTCTAGAATCAAATCTTCAAAGCTAAAATTCCAGAACCGTGACTCTTATGTGAGAATTTTTCAATCATGCACTGTAAGAGTTAGAATTCTAGGGTCAGGTTTCTCAGTGGTCCCATGTTTCCCTGATCTCACGTGTAGGATGCTGGACACCAGACACTGCAGAGCACTTTGTCCTCCAGAGAAGAACGTTCAGGTCTGTTTGACCACCGTTAATGTGACTGCATTGATCATTCGTTAAATAACACATCAGAAAATGTTCAGTGTGTGTGTTTGAGGTACACATCCACCTGAAAGAAGAAATAAAAGCCAGAACTCTGATTGTGCCTCCTCAAGCAACACTTACATCAAGAGGGAAACAAAGTGTAAAATGAAAGTCTCCCCTCCTTTCTGGACCGAGTTTGAAAAACAGCCTCCAGCAGTGGGTGAACGTGTGAAAACACTGGTTTTCTTACAGATATGAAAATAGCTGTTATAAATTAATCAATGGTGAGATAATGAGCCTTTATCGCCCCCTCGTTGTTCACTGATCTCATTAGAAATGAAAAGAAATCAAAGTGATCTCATTAGAACAGACTTACAAACAGGCGCATCAATATTCAGGATCAGATCTGCAATTTTAAGATCGCTGTCAGGGGAAGAGAGGGGCTCAGTGTGTGTGTGTGTGTGTGTGTGTGTGTGTGTGAATGCCCTCGATCTAGATTTGAAAACCAGTGCAACACCTCCCTCCCCGACACACAAACACACACACACACACACACATGTTCTGTGTCACATTTGCATAATGAAAAATTAACACGGCTACACCCAGAGACATGTGTGAGCTCATAAAGTGTGTGTGTGTTTGGCTGTGGGGGCGTGTGCATGAATGTATGTTAGCGTGTCATGAGCAAGTATTAATGTGACTCTGAAACAAGCCCAATCTTTTCATCTCTGCTAATTATGTTTCCTGTAGCCACTGTGATAACTTATTGATGTGTTATCATGGCTACAGTACGCCTCAACACACACCAACACACACACTAACACACACACACACATTAAATCAGGGAAGAGTGAAGAGTCAGGGGTGAGCTCCAGCACCAACGCGCTTCATGTTTTCTCGTGGTTTTTCGTGAAGCCGCAGTAATCAGGAGTCAGAGTGTTGTAGCGGACGGACGCAGAGAACGCGGCTCGGATGAAAACAGCCTCACAGGTTTATTTTGGAAAGCTATAAAAAGGCCTGGCTGAACTTTTTACCTTGTTTTGTGCTTCTCCAAATAGAATAATTCATCAAAAACAGACACAGGCTTCACCGGGGACAGAAAGGAGCTGAAATCAGATTGTTTGTGATCCACGGCCAAATGAATTTTTCATCCACAGCTCCGCTTTTTAAACAGAGTTTCACTGTTTTCATCCTGATTTGGTTTATTTCCTGTTGGAGTGATTGTTAACGAATGAAAAGCAGAGAGGCAGATTAAAAGCTTTTCTTCTTCTTGTCGCAGCACTTTTAATTTGTTTTTCAGTCACATTTAATTTTCTAATAAGCGGAGCGGCAATTACTGTTCACAGAAAAGAGTCTGAATGGTTTTGGAGTGAGAACCAAAATAAGAGACATTTGATGTGACAGGAGCAAACTGTTCAAAAACTCAATAAATGAGCACAATCACTCGTTTATTATAGGGATCGACAGGTTTTGACTTTTACACTTCAACAGCAAATTATGAATCATCACGATACACTGATTTATCCATCAAATGTGTCAGTATGACATAACTTCGACTTAACGACTTCATCTGCAGCGTTTCTTCCCTGAGGAGTTCCACAAGGTGCCGTACTGGGTCCTTTTCTCTTTACATCTACATGCTTCAAAAACACCAAATGATCTAAAAACACTGTTTTCTTATGATGTGTTTACAAAAAGCTCAAATACATACATGCTCTCTTTATCAGCATTAATTTGAATGTCAGAGTCTGCTGTGTTTATGCGCTTTGGTTCCTGCGGTTAACTAACCTCAAAACCCCTCTCATCTGTCATCATCACAGAGTGCTTATTTTCACTACAATGCCAGATAAAGTCGCTTATGCTAAGTGATGCAGTGCTAGCTTGCTAACGCTTTGCCTCCAAGAGACTTAGAAGAGTCCAGGTGTCAGCATGTCACGACCCAACACTCAGTGGAAACTGGTTTTAAACCACATACAGGCACTGCTATGTCCACCAGAGAAGAATGTTCCGGTCTGTTTTACCACCTTATAAGTAAATGTACTGATCAATGTTAAATTATACACCAGAAAATGTTCACTGTGTGTTTTGGTTTGATCTGACTTAACTTCATCTGCAGCATTTCTTTCCTGAGGAGTTCCACATGGCTCTGTACTGGGTCCTTTTCTCTTTGCATTGTTTCATAAAAATTTGAAAGTTTTTCAGTTTAACACATTTATCTTTCAACATACAGTATAAACTTGTAATGCCGTGGTCGTGTCCAGCATGGAAAACCACCTACTCATCCACCCCCTTACAGTCACAAGGATCCGTTTAGGTTCCTAAACATGGTACCATTCATTTTTACGTGAAGCATTATTTGTTACTACAGAAAGAATTTGGTTGGTTCCTATAAAAGTTCCCAACTTGAAGGGCTGGGATAATTTGCTCTTCTCCCAATTCGACTTTTTCACGATTTTTGTGGTGCTGATTTGATTTCAATTGTGATTATTCAATATTCCAGATTTTTGTGCAAGTAATGAAACTGAATGATGATGATGATGTGTATAGACTTTATCAGGAGCCATATTATCCCAAGAAATGAAAATCACATGTGAGTCACTTTTAAAGATTTATCACGGGAATCTGACATCTCAACTTTTTTTCAAAGACTCAAATGAAGGACTAAAAACTGTAAAATAAATAAACAAATAAATAAATAAATAATTGACAAAAAAAAAAGAAAAAAAAAAACAGAAAAAAGCCATATGTGTATATATATATATATATATATATATATATATATATATATATATATATATGTATATATATATATATATATATATATATATATATATATATATATATATATATATATATATATATATATATATATATATATATATATATATATACAACAACAAAAAAACAGAAAAAGGCCAAATAAATAAATAAATAATATAAATATAATCAACAACAAAAAAAAGAAAAAAGCCAAATAAATATATATACATAAATAGATTAATAAAAATATATGAATAAATAAATTAATAAATAATTTAAAAAAAAAAACAGAAAAAAAGCCAAATAAGTATATAAATAAATAAATACATAAGAAAAAAAATACTGTAAATTTTCTCCTACCCTCACCAATTCAGTTTCCATCCCATGTCGACTGTTCTTAATGTCTAATGTGTGAAGTTATAAAGCCTTACTAAAAACAAAACTGTATCTTCAAAAAAGCTACAAGCTGCAAATTTAGTGTCACATCAGAGTTTTCATCAGATACTTTATAGATCTGTGATGGGAAAATAACCTCTTTGAGCAAAAAGCTTCAAAGATTCACAGTTTTCTCAAATGACTCATTTCCAGTTTGCTTTCTGAGTCTCAGTCGATTCGAAGCAGAAAAAAAATAAAAGGTTCACAACTAATTTCATAAAGGAGAGAAGCTAAAATGAAGCCGTGTGTAGTTTCTTCAGATCTACCAAAAGAACAAAAAACAGTTTTCATTCTCACTTGTTTTAGTAAAACAGCTGCTCTGAGTCATTTGGAGCCACACATTCAGCCTTGAATGGTTTCAAAACGATTCACTGTGCTCTCACGCTACCAGCTGCAACAGGTGAGCCACTAACGAGGCAGGTAGAGTCCTCAGTGAAGAGCTGGACGTAACCAGATCTCCATCCTACGAAGCCTCGACCCTGAACACCACAGTCACAGCTGTTAAAGAGGGCTGATCTCCATCTCTGTGTCTCACATGCAAAGAGGTTGTTGTGTGTCCGTGCATTCAGCTCTGATTCTTCTGCTTCACATCACATCTGGTCCTCTAAACGGGGATCAGACTTCCTCTGGATCTCCTCTGAAGTTACGCAAGAAACCCGGCTCCCATCCATTAGCATTCACATGTGCAGAGACACACACACAGACACACACAGAGAGCAGGATGGAGGGTGAAGATCTACTAACACACACACACACACACACACACACACACACACACACACACAGGCCTGTGATCGCGCTCATTAAAGCAGAGTCCTCCTCTTCCTCATGTAAAGACTCCAGCTCCCTCCGGGCTCAGATCGCTGCTATTAGAAGCTTTCATGTTGGCTAAAGCTAACCCAGCGCGACAGGACACACACAGTCACACACAGTCACAGTCACACACACACAGTCACAGACAGAGGAGGAAGAGGAAGAGGAGGAGGAGGAGGAGGAGGAGGAGGGGTGGCACCCTGAGGCCAATGCTCTAAAGAGTCTGTTTACTGCTCACTTAGATAACATCCACTGATCCTGAGTGTGTTCAAGTGTGTGTTCAAGTGTGTGTGGGAGCAAATGGAGGACGTGCTGCTGTGTGTTCATGTGTGTAAATATTGGAGCTTCATTTGGACGTGGATAAATGGGATTTCATGCTTTTTCAGATACTTCTATTTTTAACTCTCCAGCAGCTTGTCAGGAGGAGAAACTTCAAAAACGAAGCGTGCAACAGGGACACACACATCGAACATCAGCATCAATCTGGGAAATTCATCGATTTATTGATTCATCCAAGATTTTTTTTTTGGGGGGGGGCGGATAAACTTAAACCCTATTTTTTTTTTCTTTTTCGTTATTTTTTTATATATATTAAATTAAAAAGGTTACAGTGTTTTCAGTCATTTCTGTTATATACTGACATTTTATCTGTTTTTTTCCTCTTTTTTTTTTTGGGGGGGGGGGGGGGGGGGGACCTTGGTTATCATAAAAGGCCCCTCTAAATTAAATTATTTTTATTATTATTATCATTATTATTATTATTATTATTATTGTTATTATTATTATTATTATTATTATTATTTTCATAATTACTTTACAAATTAAATAATAAAATAAATAAAACTAATTATTATCAATAATAATATATCGATTATATAATTATTTTAATAATTATTATCATTATTATTATTTGTACTATTTTTTTCTTTTTTTTTTTTGTAGTTATTGTGAATATTTTTTTATTTGAAAGAAAACAGATTTTTTATTGTTTATGCCATGTCACCCAGCCCTACTGAAATTATACATAGAGGTCAGTAAGTAACGTGTTTACAGCAAGTGTTTTGATTGGTCGAATGTGTACTCATCGCAAGAGAAACCTTTGGAAAAATTGACCTTAGTCTGAAAAAACAAAGGCCGCAACTTCACTTTTTTTTTTTTTTTTTTGTCAAAGTAACAAAGTATGGGAATTGTTATCCATCATCTTTTTGATATTAGCTGATATTTTGCAGGACGTCTCAGAGGAATCAGTAGACCATCTTTGGTGGCATCACAGAAAGCTTCTTTGACAGATTTATTTATCAAGTCTTCAACCTCCAAACGCTCAGACAGCTCCAATTGCTTATGGCTGGACTTTCTAAAATGCTCATCTTCAGTTCCCATCTCATTCACATGGTTCCTTCTTTTCAAGCATCATGTTTTATTCTCTAAGCAGCTCACCATTATAGTTTTTTGTTTGTTTTTAAGTCAAACAGCTTTACGGTAGGTTGTAGTTTGAAGAAATGGACGATCAGAGTCGGTTTGAGGTGTTGAGGAACGCCTGAAAGACCCCGTGTGTGTGATTCTGGTCCGTGCAAGCCCAGAAACACAGGTGGCATTGAATATATCAGTATACTGCATGCATGTGTGTCTGTGTGTGTGTGTGTTTGCATGTGTGTGTCCTTTTCTGCCTCGTAGTTATCTCAGATTAAATCTCCTGTCAGCGAACACGCCAGCTTCCTTAAATATTCCCATTACAGGGTTTAAAACATTATGCCAACATATGTCATCTGCCCCCAACACACACACACTCACACACACTCACACACACTCACACACACTCACACTCACACACACGCCCTGAGGCAATAAATTCACTGGCTAAACACTAAATGCTATTACTGCCACCCCAATAAGCCTGGATAATAGGAGGTTTGTTGTTGTAACACACAGCTGAGGCAGATGTTTGTACAGTGTGTGTGTGTGTGGGTGTGTGTGGGTGTGTGAGTGTGTGTCAGAGACAGATAAAGTGTGTTAAAGTCAAAAACATGCTGCTGTGTCAGGTAAAGTCATCTCTCTCTACAGAAACTAAAAACTTGATTTGAAAGAAAAAGTCAAAGTGGAGGTGAGAGGTGTGTGTTTTGCATGTGCAGCGTGTGTGTGTGTGTGTGTGAGTGTGTGTGTTTAACAGATCATCGTCTGCGGCTGAGTTAATAAAACAGGTTGGAGCGATATGAAAGGCGGAGGAGCCGGAGGGGTTACAGGATGAGAGCGTTTGAGGCGAGGAGGAGAAGCCTCGGGGTTACAAGTCAAACGAGTGTTTGAGGAGGAGAAAAGGAGGCGGAGGAGTGAAAGGAGCGCCGTGTGTGTGCCTGAAATTAAAATTATTTATAAAGAGACCGCGCTGTGGATTCTGCTCGGATATGAAGGCCAGAGGTTGTGTGTGTTTTCTGGAGCTGAAAGCGTTTTAAATAAAGGTTGAGCTTCCTGCTCCGAGCCGAGGAGCGGGGAATGTTAAACACGCAGAGGGCGCCGCGGCGAGCAAAGAGGTCCTGATGGAAACACGGCGTTCATCAGAAAGACGGTTTAACAAAGGGTTACACAGATCTGGACTGATCAGACTCTGAAATATCAACTGCTGCCTCCTCTGATTTAAGAGATTTAATTCATCAAAACAAGCCAGTAATGAGCGGTTAGACTTTCAAAATAAAAGCTCCCAAAGCAGAAAGGAGTGTTGTCTCATTAAGCTTCCAAAATAAAGCGCGTGTGAGTCAGGAAAGCGCTCATAGCTCAGGTTTCAACACATGATGGAGGAGTTTACAGTAAAACCAGGTCATCCAGAGAGGATTTAGAGGAAGATTTTGATATTTAGAGTCAAAACCAGCTTCATCAACCTGCACAGGAAATTCATTCACTCCTGATTTTTTAGTTTCTGATTTATTCCAGAATTTTCCACACTGATACTGTAACAGACCAGATAATTTGAATGTTATTTGGTGCGTTTACATCAAAAGAGGCAAAAGCAAGAGCACACTGGAAGTTCATTCATTTTCAATGAGAGCCCAGCATCCTGAGCGGCTAAGGGGGCAAAAGCAGCTAAAGCAGCAAAAGCGGCCAAAGCGGCAAAAGCGGCTAAAGCGGCAAAAGCGGCCAAAGCGGCAAAGGCTGCAAAAGCGGCAAAAGTGGCAAAAGCAGCTAAAGCGGCTAAAGCGGCTAAAGCGGCAGAAGCTGCAAAAGCCGCTAAAGCAGCTAAAGCGGCTAAAGCGGCTAAAGCGGCAAAAGCGGCAAAAGCGGCCTAAGCAGCAAAAGCGGCAAAAGAGGCCAAAGCTGCAAAAGCGGCAAAAGTGGCCAAAGCGGCTAAAGCGGCAAAAGTGGCCAAAGCGGCTAAAGCTGCTAAAGCTGCTAAAGCGGCCAAAGCGGCCAAAGCTGCCAAAGCGGCAAAAGCGGCAAAAGCAGCAAAAGCAGCTAAAGCAGCTAAAGCGGCCATAGCGGCAAAAGCGGCAAAAGTGGCTAAAGCGGCTAAATCGGCTAAAGCGGCCAAAGCGGCTAAAGCGGCTAAAGCGGCAGAAGCGGCAAAAGCAGCCAAAGTGGCAAAAGCAGCCAAAGCGGCTTAAACGGCAAAAGCGGCAAAAGCAGCCAAAGCAGCAAAAGCGGCAAAAGCAGCAAAAGCGGCCAAAGCGGCTTAAGCGGCTAAAGTGACCTTGTTTTTTTCCTTGAGGCTTTATCTTGCGTTTCTTGTGGATTGACGTCGTTTTGTGTTACTTAAAGGGAGCGTTTAAAGTGGTGTGAAGAAGGACAGCTTGTATTTTATCGTTAGTTGGAACTTTTTTCATGATTTTGTTTTATGAACATTGAGATTATCGTTTTATTTTGGTTGTGTTTTATTTTGGAACGAGGAATATGCACGGGCTGTGCAGGGGTTTGATTTATTGAATAAAAGATCAACATTGAGTCCGGCTCCTGGGTATTTTTCTTTAAAATATTTAGCCGCTTTGGCCGCTGTCCGCTTTCTCGAGTGTGCTTGCAGCTTTTGCCTCTTTTTGCCTCTTTTGGTGTGAACACACAGCTACTGTTGAGAAGGATTAGTTTGTGTTTGAGAATTACAAGGTTCAGTGAATGCATCACCCATGATGGGTAGCGTCTGTGTTGTGTGTTTTCTGACCTGTAATTCTCATGTTAAGCGTCAGCGCCGTGCTGCAAAGCCTCAGACCTGGCAACCTCAAACAACAGCTACAAGCATTCTCAGATTACAGCAAAAAATATGGAGGTCAATGTGCACGTTAATGCACCGCAGGAGAAGGAGGGGTCGTAAAGGTACATGTTAAGGTACCTGAACACATCGTTGTGACTGTGAGGGAGTAGAAGAGTAGGAGATTTTCCATGCTGGACATGAACGCAGCATTACGAGGTTTTATACTGAGAAATAAATAAGCTGTTAAATTGAAAAACTTTTAGACTTTATAATTGACCAAATTAATATCTGTAATATCTTTTATTATCACATAAACACACAAAAGCACAGACAATTGATACTGCTGAGTACCTATTTCTATAGCAGTGTTTCTCAACCTTTTTTGTACCACGGCACATTTTTAACAGTGAAAAAGTCCCATGGCACACCACCAAGCAAAACTATTAAAAAAAAATCACACTCTGTAGTCTGATAACAATATAGTCTCTTACGGTACGGCCACACCAGACACGAATTTGTGTTGAGATTACAGACAAAGTCAATGCAAAGACGTGTTCAAACGCAGATTCACACCGGACCGTGCTTTGGACGCATTTGGGGCGTCAGACGCCTCTACGCTTGAGTTGAAAATATTGAACTTTTGACGCGAATTCACATGAGGCTGTGCCGTGGCAGCCAATCAGCAATGAAAATCTCCCACAACGTCATTGATTTGATGACGTTGGGGGGGGGACCGCCACCTGCTCTGACTCCAACGGCTCCAACTCCGCCTGAAGATGGAGGAGAAAACAATCTGTGTGGTTTGTCATCATCCAGAGTTATACGATACGACGTGTGTACTCTACAGAGACAGAAAAACAGGAGCAGGCTTGGGTGAAAGTCTCTGAGGAGACAGGTTTTGAAGTTAAGTTCTGTAAATATTGGTTTCCAGCTGGATTTGCTGCACGGGTCATCACTGAGTCCGACTGTGTTTTCCTCAGTGGAGTTTTGAGCCTGATAGAGAGGAGGGAGGAGCGGGGCAGGGGCAGAGCCAGGGAAAAGATGGAAGTTCTCTGTGCTCCTCTCTTTCCTCCACCCCTTCATTATCCCCAGGGAGACCTCCGGGAACATGGGTCAGGGGTTCGGGGGGTGGAGGATGAGGTCTCAGGGAACAGCCAGGCAGGGCAAAACAGATTCAGGTAAAATCCATGTTTAGGCACCGAAACGCATCCTTCAAGTTCCCTCGGTCGACGGAGAAGGTGACTGAACAAATGATCGAGGGAGTCAGTGAGGGAGGAGTTAAAGTGTGTGGTTGTTGTTTTGGATCTCCTTCTCTCTTTGTGAGTCTCTGAGAGTGTGTGTGTGCGTATGTGTGTGTGTGTGTGTGTGTGTGTGTGTGTGTGTGTGTGTGTGTTTTGGTCTTAAAGTGGACTCTGTGTTTTCCTGAAGGCTCCATTGTGTCTTTAATTATCTGCTACATGAATCAATAAACGACCTGCTTCGTAACCTTTGGTTCTGCATGAGAGAGCTACACGGTCACACAACCTTTTTTACACACAGTTTCCTGATTACACACACACACACACACACTCACACACACTCTCACACACATCTGTTTGTGTGTCTGAATCAATCTGTTTGGACGGAGCAGCGACCACAAAGAGTCCTGTTTGGAGTGAGTGTCTGCTGCAGCCGCAGTGAATTAAAGGAGGAGAAGCTGACAGAGCAGACAAAAGATGGAGCGCGCACACACACACACACACACACACACACACACACACACACACACACTGCAGATTTGATTTATTTCCTCCCTCCAGCTGCTGTAACTTTATTTCTCCTCCTAAAAACACCCTGAAGTCTCCATTCAGCCAACAGAAACACAGGTACACACACCTGAAAATCCAGTTAACCCCGTCTGGCCTTTGACTCAGACCCAAACGAGCGGATTCTGGTCCAGGTCCAGGGTAGTTTGACCCCTCGGTGGGAGCTGAACTCGATGTAATCCTGTTTGGAAATTGAATCTCTCAGAGTCTGTATCTGACCTGCTGTTTTTAGGCTTTTTACTGAGATTATTTCACAGTTTTCACAGAAAATTCAGAGTTTTTCAGCAGGAACTTTTTATCCTTTAACTGAGGTTGTTCTGAAAAAGGTTCCTGGTTACATCTATAAGTCTTTTCCTGACGGTATGAGGCTGGAAGAAGGAAGTATAAATAAGGACGAACCTTAAAATCTCAATAACATGCCTTTTGTAAATCTGGCTTCAGAACTTAGTCTTTGATCTTAGTGTTCTGAGATCAAAGACAGTAAAATTTTACCTTTGATCTTTAAATTGTGTCTTTGATCTTTGAATTGTGTCTTTGAATTCTACCTTTGATCTTTGAATTCTGCCTTTGATCTTTGAATTGTATCTTTGATCTTTGAATTATACCTCAGATCTCTGAATTACGTCTTTGATCTTTGAATTCTACCTTTGATCTTTAAATTCTGTCTAATTTTTGAGTTCTACCTTTGATCTCTGAATTATGTCTGTGACCTTTGAATTCTGTCTTTAATCTTTGGATTCTGTCTTTGATCTATGAGTTCTACCTTTGATCTCTGAATTCTGTCTAATTTTTGAGTTATACCTTTGATCTCTGAATTCTACCTTTGATCTTTGAGTTCTACCTTTGATCTATGACTTCTACCTTTGATCTCTGAATTCTGTCTAATTTTTGAGTTATACCTTTGATCTCTGAATTCTACCTTTGATCTTTGAGTTCTACCTTTGATCTATGAGTTCTACCTTTGATCTCTGAATTCTGTCTAATTTTTGAGTTATACCTTTGATCTCTGAATTCTACCATTGATCTTTGAGTTCTACCTTTAATCTATGAGTTTTACCTTTGATCTCTGAATTCTGTCTAATTTTTGAGTTCTACCTTTGATCTTTGAGTTATACCCTTGATCTATGAGTTCTACCTTTGATCTTTGAGTTATACCTTTGATCTTTGAGTTATACCTTTGATCTATGAGTTCTACCTTTGATCTTTGAATTCTACCTTTGATCTCTGAATTCTGTCATTGATCTTTAAGGTAGATTTCTTAGGTGATTGTTATGACAAAAACAATCAGTGTCCCATTCTTTCTTTGACAATGATTTACAGCTGTGTTGACCAATGAGGCTCCCGCAGTGCCATGTGCTCCAGCCAATCAAAGTTAAGGAGGAAGTTAGTTTGCTTCAAACCCACACAGGACCTTGGACACACCTGATGAGGTCACTTTCACCTGCACACCTGTTCTCCTGAAACTCTTTCAGGCCCGCTCGTCCTTTTCTGTCACACACGTGAGCGGCTGCTGGAAACTTCCAGACTTTTCTAAAAATGTTCGGGACGTGTGAGTCACAGCATGACTCACCTGGAACACAAGGACACACACACACACACACACACACACACACACACACACACACACACACACACACACACACACACACACACACACACACACACACACAGGTACAGTAACAGATTTTGTGGTGGGTTTCGTGAAGTCCCTGATGAGCTCCTGTCACAGTTAGCATGCTAATCCTGGCTCACCTACACCCTGCTCCTTCTCTGACACACACACATTCACACACACAAATTAACTTCAGGCATCCCCCTAATAACGCTTTATCATTCAGGTATCATAAAGTACTTATTTTTTTGTTAATTCATCCTTAAAGAGTCAGAGATTATGCCAGGAAGCTCGTCTTTTCTTCTTTCAGGAACAGTTTGATTTGTCCTCTTGCCCAAATAGCAGAAGCATTACGGTAATAAGAACAGCTTACAATGGTTATGGTCTGTGATTGGGTCTTTGTCACGAGTGGATTCCTGTGCATATTTCTGCAAAGCTTGTTGCCATTTGAATTTTCTTGTCAGCGCAAATAGTTGAAGAGTTACGTAATGAAAAGAGCCCCGCGCTCTGATTGGTTATCCCAGATTCTTGTTTTGAGTTGGTACTTTCCAGGATAAATATACATATTTTGTTTCCTGTTTTTTGTTTTTTTTCACTGGTGTAACTTAAAGTGATCTTTATCTTTATTTTTGTACTGGGAGAAGAAAAAGAGATGTCTGATGCTGATCATTTCAGTCCTTCCTTTAACAAAATAAAGAAACAGTCGTAAGGTGATTCAGTTAGACGTTTTTAAATAGTGAAGCTAAACAATGACTAAACATAATCAGCTTTTATTTTGAAGGGGGGAATATCAAAGGAGCAGCCATCTGTCTGAAAATCAGAAACAGAAAGCACTTTGAGAATTTAGCAAAGGTTTCCCTAATTATGGTCTACATTTTTGGTGCTGTAGCTTCACATTTCTTAAAGCATGTGAGGTCAACCCTAAAACTCTAAGACCTCCTTTTCCTGTCTGTGCTGAAGGTCAGAGCTGAGGTGTGTAAAAGAGGGTTAAAGATGCTCT
This sequence comes from Halichoeres trimaculatus, assembly GCF_033239565.1. Taxonomy (NCBI): domain Eukaryota; kingdom Metazoa; phylum Chordata; class Actinopteri; order Labriformes; family Labridae; genus Halichoeres; species Halichoeres trimaculatus. The sequence goes on along the minus strand of NW_027437179.1, from coordinate 42,464,459 downwards.
CACTGAATGACTTAAAGGTGTTGCTGGACACATCAGGCTGTAGGGGATCTGCTCAGTAAACTTTGTATTGATGTAGTTGAAAATAAATAGACATCTTTTTCTGGACCATATTTTAATAGTCAGACAGGACAAAAAATTTGAACTGATTTCATTTTTTTAGTAAGAGAAAAAACTGTATGAAATGGGTGTTTGTTGTCTTGAAAATAGATTAAGTAGAAAAATGTTGAAATGTTGTTAGATACAGATGTGTTTCTTTTTTAGGGGTAAATCATGGAATAGACTTTATGATGACCTGAAATTGTGTGAATGTTGAGTTTCAAAAAAACTATTGAAAAGAAAAATATTAAAGAGTTACAAAAAAAAAAAATAATAAAGTTAGTCTTGTCATGTTTTTATTTCCATATCTGTATTACTGATAATCTGTATTATTTTACGGATTATTTAATGGATTGCTCCAGCCTCCTTCAACTCCTTTTTTGGTTTCAGAGTTTTTTTATTTATTTTATTTTGTTTTATTTTATTTTATTTTATTTTATTTTATTTTATATTATTTTATTTTATTTTATTTTATTTTATTTTATTTTTGTTGGAAAAAATGTTTTGTGGAATGTTTATTTATTTATCTATCTATTTAAATTTAAATATTCTTTATTTTATTTATTTATCTGTTTTATTTTATCTTATTTCTTTTTATTTTATTTCATTTTATTTTATTTTTGTTGGAAAAAATGTTTTGTGGAAGCATGTTTATTTATTTATCTATTTAATTAAATTTAGATATTTTTTATTGTATTTATCTATCTGTTTTATTTTACTTTTTTTATTTTTATTTTATTTTATTTTACTCGTTTTATTTATTTATTCATTTATATTTATTTATTTATTTATTTATTTATTTATTTATTTATTTATGTGATTGCACATTATTATCAAGCTCTGCTCAAGCCTGATAAAGAGCCATTCATTTGAATCAGGTGTGTTGGAGTTGGATAACATCTAAAACATGCAGGGCAGGGGGTCCTCCAGGACCAGGGTTGGGAAACACTGCTTTAACCAAAATAGTCATACTCATACCTCAAACCCTGACTTTTTTCCGTTTCACTGATACCACATTACACCATCGTAATCTCAGACAATCAGATTGGGAGTAAAGGGTCAAAAGTCCCAGAGGTAGTGGAGGCAGGAAGGCCCAAACATTGTCCTTCCTCCTGTCTGGGATAAGACCTATCACCATGTCGAAATGACGAGAGAAAACTGAGCAGGAAAACTTTAACGAGCAGGAGCCGAACCTGGACAGTAAACATGAACACACTGAGCAGGAGGCAAACTTTCACACAGAGAAACACACTGTTTCACACACACACAACCTCTCTGTGGTCCTCATTAGAGAGGGGAGCAGATCCAGACCCCCTTTGAGCAGGACTCCAGGAGTGACTCCTCCTCTCTCCTCGATCCTCTCACCTCTGACTGTTTTTACTTCTCTGGACGAAAACTTCATCCTCTCCTCTTTCCTTTCTTCTTTCCTCTCCTCCTTCCTCTCCTCCTTCCTCTCCTCTTCCTTTCACCATCTTCCTTTTTCTCCTTTTCTGCCCTTCAGAAATCCCTCTTTCATCTTTTCATTTCCTCCTTTTATCATTTTACTATCGCTTATTTTAATTCATCAGCCTGAGTGTGAACGCAACCTGAGCCCCAAGATGTGTGTGTGTGTGTGTGTGTGTGTGTGTGTTTTTGTGTGTGTGTGTGTGTGTGTGTGTGTGTGTGTCTGTTTGAAAGTGTGTCTCTAGTGTGTTGTCTTGCAAGCATCTGCGTCTGTTTGAACACACACGCACACATGGGAATAAGTGCAAGTAGTGCTTATTTATCATCCTCTGAATCCCTGAGCTGTGTGTGTGTGTGTGTGTGTGTGTGTGTGTGTGTGTGTGTGTGTGTGTGTGTGTGTGTGTGTGTGTGTGTCATGTACCTACATACTTTACTGCCCTGAGCGCCTGTTTCTCTCGCAGTAATCAGAATTGAAAATGCAGCACATGCAGTCTGCAGCAGCTAATCATCTTGTTCTGACAAATTTTACGACTTTTAAGCATTTTTCCTTTTTTTTTTTTTTTTTAACGGCGTCAGAATCGTTCCTCACTTCCCAACAGCTCAGGAAGAAATGGACTCGTTTTAAGTCTGTGGTAATTATTCATTAGACGTATTAAGCAGAGAAAGAGCCGAGCTAATGGGGCCGTTTGTCATCACACAGGAAGTGAGAATGAGAGGAGCGTTAGCGACACGACTTCATCATCAGCGTGTTTGGAGATATTTACTGTCCCTGAGGAAATGTATTGCAACCATGTGCCTTTTTCTAGGTTTCATGAGTCAGAGTCAGTTTTTCTTTTTTATTTTCTTATTTTTTGCAGGGAAAGGGGTTTATTTTTTTTTTTTAATTTAATTTTTTTTAATTTTATTTTATTTTGTTTTGTTTTATTTTATTTTATTTTATTTCATGTATTTATTTATTTATTTTTCTTATTTGTTTTATTTATTTATTTTACCATTTTTCATTTTAGAAAAACTTTTCTTTTTTTCTTCTAACTTTCAGTGAACAAGGCTCAAATGTCCAAGGTATGGGTAAACTGAAGAAAAAGTTCCAAATTCTGTTTTATTATTATTATTATTATTATTATTATTATTATTATTATTATTATTATTATTTGGTTTGTTTGTTTTTTTTTAACTGAAGTCTGTCTAGTTTTGAAAAATTTTAAAGCCTGATTTTTGAGTCTGTTTATGATATATATACATATTTTTTTCATTCTAAAAGTGATGATGAGTATTTTTTGCCATTCATTGTTGTACTTTAGTGTATTTTGATGTGAAGTATTTTTATTGGGTATTTTGTATCTGGTAAAATAAACCCAGCGTTAGGGTTGATGTTACTATTTGTAGTGATAGTGTTAAAGTTAATCCATCCAGAGAGAATCTGAAGAAGTTTAAAGGTGTCACGCTTACATAAGACAAATTCATTTCTTGGAGGATTCCCCTGAGCTGCTCCCAGGTCTTAGCAAGCCCTGGGTCCACCCTGGGGTCCACCCTGGGGTCTTTCATCCGTCTGATATCTCCAGCACCCTGAGGGCATCGTGATCTGATGCTCGAACCACCTCAGACATCAGCAGGAAGCTCAGGGCAGAGTGTCTAACTCCTCCACGCTGAAAGATGAGCTCCTGATCCGAACATCTAACACAGTGAAAACTCCTCCTCAGGTCATCGCCCAGAACTCACAACCACCGCTGAAGATTCATCTAAAGCTGTGCCTCCAGGCTCAGCTACAGCCTGACGCTACACCCATCCACCTGTCAGCCTCACGGTCCATCACTGTGAGCAAAACCAGAAACACATCAACTCCTTTTGCCTGAAGCAAAGACTCTCTGCCCATCCAGAGGAGGAGGCCCACGGGTTTCCTGCTGATGGATCAGAGAAGTCTCCACAGCGTCTAAAAGCCCCGTTTCCACCGGGTGGTTAGGTTCGATTTGTCTCGGTACGGCACACATTTTGTGGCGTTTCGTTTGACTAAAACCGGGACAGATCCCCAAATTACCGACCCGTACCGTCTCACTTTTTGGTCCCCTTCTGTTGGTGTGTCAGACCTACAGATCTGACTCCAGTTGATACCATGTATCATTTCCTCTGCTGAGTCACATGACCAGCTGCACGGAACTCCCAATCAGTGTATGACATCATCACGGAACTCCTAATCACTGTGACATCATCACGGAACTGCAGCAGCAGAGAGAGGATTCAAGTTCACAAAAATTAAGAAACAACTCATCATATAGGCCAGAGTCTTGACCTAATCTGTGTAAAAATATGTTATCTTGGCAGGAAATTTTGTCAGGAATCCATTCATGCCATTTTTAAAGCTGTATAACTTTTACTTTTTTGTCTAGAGATCCAAATGCAGCAGCATGCGTGAGGTGCAGGCTCCAGACCTATGTATTTTAATGGAGGGAGCTGAGGGGCTTCTGTGGGGTTCATCGACTTTGGGCGCCTGCCATTTAAAAACCGGGTCTGAAATAACAACTTCCATGAGAACTTTTGTAGCGCAGTGTCTGGTCTGTTATGTGAGCGAATTTCAAGCAGATACCACTTATTGTTTTGGAGGAGATAATTCTAGCAGAAAGGGTAAAAATGCAGTAAAGTCTTATTTTGAAAGGCAAATCGCCAAATTCCTGTTGGACATACGCGGAAATACCTGGTTCCTTTTTTTGTGCGTCCTAATGAGACGAACGTTTTGACGTTTGTTTCATCTCTCTATGACATTTTTACGACCAATTAGAGCCATTTTAGTGTGTCTTTGGGTGCACAGGTGGCGCTAGAGAGCATATTATGGGATGTTGGGGGTCATGGTTTGTATTCAAGCGGCAACCTCCGGTCCAAGAGTATGAGACAATGCTGGAGTGCTGCAAACTGCTGTTTCTTGAGTGTCCGCTTGAGGCTGGCTCTGAAAGTACAGGAAGTCACAAACACACCAAGCCAAAAAAAAGCAGTTTTCAAGCAGAAATTAAACTATTTACAACCAGGGTCAAAAAACGTCTCCTATCTGAGTCGCTAATTTTACTTTCGGCACCCACTGTACAGGGAGGGAGGTTTTTTTTTTCTGACTCTGCAGTTTAGAGAATATAAAGATCGCAAACTCGCCCAATCTCAGGCACAGCTCAGGGTCATGTGACCGACAGGTGCCCTTACCACAACCAATATGGCCGCTATAGCCGATCCACTTCATTTACAGTTCCAGAAACAGACGGGTGACGTTGGTGAGACTACGTCCATCTTTTATACAGTCTATGTTGGTTTTAAATTGAAATTGTTGGCGCTCATAATGTGTGTGCCAATTTTTTCAGCAAGTTTAGGGGGTCTAATAAGCGGTTCAGTGGGCAAAGACCCTAATAATATTTAACAAATGAAACCAATGAATCTCCCAGAGACGGTGTTTAACTCAAAAGGTTTCCCACTTATTCAAAACTCATCAATTGTTCCCCTGTGCCCCCTGCACGTCATGATAATCCAACGTAAATGTCAGCCAAAATGATGCCCTAGACAGTCTTTTCCAACCCAAAAATAATATAAAAACCTCTACTAAATTGTCTTTCAGTCAGTTTTTGTCTTTGTCGCAGCAACAGAAAATTACGTAGATCCTCAAGGCAACAAAAGATAAATCCATACAAAAAGATAATTTCTGAAAAACAAAATTATGTGATGGATCAACCAAAAACACTGGTAAACCATGAAAAGTGCCAAAAGAAAGATGATCTCACCACACCTGGAGACACTTGACTCCAAAGCGAGGGCGCCCTCAGCTCCTGGCGCTCACTCCTGGTCCCAGGAAGGGAATCCAAGGACACCACGTAAGCTACCTTCCAGTTTGTTTACTTTACAGTGATGGTATCTTCTCACAGACAGCTTGTCACTTTCCTTTTTTTGAGGCCCTCATTCATTGTTATGCTTCTCTCATTTAATTATTTTTTTCTTATTTGGTGACACTATCACACAATGTCTTCAGATCAAGAGCCACATGTCATCACTTCCATCGTTACTCCTTGTTTACCCTGTTGTTTTTCTTCTTCGCTGGATTAGTTGGGTACATTGTGTCGTGCCACTATGGCATCACGCTGTGACATAGCTAAAGCAACTATCAGCATCCAGCTTACACGCCGCCTACCAAGAAGGGCACAGTTAGCTTTACTGATCCGACCCGTACCAAACTGTACCGATCTGTACCGGACCAACAGAATCACATCGTCTGCAAAAGTTAGGATAATTTGAGACCCCAAAAAACCAGAAAGCATCTCCATCCTAGTCGGCCCTTGATATTTTGTTATCAAGCTGCCCTAAGATTTCCTGGTCATGAGGTCACAACCTGAAGAAGCCAATAGCATCACATCGTCTGCAAAGAACGTGACAATCTGAGACCCCTAACACCAGAAAATGCTGTTCCTTGAAATTTTAGATCATAATTGGCAAGAGAAAACATTTGTTGAGTTTAATTTGTCAGTTTCATGGCTCAAACCGGACAGACACAGCTGGAAACGTCTGACTCACCCCATCAGGAGCTGCATTCGACCTCACAACAAAAGATCTGATCACACGTGAAAGATGAAACTTTGCATCCCTCAGGGTTGGACGCTTCCATGCTAACTCTGTCTCTCTCTCTCACACACACACACACACCCTCTCCATCACTCCCCCTCCAGCAGCAGCAGCAGCAGCTTTAGCAGCAGCAGCCGGTTTAATCTGTAAATATTCATAAGAGCGTTGTGTAGGTTGAAGTGGCCCTTCACTCCGCACCTCGAGCTGGGTTAATACTTGATTTAAATTAGCTCCGACGCTAAAAGCTCCTCTCAGCTGCGCTTCAGGTCGTGCTAACGCCGGAACATTTGGCCTGTACTCCAGATTTTAAAAGTAAGTGACGTATCGGCAGGCGGAGGTTATTTACTGTAGGGGCTCTTTAGCTCACTAAGTACTCTCTCAACGATCCTCCAAATATCCAGACTGACTGATGGGAGAGCAGGATCTCTGTGAGCAGAGGTGGTATCGACTGCTGCTTTTTGTTTGTCCACCAGCGGGTCAATGAAACGCCAGCAGGCTGCACGCCACCGCTCCTCCATTGGATTAAGTGAGGGTCGAGTCCACTTTGTGTTAATCACAGACGTCCTGTGTGGACAGCTTAAAGCAAAGCTGAACTCTGAGACAATGGCTGCATAGCTACACACACACACACACACACACACACTGAGCCAATCTGAATATTTAAAGCGTCAGAGTTGGAGAACTTTTAGATGAAGAACTTTCTGAACAGGCAGAAAAAAAAACAACCACTGCACGTCTGTCAGTGTTTCCCTCCCATTATATCGGTAAAAAACACATTCATACCTGTTTCTTCAGGCCTGCAGCACTGATACTGACAGGAAAGAAATAAACATCTAACCAGGAACCTTTTTAAGAACACCTTCAGTTAAGGGGTAAAAAGTTCCTGCTGGTTACGTCTCTTATAGATCAGGTCTGAACCTTCATCTTTCATCAAACAGACTTAACAGCCTGTTATTCCTCTGTCACCAGCTGACCGGAGCCGGGAAAACCAGCACAAAAATGCAGAAAGAGACTCTCCAACCCCACTTCAGCCCACATTTTGGCTTCAAAGACAGCACTGTAGCAGGGGCTTTGGCTCCAGAGGAGTAACTTCGGCGTGTCTTTTGGGTCCACACTGGAACAAAAATAAAACCTCATCATGTGTTTTTTTGTCTTATATTAAGTACAAAATGTCTTTTTAGACTTAATATGAGCCACAATAATCTGTCCAGTCCAGAAAAATGTCTTGTAACAGTTTTTTAAAGGCAAAAATGAGGTCAGAAATGCTTGGAACATGTAAAAATAAATCTGCAGATTGATCAAGAGAAACATTTCTTGTGTCAAGATATTATTCTTGTTTCAGGCAAATTTTCTGCTAATTTTTCTCTTGTTCCATTGGCAGATTTATTTGTTACAATAAATTCAGACCTCATTTTTGTCTTTGAATAACTTGATCTGACCAGGTGAACATGGCTTATTTCAAGTAAAACAACAATTTTTACTTACAATCGAACAAACCACTTGATAGGATTTCATTGCAATGTAGAGGGGTCACTTTAACTAGATTTTTTTTTTTTTTTTTTGGTGTGTTAGTTTGTTTGTGGTTGTTTTTTTTTATTTGTTTGTTTGTTTGTTTTTTTGTTTTGCTATTTCATAATTATTTTTCAATTTTTTTGTTTGATTATTTTTTCTTTTTTGTTTGATTTTTTTTCTTTTTTTTGTTTTCCTTCTATTTTATTTCCTTTTTATTTTTATTTTTTTTCTTTTGTTTGATTTTGTTTTTTTTCCTTTTTTCATTTTTTTCCCTTTTTGTTTTTGTTTGATTCTGTTTCTTTTGTTTGATTTTGTTTTTTTTCCCTTTTTTTGTTTTTCTTCTATTTTTTTCCTTTTGTTTTTTTGTTTCTTGTTTGATTGTTTTTTTTCCCTTTTTTGTTTGATTTTGTTTTTTTTTCTTCCTTTTTTTCCCTTTTTTGTTTTTGTTTGGTGTTTTTTTGTTTGTTTGTTTGTTTGTTTTTTGTTGTCTTTTGTTTCTCCTTATCCTTTTCTTTTAGTTGTTTGATTTTTGTTTTTTAATTTATTTATTCATTTTTCCAAAGAGGTCATTGTAGCATGTTTTGGATTCAAACAGGGCGCCTTACCACACGTCTCAGCCTTAAAGGGTGAACCTTAGATCTCATTCTAGCTCCACAGGGGTCACTTTAAGTGTAACTAAGGCGTTTCTTTACCCAAAGAAGTGACCTTATCTGTTTGTGTTGTTTGGGTCCAGAAAGAACTCTTCAAGGACTTTTTTACACATTTGGGCCAGAATCACCCCATGCCCCCCTCTGTGCGCACCACTGGATGTACACACTAACGTCAGGACTCAACCTGAGGTTTAAAGGGTCACTCTGTTTTTTAACAAAGACAGATCAGCTCCACTTACACACACATTGATTTGTTGGACAGAACTTGGCTGCCCACTTATGCACACATGGAACACACACACACACACACACACACACACACTCACACTCTGTCTCCTCGGTATCGTCCAAACCAAAGCTTTACTCTCTGTCTCCAAACTACAGAGACTTCAGGACGGAGAGTCTATGAAACAAGCAAAACATCGTCACCAGGCTGTGTGTGTGTGTGTGTGTGTGTGTGTGTGTGTGTGTGTTTGTGTGTATTCAGTGTGAAACATGACACACAAAGTCAACAAAGAAAAACCTATGTGTGTGTGTGTTTGTGTGTGTAAGACGGTACCACCTGAGGTCATTGTGTTGAAACCAGGTCAGCTTCCTGCCCCGACCGAGAGCAAGGACACACACACCCAGGGGCTGCAGAGTGTGTGTGTGAGTGTGTGTGTATTTATAGCTTCAGACAGGTGTATAACCCCCCAACACACATCTACTCCTCTACCTCACATCATCATCCTGAATCTGTGCGTGTGTGTGTGTGTGTGTATGTGTGTGTTCCCCTGAGCCGCTCATCGGCCTCTTTCTGACTGTAATGTTAAACTCTGATGTATTTTTACCTCTCGTTCTCTCACCTGTCATTGACCTTGGTGGAACACACACACACACACACACACACACACACACACACACACACACACACACACACACACACACACACACACACACACACACACACACACACACACACACACACACACACACCCTAAAGGCACCTTCTCCTCAAAGTCAGAATTTATCACATGGATGTAAATTTAAATGTCTGCAGGGAAATTAGCCCGACAAACGGCATCTGAGCGGACGGAGAGACGCCTGAGAGCTTCGTGTTTCTGATTCTATATTCCTCTGCTGCGCTGTGTGTGTGTGTGTATGTGTGTGTTAAAAACCTCCACTTTTACCATGTTGTTGCTTATTTTAACATCACTCCTTGTGTTTGGTGTCTCGTTAGGATCCTGGACCCAGAGCTTCCAGCGTGGCGTCATTAATCCATCAGGAGGAAACTTTCTGTCTCTGTGACCCGCTCTGAGGTCTATAGATCTACGCTCAGCTCCCAGAAATACGAGACAGGACGGGGCTGTAGTATTGACAGGCCTGTGTGTGTGTGTGTGTGTGTGTGTGTGTGTGTGTGTGTGTGTGTGTGTGTGTGTGTGTGTGTGTGTGTGTGTGTGTGTGTGTGTGTGTGTGTGTGTGTGTGCAGTCATTTCTAATGCAGGCTGGCAGCCAGAGTGAAGACTGTGATTAATGAGCCTCTGAGTTTAAGATGCTAATCACCTGCAGACACACACACATCTCACACAACACCCTGGTCTGTGTGTCCGAGTGTGTGTGTGTGTGTGTGTGAGGGAGAAATCAGACTTTTGGAGGCTGATTATTTGACGTGTGTGTGTCACGTGTGTTAAACCCACTCCCTCCTGAAACCTCTCAGTGCTCCGTCATTTCCTGGTGGATTCATCCGTCCTCTCACGCTCATCTCGAGCCGCGTTTTCACGTCTGATTCAAACATTTCAACAATATTGTTTCTAACACACACTCCTCACACACGTTTTCAAGTTTAAGACGTAGGTGAGCCTACGTTTGTGTTTTAGTTTGCAAAAATAGGAAGCTAACACGCAGAGTAGGTGGAGACGTGCTGTCTTTACTCGTGACAACGATCAAAACAGTCGTTTTTAAAAAAGGAAAGCTGTTGAGAGTCGTCTGCTTTGTTGGAGTCCACCTTGCTAGTCCCGGGTTGGACCCCCTTTTCCCTTCAGATCTGCCTTAATCCTTGGTGTCATAGATTCAACAAGGTCCTGGAAACGTTCCTCAGAGAGTTTGGTCCATGTTGACATGATAGCATCACACAGTTGCTGCAGATTTGTCGTCTGAACATCCATGATGAGAATCTCCCGTTCCACCACATCCCAAAGGTGCTCTATTGGATTGAGATCTGGGGACTGTGGAGGACATTTGAGTACAGGGAACTCATTGTCATGTTGAAGAAAGCAGTCTGAGATGATTCCAGCTTTATGACATGGAGCGTTATCCTGCTGGAAGTAGCCATCAGAAGATGGGTACACTGTGCTCATAAAGGGATGGACATGGTCAGCAACAATACTCAGGGAGGCTGTGGACTTTTTTTTCTTTATTTTTCTTCTTTTTTTTTTTTTTTTCTTTTTTTTTCTTTTTTCCTTTTTTTTCTTTTCCCTTTTTCCCTTTTTTTTCTTTTCCCTCTTTTTTGTCTTTTCTTTCTTTTTCCTTTCTCTCTTTTTTTTCTTTTCCTCTTTATTTTCTTCTTTTTCTTTTTTTTCTTTTATCTTTTTTCCCTTTTTAAAATTTTTTTCTTTTTCTTTTTTCTCTCTTTTTTCTTTTTCTCTTTTTTCTTTTTTCTTCATTTTTTCTTTTTTTCCTTTTATTTCTTTTTCCCCCATTTCTTTTCCTTGTTTTCTTTCTTTTTTTCCTCTTTTTTCTTTTTTTCTCTTTTTTCTTCTCTTTTCTTCTTTTTTTTCTTTTTCTTTCTTTACCCCCTTTTTCCCTTTTTTCTTTTCCCTCTTTTTTTTTTTTTCTTTTTCCTTTTTCCCTTTTTTTCTTTTCCTCTTTTATTTCTTTTTCCTTTTTTCTTTTATCTTTTTTCCCTTTTTCCTTTTTTTCTTTTTTCTCTCTCTTTTCTTTTTTCTCTCTTTTTCTTTTTCTCTTTTTTTCTTTTTTTTTTTTTTCTTCATTTTTTCCTTTTTTTTTCCTTTTATTTCCTTTCCCCCCTTTCTTTTCATTGTTTTCTTTCTTTTTTTTTTCTTTTTTTTCCTTTCTTTTTTTTCTGTGGACATTAAACCATGCTCAGTTGGTACTAAGGGGCCCAAAGTGAGCCAGGAAAATCTCCCCCACACCATTACACCAGCAGCAGCAGCCTGAACCGTTGATACAAGGCAGGATGGATCCATGCTTTCATGTTGTTGAGGCCAAATTCTGAGCCTACCATCTGAATGTGGAGCAGAAATCCAGACTCATCAGACCAGGCAACGTTTCTACAATCTTCTATTGTCCAGTTTTGGTGTTGCTGTGTGAATTGTAGCCTCAGTTTCCTGTTCTTAGCTGACAGGAGGGTCACCCGGTGTGGTCTTCTGCTGCTGTAGCCCATCTGCCTCAAGGTTGGACGTGTTGTGTGTTCAGAGATGCTCTTCTGCAGACCTCGGTTGTAACCAGTGGTTATTTGAGTTACTGTTGCCTTTCTATCAGCTCCAACCAGTCTGTCCATTCTCCTCTGACCTCTGGCATCAACAAGGCATTTTGTCCCACAGAACTGCTGCTCACTGGATATTTCCTCTGTTTGGGACCATTCTCTGTAAACCCTAGAGATGGTTGTGGGTTAAAATCCCAGTAGATCAGCAGTTTCTGAAATACTCAGACCAACAACCATGCCACTTTCAAAGTCCATTAAATCACCTTTCCTCCTCATTCTGATGCTTTGAGCTGCAGCAGATCCTCTTCACCATGTCTACATGAATTAATGCATTGAGCTGCTGCCATGTGATTGGCTGATTAGAAATTTGCAACAACAGGAAAAACCCAGACTCCTCTGGACCCAGGACCAGCTGAGGCTCTGCAGGAAGGATCCAGAGCTCTGCAACAACTACAGAGAGTCAAACTGAAGAGAGGAAGAAAAGGTGCAGCTGTGTTTCTGATTATCTGAGAGTGTGTGAGCTGCACACACTCCACACACTCCGAGTGTGAGATGTGGGGGTTTGTTCCTCTGTGTGTGTGTGGATCAGCAGGGGGAGGGACCAGGTGATTGACAGCTGGTCTGGACCAGGGTGGTCGGGTGGAACGAGCTTCAGCACAGCCCAGTAACCACAGCTACACACACACACACACACACTTAGAAACTCACACACACACTGAAACCCAGAGCATCAACGTGAGCATTGACTCACTTTCTCTTTCAGACACACACTCAAACACACACTCAAACACACACCATGGGGACCTCTCCTCACCTCAACTTGTCGCCCTTTGACAGCTCTCAGCAGTGGTCAACACACACACACACACACACACACACACACACACACACACACACACACACACACACACACACACACACACACACACACACTTACACTGAACTGACAGATACATTCCCCTACTCTCTGCTCTGTCACAATGCTGGCTGCCTCACTACCAATGCATGGACACACACACACACACACACACACACACACACACACACACACACACACACACACACACACACACACACACACACACACACACACACACACACACACACAGAGGATGAAGGTCAGAGATACCTTCGTTATAAAAGCTCGGGGAGACTTCTACTCTCCTCTTCCTCTCCTTCCTCCCTCCTCCCTCCGTTCAGTCATCGCCACGGAAACATCTCGACTTTGTCGTCTCAGAAATCAGTAAATTACCGTCTCCAGCTGCTCTCAGAGGGCTTTAACCAGACGAGGTTATAATTTTCATTTCACTGAGGAGCTGATGTCAAAACAGTCTTCAGACTCTAACTCTGAGATCTTAAATCTTCCTCTGAGACTTTTTTTCAGACGCTGCTTTGGGGTCAGACCGCCGGGATCTGAGCCACAAGAAACTGAACTTGAAATTTCATACACGCCTCTGACGTTTGAGCACACCTGCTAGTGTCATATTGTAATCGTCGTGATCATATTTTGTCAAAAGCATCCTCTCACTTTCCTTAAAACACTTTTTTTCGGTAGATGACAAAACATAATGACAGACAAAAGTTTCAGAGTGAGAGTGCAAACATGGTTGACATCACATGGGATTGAATTCATATTTTGACGTGTGGAAGGTTCGGACGAAACTTGTGCAAAGACCTTAACTTTCATTAAATGTTGTGGCCTCTGTTGCCGTGGAAACAGGAAGCAACAAGTTAAGGTGGAAACGCTGACATTCAGCTTCGCTTTGTGCAGCCAAATTTCTTCTAAACTATGGAGGGGTGTGTCTCTGCAGGTATATCACCACCTACAGGCCTGGCATGCTCACTACACTGCTTTCAGTCACTCAGCTTTTGTTGGATAAAAGCAGATTTTTTTGTTCTTATGTTGATTTTGGGGCGAAACATTGTTGTTTTGTTTCTTTGAAACTTCTTTCTTTTCTTTTTTTTTGAATCTAAGGAATAAAGAGTGTTGTTTGTTGATTTTCACATAAGTAAAATAAATTTTCAAAGCAAATAAATTCAGTTTCAGCAGATTTTTTTTACTCTTATTTTGAGTTTTGGGGCAAAACGTTTTTTTTTCCTTTTAAATTTATTTCTTTTTTCTTTTTTTTTTTCTTTTTTTAAATTAAGGAATAAAGACTGTTGGATTTTCACAAAGGTTAAATAATTTTTTAAAGCAAATAAATTCAGTTTCAGCAGATTTTTTTTACTCTTATTTTGAGTTTTGGGGGTGAAACATTGTTTTTTTTTTCTTTTTAAATTTATTTATTTTATTCTATTTTTTTTAATTTAAGGAATAAAAAGTGTTGAATTTTCATGAAGGTTAAACACATTTTTAAAGCAGATAAATTCAGTTTCAGCAGATTTGTTTTACTCTTATTTTGAGTTTTGGGGCGAAACATTGTTTATGTTTTTTCCTTTTAATTTTTTTATTTTATTTTCTTTTTTTTTAAATTAAGAATTAAAGACTGTTAAATTTTCACCTAGGTTAAATAATTAAAAAAAAAAAAAAATCAGTTTCAGGTCACTGTTTTCAAATTCAGTGAAATATTTCAAACTCAGTTTCTACAGTCACACATTTTTGACATAATGTGGTTTTCAAGTCACAACGCTCCGACCAACATCAGCTTTCAGATGCATTTTACGAACAGTTTGGATAAATAGAAGTCACATTGAGATGAAGATACTAACGTAGAGGCTCGTCCATCATCATTTGTCCAATAAACAAACATTTTTAAGTCTCGTTAACACATTAAGTAGTCACGTTTTTGGACTATGAACATGTAAACCAGTGAGAAAGAAACTTTTTATCGATAGAAACAGAACCAGAGACCCCAGAGGAGCTTTAAAAATGTTGTTAATGTCCAGTGTTTTCAACAAAGCATTAATGCTACAGGTACGGTGTCATCCAACACATTTCAAAAAGGCTGAGTTAAACCCAACAAAATTCAGATGACAGAAAAAAAAGTATTAGCCACCAAACATTCAGATATTTTTTTCTGAGCTGACCAAAAAAAAAATGAAGGCCTTCAAACGGAGCCTTCAAACATTCTTCGTCTGCAGGTCTGAGCTGGGTTTTGCTCTTTTAGTGAAGGACGCCTGGAGAAAAAGACATCAAGGACCTTTAAAAGCAGGAAAATAAAACGACCTCGCTCAGCCTGTGATTGTTCCACTTGGAGCTGGATTCAGACTCAGATCCCTGATCCAGACCAGAGGAGGAGAGGTGGGCAGCAGGTGTGGATGTGATGGGGCTGATAATGAAAGGTGGAACAGGAGAAGGCGTCAGACGCTGCGAACGAGGTTCAGAGGGCGACAAACAAGGACGCCACAGAAACAGACAAACCTCTCCACCGCGGGGACAGGAGGAGGTGAAGTGAACGCCAGCTTCACTACATCAGGTGTTTCCAGGTGAACTGTTGGAGTTTGTCTCAGATCGTCACACACTGATGAAAAGTTTCTCTGATCCTCTGAGGTGGCTGACACGCGGCGAGCACGCGGCGTGCACGCAGCGCTGGAGGATGTGTGTGTTTTGTTCTTACATCTGTGTGTGGGAGGACGGCTTTGAGCCTCATTAAACTCTTACCTCCCACCCGAGCCGTGGACTAACACGGCCTTCCTCCAGCAGCTGTTTCACACTCATTAGCTACTTAGCATCCAGCCATGCTAACATAATGACAACATGGGATGGGGGTGTCTGGTCTTGACGGGCGTGTGATGGCGAAGAGGGGCACTTAGGATGAAGAGCGACCGTACAGGTGCTCATCTTGTTTTTTCACTCAGCGGCTGCTCAGAGTTTTGGAAAGAAAAAGGAGAAAAGACAAAAAACGGGAACAAACAGGGCGTACTCGCTACTGAAGAGGGAGCGAAGATCTGCAGGTTTTTAGAGGGCACGGTAGGAAAGGACAGTTTGGCTTATGTTTTTGGCTCCCAATAAGGCACTATGGTGCGCATTTTGGCTCCAAAGAGAGAACTTTAAGAGCATGGTTTGGCTCCTAAGTACGTACTATAGCACAACTCCTGACTTAAGAGTGTGTTTTGGCTCCAATAAAGACATTCGAGCTTGTTTTCACCTCCCAGGGGATACTTTCAAGTAATTTTTGGCTCCTGAGATGATATTTAAGTGCAAGCCTTGACTTAAGAGGGCAATTTGGCCCTGGTTTGGCTTCCAAGACAGCACTCCACACAATATGTAGCTCCAAAGAGAGCATTGAAGCCCGCGTTTTGGCTCCCAAGAGGGCACTTCAGCACAAGTCTTGACTTAAGAGGGCACTTTGGTGCTGGTTTAGCTCTCAATGGAGCACTTCAACATGCATTTTTGCTCCTTAGACAGCAATTTTGGCTCCCAAAGAGGGTAATTAATTGTGTTTTGTCTTCCTCCAGGGCACTCTACTCATGTTTAGGCTCCATAGTGGGCACTGTAGTATTGGTTTTGGCCCCTAAGATGGTATTTTATTGCAAGCCGTGACTCAGAGGGGGCACTTTGGTGTGTGTGCCTCTCAACGGAGCACTTTAGCATGTATTTTGGCTCCTAGGACAGCAATAGTGGCTCCAAAGAGGGTTATTAAGTGTGTTTTGGCTCCAAAGAGGGCACGCATTGTGTCGCCCGCGAGGGCACTCTACCCAGTGGGCACTCTAGCCCATGTTTTTGTCCCTAACAGGTCACTTTTGGGTCCCAAAGAAGGCACTTTAGCACGTCTGGGCTCCGAAGAGGGTGTTCTACCCATGTTTTGGCTCCTTAGTGGGTACTTTAGTGCTAGTTTTGACTCCTCAGATGGGATGTTAGCACAAGCCTTGACTTAATAGGGCACTTTACACACATTGCGGCTCCCAAAGAAGACACTTTAGCCCGTATGTTGGCTCTTAATAGGGCACTTCAGCACAAATCTTTGCTTGTGAGGGCACTTTGGTGCTGGTTTGGCTCCCAGCTAAGCACTTAAGTGTAGAGGTCGACCGATATGGGTTTTTTGGGGGCCGACGCCGATGCCAATGCTTTCCAAATTTGGGCAGCCAATGCCGATATGCATAGCCGATTTTTCCTATTTGATATTCAGGCCGATTGTTGAATAAATATATAGTTATCACATTTTTTGTGAAACGCAGCAATTTCTGAGCAACTAAAAGAAATCTATTACAACAAGTCGTGTCCAGTCCTCTGAACATTTATTCAGCTTTCAAAACAATGAAATATTTTGTCTGAGTAAACACACAATGTAACAAGCAGTAGTAAACATTCACACTCTTCTTAACATGTCAAAAAAGAAATTTAAACTTATTAATATAATTTGAACAAAAGTATGTAATGTATCCAAGTGGTTCCACAAGTTTGAGGTGCTCATCTTTTTTGTGCTTGATCAAAAATCGCATCATTTTATACAACGGATTAAAAATCGGCTTTTTAAAAGAAAATACGGCCGATTGGCTGATAGAGACAAATGTCCAAATATCGGCCGGCCGATATATCGGTCTACCTCTACTTAAGTGTGCATTTATCTCCCAAGGGGGCACTTAACATATGTTTTGGCTCCTAAGTGGGCACTTTTGACTCCTCAAATTGCATGTTAGCACAAGTCTTGACTCAAGAGGGCGCTTTTGGCTACCAAAGAGGGTACTTTAGTGTGTTTTGACCAACAAAGAAGGACTTTTAGCCTGTTTTTGGCTCCAAAGAAGGGTCTCTGGTGCTCATTTTGCCTCCAAAGAGAGCACTCTACTCATATTTTGGCTCCTAAGTGGGCACTTTTGTGCTAGTTTTGGCTCCTCAGATGACATTTAAGCACAAGCATTGACTTAATAGGGCACTCTACAAACACTATGGCTCTAAAGAAGGCACTTTAGCCTGTGTTTTAGCTACCAAGAGGGAACTTTAGCACAACCTTTGACTTAAGACTTAAGTCAGTGCTGGTAAGGCTCCTAAGAGAACATATAAGTGTGCATTTTGGCTCGCAAGATGGTTCTCTACTTATGTTTTGGCTCCTCAGATGGTATTTTATCGCATGTCTTGACTTAAGAGGGAACCTAAGGGCACCTTTTTGGCTCCCATGAAAGCATGTGGCTGCTCCCACTGCCCTCTTCCTGTGCACACCACTGTTCATCATCAGCGGCTGATTAAATGAAGCTTCCTGATCCAGAATCACAACATTTTTAAGAACAGAACTCAAACTGTTGAAAGTTTGTCCACAAGACATCCCAGCCCACTGTGAGAAACTCTGAGGAGGATGCAGCAGAAAGACAGTGAGACGGGAGAAACCTTCTTCTGCACGTACAACCAGGGTGTGTACCAGTTATAAAGGTTGCAAAGACATCACCACACACACCTGGACCCCCTACCTGAGGACATTCATCAACACCTCCAGGTGCAGCCTGCAGCTTCATAGAGACGCTTCCTTTGCACACATCACTTTGCAATCAGTCAGTTTTTTTTAACCACCTATAATCATCATCCAGCTCCGATGGGTGCTGAATTACACAGGTTAGAAGTGTGTGTGAGTGTGTGTGTGTCATGGTCAGGGGCCTGAACAGAAATGGAAGGAGAAGGTGGGAGTCTGCAGCAGAGGGAGGGTGGATCAATAAGTCAGCTCTGGTTTCTCACTCTGTATTAACAGGATTAACCTTTGACCCGCGCTCTCCAACACAAACGCTCTGACGCTCCTCTAATTGCTAATGTCTTGTAGCTGCAAGGTGCTATCGACAGGAGCTTATTACTAACTGTTTAAGGATCAGTGTGTGTGTGTGTGTGTGTGTGTGTGTGTTTAAAGGCTCCTCTGTCACAGACTCAGAGCTGCAGAGCCACAGTTTGATTTCACTCTGAACTTTTCCACTTTGTTTCTCTGATTGAGTTTCAATCTGAAACACAAACTGAGTTTAAAGTTGCTGCTCCGACGGCTCCACCTGATCACAGCGCTCTGCAGAAACAGGACGGTCACGTAGAGCTGCTGACGTTAGAGTTCAGGTCGCTGGTTACAAACCTCAGGGACTTTTAGAAAAAATGTCCACAGAAACTAAAGTTCAGGTTTTCACATTTGGAAACACCGTCACTACGTCTGGATACCTCCTGCTGTGCTCGGAGGAAACCTCCCTGCTCTCCGTCCTCTCGTCTTAAAGTTTTACCTGCTCAGTCATCACCCTGCTCACCTCCTAACGCAGGAATCAGGACGGAAAAACAACATCACTTAAACAGCGTCGGGCCTTAATGCAATCAGAGAGCTGCAGGTCAAACGTGCAAACAGCATGTTAATGACATGCAAATGAGCCCCACAATTACTGAGACCAATCTGAGGCCTCTGATTCAGACCGCTGTTCAGCAGCGAACGGGCGCCAGCTCTAACGAGCCGAGGAGGTGACCAGAGTTAATTGAATTTTGGATTGTGGTCGTTATCAGGTGAAGAAAAGGACAGAGACAGAGGAAAGAAGGTGACAAACTGTTTCATTAATAATAAACATAAACTCTGAGCGTCTGTAGAAACGTTTTATTTACATCACTCTGTCGTATTTTCTGTCTGTGCAACAACTTTAAACTCTTTGTATCTTCATTTCATCAATTAAAAATTTCTTCTGCCTGTAAAATCTGTTGTTTGTTCATTGGCCAAGTGTTACAAGAACGTCTCGAAAGACTGGGCGACTTCCTCCTCAGGGTGTGACGTATTTCCTTCAGCTACTCAACATTCATTTCCACATCTTATTTCTAGTTCTGATAAAAAAAACTACACAGTTTGATTTTGTTCACACATCAAAATGACTTTATGTGGTTTAAAACTAAAATCTGAGCTCCCGTGGGGAACTTTAGTTCAGTGTTGATTTTGGCGCCCCCTATGGACAAACTGGTCTCTCTCATCTCTTTCTTTTTTTTCTTTTTTTTTTTTAACCCTTTCCTATTTGTGTGTTAGTAAAAAGAAAATAAAAGTGTTTTTCTTGGTTTTTGTGGCAAACTTTTAATCACTTTATTTGGTTTTTGTCTGCTTTGGTACTTCCTGAATACAACTTTTTCAAAATAAAAGCATATCAATTTTGAATATCACCCTGAGGAAACTCAAGTCTAACAAGATACTGTCTGATTTTTGCAGAAATACATGTATTCATCTATTTATTTATTCATTTTCATTTTTTTTTTTATTTACTTACTACTTGATTATTTATAAAATGTCATTTATTTATTTACTTACTTAATTATTTATATAATTTTATTTATTTATTTATTTACTTATTTGATAATTCATTCATTTATTTATTAAATTATTTATTTATATTTATTATTATTTTCATTTAATTTTTTTAAATTATTTGTGTGGAAAAAATATTCCCTTTTTAAAAACAAAAAATAAAAAATAAAATAGAAATAAAAATGAAAAAAAAATATATACATATATTTTGAATAAAAAAGGGAAAAAAATATTTGCAATAAAGTGAAATTAAAGGAAAACAGAAATGTCTATACTGATACAACATCAGTGATGATGTGATGATATGATGATATGATAGTGATTTTAATCAATTCCTCACAAATTTTAAAGCAAACTCGGTTTTGAGATGCTGATTCTTTATTTTTTTTAATTTTTTGATCCTTTAAAAAATCTTTTAAAATAATCATTCATTGACATTTTGAAAACCTACTATAGGAAATAAAAATTTAGGCATTAAATAAATGCACAAATTGAGAAGGAGAAGTGAGCCAGAGGGGCAAAAACAGGCTGTGAAGTTGGATGTTTTAACATGGAACTCTATGAGGAATGATTCACTTTTGGGGTCTGCCTCTGGTGGCGGCTCTGGGAACTGCAGTTTTTGGCACTTTTGTATTTTTTTTTTTCAAGTTTTCGTCAGATTAAGTCCAGATTGCTGAGCAGAAAGACTCTGGATTCTTCCCTGAGTTTCAAACAACGGTCTCAGCTCACATAGTCCAGGTCTCTCAGTTTGGTCTGGCAGACCTTTAGACCTTTAGACCTGACCTCGACCCGGAACGGAGCCTCTGGGAGCAGAGATGCCAAACGTAGCTTAATTAGAGTTTGGTTTTATGGGTCAGTGTGTGTGTGTGTGTGTGTGTGTGTGTGTGTGTGTGTTTAGTATTCAAGGTCCAAACAGTCAGTATCAGTATTCCACGACTGTTTTCATTCACTGTTTTTCTCCACCAACCAGACCCCAATTACAGCTGCCAATCACACACACACACACATACACACACACACACACGCAGTACAAAACTAAACTAAAACACAAACACACCCTGTCAGCCCCAGTGTGTGCGACTCTGAACAGAAGTCACTCGTCACTCACACACACTCACACACACTCCCTGACTCTCTTTAAAGATTATTCAAATGATTTGTTAATTTATGAATGATAATTAATCACCAGGCACTGTGACCTGTGTGTGTGTGTGTGTGTGTGTGTGTGTGTGTGTGTGTGTGTGTAAGTAGACAAATCAAGATCAAGGTTTACGTCTTTAATGATAACCATTGGGCCTTCTTTTTCTCTCTGTTTCACACACACACACACACACACACACACACACACACACACACACACACACACACACACACACACAAATTATTTAAACACACTTCCAAAAAACAAAACAGAGGAGGAGGGAGGACTGAGAGTGACCTTGCAGACCTGTGCTGCCTGAAGGATGTGGAGCACAAACACACTAACACTCACACACACACACACACACACACACACCTGTAGGCTTGTTGTATCACACAAACACACACACACACACACTGATTTTGCTCCGTGTTCTAGTTGGAAGCTGCAAACTGTAAACACACTCCTGAATGCAGAGAAAGACGACCACACACACCGTCACAAACACGGACTCTCACACACTGTGACACACTCAGAGCGTCAGGTGGAAACGTGGAGACATGAACACACGCACTCCTGAAAAGATAACAGACTTTAAAAAGCTAACACTGGATTAATTTAATCTGGGGACAGAAAACTGCCTCAAACTTTTAATGACCATCCCCACACACACACTCACACACACACACACACACACTCACACACACACACACACACACACTCTGTCTGTTTTTGTTGGAGCTGATATTTCCCAAAGACGCTGTCATCACGGGGACAATGAGGAGTCATGATCCCCCCAGTCTTTGCCCCGCCCCCCCTCCGTCTCTCTGTTAATTGCCGTATAGTTCAGCGCTAAAGAGCGGCCGCGGTCAGAGCCAATTGTTAGCTTAGCTACGCTGCATAAAGGTTAGCTCCTGCATTAGCATTTAGACGAGTGAGGGGCTCAGACAGAGGGAGTAATTATACCGCGCTCCGCGGTGCACTGAAGTGATTGGTGAGTGTGTGTGTGTGTGTGTGTGTTCATGTGATAATGAATTCTCACACATAACTGTCGGTAATTTGTTTACCGGCTGTGCAACGTCGCTCACCTGTGTATGTGTGTGTGTGTGTGTGTGTGAGTGTGTGAGCTCCAGCTGTCTGCTGACACATGACCACCTTTTGTCTCTTCACTAACTTCCTCATTTTCACATACGAGCCGTTCTGAAATCCAAAATAAAACACAGGCAGACTGGAAGTGACTCATTCAGAGTTAAAACACACACACACCAGTTATTTTTTTTATCCTGGATCCTGTTTGAAACCTGCTCCGTCATCCTGAGATGACTCATGTCCTTTCACTTTGAAATGAGGTGTCAAATCAGATATTTAAAATTCATCAGGGACAGAAAGTTTCTCTGTTAATAAAATGCTAACACAGACACGGACGGGTGGGGGAAAGACGCCAATAATCAATGATCAAAACTACTTCACTATTTTACTACCATTACTTCATAATAAAAACTACAGTGTATAAAATTCTAATAAAAAAAAAACTTGCACAAGTTAAAAAAAGGAAATTTCAAAGAAATTGCAAAAATTAAAATAATTTCAAAATTTGAAAAAAAAATTGCAACACTTAAATGAAGAAAATGTAAAAAATCTTTGAAACTGTAAAAATTGTGGAAATTAAAAAAATTAACTTTAAAAATTTTGGGGAAAAAAATAATTTAAAAAAATTGCAAACTTAAAAAAAGGATTTCAAAACATATGCAAAAAGAAAATCCAAATAATTTTTAGATTTCAAAAATAAGCAGTATTTTTCGAAAAAAATGTAAAATTTCAAATATATTTGAAATTTTAAAAATTTTGGAAATGAAAAAATAACTCTTAAAGCTAATTGTTTTGATTTCATAAATTTGCAAAATTAAAAAAAGATTTTAAAAAAATGTGCAACATATTTAAAAAAAAAAAAAGAAATTTCAGAAATCTTTGAAATTTAAAAAAATTTGGAAATTAGAAAATTAAAATGTTGAACCTTCAAAGCTTTGGAAAAAAGCTATTTGTATTAGTTCAAAAATTTGCAATATCAAAACTTAGGAAATTTTAAAAAATATTTATAAAACTCTGTAAAATTTCAATTTCAATCATTTGCAACACTTAAAAGATAATTTTTCAAAAATTTTTTAACTTCAAAAAATTTTTAAATGAAAAAAAAAATTCTAATTCAACTTTCAAAAATTTGCAAAATTAAAAAAAAAAATCATAAAAAAAAATTCTAAAAATTAGTTAATGTAATAAATTTTCCAAAGTGTAACATTTTTGAAACATTTTAAGACCGAGGATCTTCATTAGATTGAGTTTACTGAAGCTAGCCTGGGAAATACCATAGTTGTGTGAAATATTCATAATTTCTAAAGCCCCATGCTGTGGGTAGGGAGGCTGATGGAGTGCGGGGGGTCAGATGCGATGGGGTGCAGCTTTCCCTACCACACCTCGCTCTGACGTCTATGAACACAGATTATTGTGTTAACTCTTATGCAATGAATCAACCTGAATATGAGTTGACTCTTCCTCTGCAAAGCTGAAAACTTCACATTTCCATACGAAAAAATAAATGATCATGTGCAGATAAAGCATCCAGCATCGTCTTTAAACTCTGTTATCCTGTAAAAAACCTGCAGAGTGTTAAAGTGTGGGTGAAGCTAACGACATGCAACAGTTGTCCTGTGTGTGTGTATGAGTGTGTTTAAGAAGAAGAAGAAGAAGAAGAAGAAGAAGAAGAAGAAGAAGAAGAAGAAGAAGAAGAAGAAGTGAATCCTCCAGGGAGCGTCTGAGACACTGAGGAGCTGCAGCAGACGCATCAAAGCATCTGGGCTGAAACAGCAGCTGGGTGGAAGTCTAAAGATTTCTCTAAAGATAGTCGAGAAGAGCGAGGCCACAGTGAGCTGTTTCTCTGACTCTGTGTGTGTGTGAGTGTGTGTGTGTGCGCGTTATATCAGAGAGGTGACCCTCACCTCTGAATCCTCAGCCTGCAGCTCTTTATGATCATCGCTCTGCTCTCCAGCCAACACAAAACCTTCATCTCATCATGTTTCTCTGAGCAGCTCCTCAGACATCTGATACCACCTCACCTGTGTTTACCTGCCACAGGGCACTGCTACGTGTCTGGATGAGCCTTTTTATTGGCTGTGAAGTCTTTACTGTAGTTTCCTCCAAACTAATCCCAACGTCCGTAACGAAATGTTTCTGTATCTCGTTAAGGTCCACCTGTATTTCTTTTTATCTCGTTAGCAACACTGACAGTCGTCGGAGGTACATTTGAGTTTATTTTTACATCATGTACATGTGTAAACTCTGTGTTTAACTCATTCCTAGTCAGGGTTAGAAGGTTGGTTTTAAAACACTTTAGTGAGGAGAGGAAATGAGTTTTCAATAAAAGCTGAGTTTATACGAGCTGCAGACTGAAACGTTACAAATTAACCGTCTCCACTGAACGTGACAGCAGCTAAAACCTCTCTGGTTATCTGTTAGCATACTCTTTGAAAAGAGATATAGCTACATTACACACACACACACACACACACACACACACACACACACACACACACACACACACACACACACACACACACACACACACACACACTCTGACCCTCTCCACTGGGAGCAGAGTGTGACGGTGGCTTTAACTCTCAACAGAAAATTAGCTTCAGCCAACCAATTAACCAGCTCTTAAATCTGCTCGCTGCAAAAGACACTGTGTGTGTGTGTGTGTGTGTGTGTGTGTGTGTGTGTGTGTGTGTGTGTGTGTGTGTGTGTGTGTGTGTGTGTGTGTGTGTGTGTGTGTGTGTGTGTGTGTGTTCAGTAAAGGTTAATAGGACCTCAAGAGGGATAAGACAATAAGACAAGAGCCTTGGTACCTTCCCTGAGCTGTCGTATCCTCCTGCCATACACACACACACACACACACACTGAGGAGGATAGTTCATTACAGTCTCCATCTTACACGTGAACTAATACTCTTTAATACCCGACACTGTTCTCCCATTACTCTGCGTCTGTTCCTCTTTTTCTCTGACTCAACATCTGAGGGATTTCGACCAATCAGGCGTGAGCAGCAGCAGGAGTTCTAGAACACTGAGAACACTGAGCTCAATGACAGAATTCTGACCAATAGCTGTTCATCAGGAGGCTCAAAGCCCACCTCCTCAGTTCATGTATCCAATATGGCCCCCACCAACGATCGGCTTCATTCCTCTGTTCAGGAACAGACCGGTGCCATCTCAGAGACTGCGTCCATGTTTCATTCAGCCTGTGGTGAAGCCTCTGTGTGACTAAAGCCTGGCTCACACGACAGGATTTTAAAAATCTTCAAAGATTCTGAAATCAGGTTGTGTCTCACACATAAAGAGAATCTTCACAGATCATCTTCTCTTAAATCTTAAGCACACTCTAACTACAAGATTTGAAAATACTGACCAGCACACACTACAGGATTTCACCAAGATGATTTGACCAGAGAGAGTGATGGACCAAATGTGCTCAGTTGTTTGATCTGAGGAGAGAGAAGCGGAGCTGTCTGCAGCGGTGAACAGAGGTGAAACTGTTGCTGTATCAGCCAATAATGGCATGGTCTCACACCCATCTCTGATAAAACAACAGTTTGCTACTGTATGAAAATGGCCTGGTTATGTGTTATTTTTAAAGGCATTATTGAACTGGCTCAAGTGGGCCAGTGGAGCGCGCAGTCAGCTGACCTGGAGCCTTTCAGTTTCACTTTGAGCCTGCGTTTGTTGTCTGCTGTCCGGTCTCTTGTAAGGGGGCTCTCTCTCTCTCTCTCGACTGTTGTCATCCTCAGTGAGAATAAATGTTGTAATCATCCAGATGAATATCAAACAGGTTTGAAAATCATCAGGGCGGCTCCGACGAGTCTGTGAGACGATCGTGGGGCTAAAGATTCATCCGTCAACCGATCACACTAGAAGATAATCTTGGCCGAACGTCGGGCTGATTTAAGTCCCAGACCAGATTTCTTCCCTGATTGTGGGGAGGACCGAATCCGGGTTAAATCGGGGCGAGAATCCTGTAGTGTGAGCCAGGCTTTACTGTTTACTGTCAAACTCAGACTCAACACAAACTGAGGACCGGAGGAGGATGGAGTTTACTCTGCGGACCAAGCTTCATTTCACCGCTTGTTGAGTCTTACCACAAGGTCGTTAGTCAAGTTTATATTTTTACATACCATCAAACAAGCAAATGGGAAATATGGTCCAGTTTGGAAAATCATATTGGTAAAGTGTCATCTTTAAGGACTAAAATTTCAAGTTTTTCTGACTCAAGAATGTTGTGTTTTGAAAATGTTGTGGTTATAAATCTCAGAGTTTGTGCTCATTTTTGAAACCATGTTTCTTTAAGTATCACTTTATTTAGTGAAGATGATAATTTGCAATTCTGTATTTAAAAAAAAACTCAAATTGTTTGTTTGGTTCCAGGTTTGTTCAGTTTTTTGGATTTTTTTTTTTTTAAGTCGTTTTTTTTTTTTAGCTTTTAATGCCTTCAACAGGCCAGAGAGTAAAGTGGATCAATTAAGAAAGGATCATGTCAGAGTCCAATGTGTAAAAAATATGTAATGACAACCCAAAATGTAACAACTTCAGATTTTTTTTTTTTTTTTTTTAAATGAAAAGAAAAAAAAAAGTAAAAATGCTGAACCCAAAACTTTTATATAATAACTTACTTTACGGAGGGGGAGGGTACGTTTAAGGAAACATGT
This sequence comes from Halichoeres trimaculatus, assembly GCF_033239565.1. Lineage (NCBI taxonomy): Eukaryota > Metazoa > Chordata > Actinopteri > Labriformes > Labridae > Halichoeres > Halichoeres trimaculatus. The sequence goes on along the minus strand of NW_027437179.1, from coordinate 42,437,686 downwards.
TTCATATATTGTTAGCATCATAGCACAGTTGCCTAAGTCATAGAAGTTTAAATGAAATAAATAAGGTAACATTATATATATTACAAATGGTAATAAAATATAAAAATAATACACAAATAAATGAAAATAAATTTATAAAAAAATAAATTGAGTTTTTTTTCTCCTCTTCAAAAATATTTGAAACATGCTTTTGGCGATTATGCTAGTATTGTGTTTGTATGAGTGAGTTTTCTAAAATTTTGCAGTTATCGGAACACTAACGTGGTTTTTAGTGATTAATTTTCATAAGCAAACAATAAATAACTAAAGTTTTTAATCAGAAAACTAAAAAGTTATGTTGACTCTTCTCATCTCTTCTATGCTAAGCTAACGCTACATGTTTGAGTACTCAGTCGGGCAAACTGTTTGTACCCTCCTGTATCAGCATCTCTCCCTCTCCTCTGACCCTCCTCCTCTCCCTCTCAGTGCCGTCTCTCCTCCTCTCCCCCCGTCACCTCCTCTCCTCCTCCTCCTTTATCTCCTTCATTCTACATCCTCAGCTGTCACTCCTTCTTCCACTCCTCATCTCTCTCCATCTCCTCCCTCCTCCTAATCCCCCTCTCGACTTGTTATCTCTCTGCTCTTTAATCTTGAGAAGGGGAAAGGTCTGCTCTCGTGGTAAAGTTCATATCTGCAGTAAAAAGAAAAAAAAAAACGCACAGACGGGTCGTCACAGTCGGCTGGCTGCTGCCGGCGTTGTGTTTCTGGGGGTTTTTGTGCTCTTTGTCAGTCATGCTATTCTGGGCTGCAGACTGACAGGCTGATAGAAAAGACTGCAGCTCTGAGACAGCTGCAGACTCCAATGAGCTGCAGAAGAGAAAGAAAAGTTAAAGGAGAAACTTTCAAAAGTGACGGCTTTCTGCTTCTTTAGCTCACAGATGAAAATTCACTCCCAGTAAAAACCGTCTGTGGCTTTAAACGGAGTCTTGATAAGATACGTCTTAGATTAGAGGATGCAGGCACTCAGCATGGAGCCAAACAGCCTCACAGGATCTTTCCAGAGGTTATTTAACCCAGCACTCAGACCTTTGCTGAGGAAAACTGATTTTATTTCTTCTTTCTGCTGCAGAAACCCTGATATGCATGAGAATGACCATGTGTTGGTCTCTTTTTCGCAGGGTGGCGATGTGTTTCCTCAACAAGTGGATGATGTCACAGAGACAACAGCCAATGAGAGGAGTCATGGCGGTTCAACAGCATTCAGACTTTATCTTAAAGGCACAACAACCACAACCGTCCAATCAGAGCTCCACGTTCATAGGATGAGACTTCAGCCACAGGAAGTCTCTGGATTTATTCATTAATCCATGAAACGTCCAGAAACACTTGAGCCAGTCGTCATCAGAATAAAGGAGGCTGTTAGTCAGATAATCAGATGGTCCATTAGTTAGGAGGCTTGTTAGTCAGATAATCAGATGGTCCATTAGTCAGAAGGCCCATTGATCAGAAAATCAGTATGCCAGTAAGTCAGATAATCAGATGGCCTATTATCAGAAGAACGGTTAGTTAGAAAATTAGAAGGTTTTCTAACCAACCAGAAGATTAGCCAGAAGTCCCATTAGTCAGAGGCTGTTAGTCAGAAAATCAGAAGGTCCATTACTTAGACACCCATAGGTTAAAAATTTAGAAGGCAGTTAGTCAGAAGGCTGGTTAGTTAGGAAATTAGAGGGATGATTTTGAATATCTGACTTATGGGACTTCTGATTTTCTGCCTAAGGGGCCTTCTGACTAACAGGTGTTTTAATTATGAGGGGACTTCTGACTAACATTAGAACCTAAGAAGTATCGTTAATTGGAAAATCTAAAGGCCTGTTAGTCAGAAGTCCTATTAGTAAGACAACTAAAGTGCCCACTAACCAGAAAGCCCTTAAGTCAGAAAATCAGTATGCCAGTAAGTCAGATAATCAGATGGCCCATCATCAGAGGGCTGGTAAGTTAGAAAATTAGAAGGCAGATTAGTCACCCACAGGATAAAAGATTAGATGGTCATTTGTCAGAAGGCCCATCAGGCAGAGGTCTGGTTAGTTAGGAAATTAGAGGGCTGATTAGTCAGAAGACCTTCTAGTTAAAACATAAGAAGGGTGGTTAGTTGGAAAATCTGAAGGCCTGTTAGTCAGAAGTCATATTAGTAAGATAACTAAAACGCTCATGAGACAGAAAGCCCTTAAGTCAGAAAATCAGATGGCCCATTATTAGAAGGCTGGTAAGTTAGAAAATTGGAGGGCAGATTACTCAGAAGTCCCTGTAGTCAGATAATTAAAAGGCCCTTTATTTAGAGGCAGTTAGTCAGAAAATCAGAAGGTCCATTACTTAGACACACATAGGTTAAAAATTTAGAAGGCCGTTAGAAGTAGAGGTCGACTGATATGGGTTTTTTGGGGCCGATGCCGATGCTTTCCAAATTTGGGCAGCCGATCCCGATATGCATAGCTGATTTTTCCAATTTGATATTCAGGCCAATTGTTAAAAAAATATATATTTATCACATTTTTGTGAAACGCAGCAATTTCTGAGCAACTAAAAGAAATCTATTCCAACAAGTCGTGTCCAGTCCTCTGAACATTTATTCAGCTTTCAAAACAATGAAATATTTTGTCTGAGTAAACACACAATGTAACAAGCAGTAGTAAACATTCACACTCTTCTTAAAATGTCCAAAAAGAAATTTAAACTTATTAATATAATTTGAACCAAAGTATGTAATGTATCCAAGTGGTTCCACAAGTTTGAGGTGCTCATCTTTTTTGTGCCTGATCAAAAATGGCGTCATTTTATACAACGGATCAAAAATCGGCTTTTTAAAAGAAAATACGGCCGATGGCCGATAGAGACAAATGTCCAAATATCGGCCAGATATATATTGACCGGCCGATGTATCGGTCTACCTCTAGTCAGAAGGTCCATTAGTCAGAGGGCTGGTTAGTAAGAAATTAGAGGGTTGATTTTGAATATCTGACTGATAGGACTTCTGATTTTCTGCCTAAGGGGACTTCTGACTAACAGGTGTTTTAATTATGAGGGGACTTCTGACTAACATTAGAACCTAAAAGGATTGTTAGTTGGAAAATCTGAAGGCCTGTTAGTCAGAAGTCCTATTAGTGAGACAACTAAAATGCTCATTAGTCAGAAAGCCCTAAGTCAGAAAATCAGAAGGATTGTCAATTAGATAATTAGATGCCCCTTTAGTCAGAAGGCCCATCTGTCAAAAACTCAGCAAGCCCATAAGTCAGAGGCCTGTTAGTAAAAAAAAAATTAGGCCCATTTGTCAGAAGGCCTGATTGCTAGAACATCAGGGGGCCTGTAAGTCAGTCCCTTTAGTCTTATAATTAAATCACCTGTAAGTCAAAAGGCTCTTTAGTCAGAAAATCAGAAGGCATGTAGGTCAGAAAGTCAGAAAGCCCATTGGCCAGAGGCCTGTCTGTTAGACAATCAGGCCTGTAAGTCAGAAGTCCCATTAGTCAGACAATATAAAGGCCCATTAGTCAGAGGCTGTTAGTCAGAAAATCAGACGGCCCATTACTTAGACACCCATAGGTTAAAGAATTAGAAGATCATTAGTCAAAGGGCTGCTTAGTTAGGAAATTAGAAGACAGATTAGTCAGGAGTCCCATTAGTCAGATAATTAAAAGGCTCATTAGTCAGAGGGCTTGTTAGTTAGGAAATTAGAGGGCTGGTTGGTCAGAAGGCCTGCTAGTTAGAACATAAGAAGGGTGGTTAGTTGGAAAATCTGAAAGCCTGCCAGAAGTTCTTCAGTAGGACAACTAAAATGCTCATTGGTCAGAAAGCCCTAAGTCAAAAAATCAGAAGGATTGTCAATTAGATAATTAGATACCCCTTTAGTCAGAAGGCCCATTTGTCATAAAATCAGTGAGCCCATAAGTCAGAGGCCTCCTAGTCAAAAAAAATAAAGCCCATTAGTCAGAGGGCCTGCTTGCTAGAACATCAGGGGGCCTGTAACACAGTTCCATAAGTCTTATAATTAAAACAACTGTTAGTCAGAAGGCCCCTTAGTCAGAAAATCAGAAGGCCTGTTAGTCAGAAGTCCCATTAGCCAGAAAATTAGTTTGGATGAAGTTTGTATTCTGATTTTCTGACCAATGGGCCTTTTTGACACTAAGGGTGGCTCATTACTGGGCATCAAAGTCTGCCTTTGCCTCCTTCAATCTGACTTCCTGTTTCTGACCATCTTCTGTCCAATCTGCCATAAAATAAATGTGAACAAGAACAAAATCAGTCTTTATTGGACCCGCTGTGTTAATTAGAACTTATGCTTGAACTTCTTGGTCACGATACTTTCTGTTTCCTGACCTGTGTGTCCCCCTCACAGCCCTGTTAATGTCTTTACCTGATGTTCACACACAGAGCAGTGGGTCTGGGTGATCAGAGAGATGAGGATACAGCCTGACTCTCTGAAGCGTCGGTATGTTGACGCCGTCTCTGCCGTTAACGGGGGCCGGTCTTTGAAATGATGAGACTGTTTGGAAGCACACTCGTGGAGCTGAAATGGGTCGTGCACCTGTTTCATTAGGACCGGAGCATGTAGAGAGAGTTTTAATGGTCCATTATCTCGACTCATACAACAGTGGAGGGCTTAAAGTATATTCATAATTAGTCATGATTCATAACGCAGCGGTGGCCATCAACACAGGCTCATCCAACATCTGCTCGGCAATTATCTCACAGGCTGCTCCTTCACGCGGGTTCAGAGCCAGACTCAGAGCCAGACTCAGAGCCAGACTCAGAGCCAGACTCAGAGCCAGACTCAGAGCCCGACTCAGAGCCAGACTCAGAGCCAGACTCAGAGCCAGACTCAGAAAGCAGGCCGGGTCTCTGAGACACCAAAACCTCAGAGAAACCTCAGAGAAAAGACGACTTTTGTCTCTTCCTTCTGATTTTCAACGACGGGATTCCCTCACAGAAAACTCAGATCCTCCAAACCTCCAAAACGCCGAGCAAGAAGAGAAGAGAAGAAGAGACGCATCAGACAGAGAAATTACAGACGTCTTCAGTCTCCTCTCTCCGTCTGTCGCTCAGCCTTCATCTAAAAATACTCGCTCAGACTGGGGCGGCTCACAGACTGAAGTCCTGCTCTTTAACTTCCCATTAAGTCGGAGGTGATGTGGATGTATTTATGGAGCAAACAGGTGGAGAGCTGAGGAGAACAAAGGACAGAGACTCTGATTAAATATAAACCTGAGCTCGGTCTGCTCAGAGGCGTCTGTCCTCACCTCTTTAACGCTTTTCTTCTTACAGGCAGCGCTTTCCTCTGTTAATGTGCTGTAAACTCTGGAGCTAATGACGCCGCGTTATTAAACGCTCTGAGGAGGAAACTTGTTGAACTCTTTCAGGCTGTAAAAATGATGGAGTGTAAACCTTCGTTTGTTTTTAATGTCTTCCTCACTTTAAGAGGGGAAACGAGCCGGGCACACATTTAAAATCTGAGCTGTAAAAAGACGAGGAGGAGAAAAAGAGCTGGATGTTTTAATTTCACTTTTAGGGAAAGGATCTGAAACTGGATTGTTTAAAGTAACTCCTTATTATTAGTCAACCTAAACTCTCTGTGATGTCAGCTTTATATAAAGTTAAACTGGAAACAAACCGTTCACTGTCCTGTCTCAGTTTGACACTTTTCTCTCTTCCTTGTTTTTGTTATAGTTTCAGGGTTTCAGCTTTGATAGAGAGGAGAGGAGAGGACAGTGGATAGAGCTGGAAACCAGAAAAAAGAAAAGGAGGAGGAGGAGGAGGCATGAAAGAGGCAGCAAACAAGGGATGCAACAGGTCGCCCTTGTTAAAGTAACAATGACATGAACACGCAACAAAACCATCAGGTTACCAATCTGATGGTCAGACGGCCTGTTAGTCAGAAAATCAGAGGGTCAGTAGTCAGACAGCTCTTTAGTCAGAGAATCAGAAAGCCTGTTAACAACAGACCAATTAGTCAGAAAATCAAAACGGCCATTATTCAAAGTATTACGAAGGATAATGAGTTGAATTAAAAATGGACCATGAGTCAGAAAATCAAAAGGACAATTAGTCAAAATATTCAGGACAACTAGTCCTAGAAATATTTAGAAGGACCATCAGTCGGAAATTTGGAAGGACAATTAGTCAGAAAGTCAGAGGGCCCATCAGTCAGACAATTTAAAAGGACTATTAATCAGAATTTAGAAGGACAATTAGTCAGAATATTAAAATGACCATCAGTCAGAAAATCAGAAGGACCATCAGTCAGAAAATCAGAAGGACCATTAGTCAGAAAATCAGAAGGACCATCAATCAGAACATAAGAAGGACTATTGGTCAGAATATTAAAAAAGGACCATCAGTTGGAAAATTTAGAGGGATCATTTGTAAGAAAATCAGAAGGACCATCAGTCAGAAAATCAGAAGGACTATTAGTCAGAAAATTAGAAGGACTATTAGTCAGAATAGTAAAAGGGTCATCAGTTGGAAAATTTAGATGGTCCATTAGTCAGGAAACCAGAAACGGGGTAGTCAAAAATAAGAAGCCACATTAGTCAAAATAGCAAAAGGCCCATTAGTCAGAAAATCAGCTCCCTCAGTAAGAAAATATGAAGGCCTGTTAGTCAGAAAATCAGAAGGACCATTAGTCAGAAAATAAGGACTATTAGTCAGAATATTAAAATGACCATCAGTCAGAAAATCTGAAGGACCAATAGTCAGAAAATTTAGAAAGACCGTCAGTCAGAAAATCAGAAAGTTCATCAGTCAGAAAAACAGAAAGTTCATCAGTCAGAAAATCAGAAAGTTCATCAGTCAGAAAACCAGAAAGACCATCAATCAGAACATTAGAAGGACTATTGGTCAGAATATTAAAAGGACCATCAGTTGGAAAATTTAGAGGGATCATTTGTAAGAAAATCAGAAGGACTAATAGTCAGAAAGTCAGAAACTCATTAGTCAGAAAATTTAAATGGTCCATTAGTCAGAAAACCAGAAACGGGGTAGTCAAAAATAAGAAGGAACATTAGTCAAAATAGCAAAAGGCCTATTAGTCCGAAAATCAGCTCCCTCAGTAAGAAAATATGAAGGCCTGTTAGTCAGAAAATCAGAAGGACCATTAGTCAGAAAATAAGGACTATTAGTCAGAATATTAAAAGGACCATTAGTCAGAATATTAAAAGGACCATTAGTCAGAAAACCAGAAGGACCATCAATCAGAACATAAGAAGGACTATTGGTCAGAATATTAAAAGGACCATCAGTTGGAAAATTTAGAGGGATCATTTGTAAGAAAATCAGAAGGACTATTAGTCAGAAAATTAGGACTATTAATTAGAAAATTTAGACAGACCATTACTCAGAAAATTTAGAAGGACCATCAGTCAGAAAGTCAGAATGAATGTGAGTGAGAAAATCAGATAGTTCATTGGTGAAAAAAAAAAAAAAAAAACAGCTAGCCCTGTAGTTACATCACTTGAAGGGCCATGAGTGAAATGCAAAAATTTAGAATGCCCATCAGTCAGAAAACCTAAAGTCCCCTGGTCAGAAAATTTAGAAAAACGGTTAGTTGGAAAACTACTTTTTATGAAGGGGTATTACCTTAATTTAAACTAATTTCTGACTAACAGGCCTACTAAGAATTGGTGGATTCTTCCCTGAGTCTTGTTTCTGCACGTTTTCTCTTTTCTGGATTTGAATCGTTGTGTTTTTGGAGCTTGTTCCTCGTTCATGCAGCCGCTCTGTCTTTTCCCAGCACGTTTTTCTATCAGCATGATGGAGGAAAACTCTAAAATAACAAGTAGATGAAGGTTTTCTGACTGGATGAGTTCAGAAGTGACACTTTCAGATTGAGATTAAACAGTTTAACACACGTCACACGCCCGGTCCCGGCCTGTCTCAGCCCGTGGACCTGGGCCGGGTCGTCTGATTGAAACAGAAAGTGTTTCTCATGAAGCAGAGAGCAGCTCTGAGTCTCCATCACCAGGACTCGACCTCCCACACAGGCTGACGGGAAATTACCTTCAGAGAATAAAGTGAATGATGCTCACATATCATCCAATACCTTCTCCTGCAGCGTAACTCCATCAGCCTGTTTACCCTCCTCCATCTTCCTCCTCCTCTCCTCCTCCTCCTCCTCCTCCTCATGTTGACTCAGCCGGCTGAGCAGCCTCTCGGTCTCTCTCCAACATCATCTATTAAATATGGATTAATTACTCTGAAACCTTGTTAAGCTTCGTTAAGACCTCTCGCATTCATCAGCGTTGTTTTAATTAGAGGAGGAAGTTTTCCGTCTCTGTTTTACACCTCCGACATTTTAATCAACTCAATCATGTTTTGGTTTTAATCCAGTTTCGCTTTGTGTGTTTTTTTTTTTCTGTTCGGCTCAGAGGAGCGCAGCGTGAAGCGTCCAGGGAGGAGGTGCAGTTTCCTCCTGCTCGTATCAGAGATGTCGAAGCTCTCGCGTTAAAAAGTGTCACACGTTTCACAGTTTCATCTCTGTGACGTCTTTAAATCTCATAACTGAAGTAATGAGAGAATTAACAGTAATTAATGCTTTAACCTGCTACAGCCGGAGCATCGGGGCCCTGCAGGCAGATCTTTAATTCAGACGGATGCTAAACACGCGCGATCATCAAACTGTTCAGCTCTGATGCCAAAGTTTATCAAACTCATGAATCAATGAGAGAAATTTACCGCGGCTCACTTCATTAATTAAATATCAACAAGCTCAAAGGGAAACTTCTGAATTTACAAGGTAGCTGAGAGGGTGTAGGTAGAAGCTAAAGCTAAAGCTAAAAACATGAGAGAACAAATCTGATACATCGTTGTTGGAGCTTCAATAAAGTTTTCTGTTTCATTTTTTGTTCCTTAATTTCAGGAACAATTTCACGTTTGAGCAGTAGGTGGTGCTTGTTACCAGTGACTGTATTTAGCTAGCTCAGGTAATGAGCCAGGTGTGTGGGAGGAGTAAAAGTGGATGGATTTCAACACTGGCTCAGGAGAGAAGTATGTGAACAAAAACAAAGGGGTCACATGACTCGGAAAGACATGATTGGACGACGTTTTTTATTGCAGGTCCTTCCCATGAACACCTTTAAACTAGGGATAGACAATATTTGGCATTTTGGGGCATATCGGCATCAGCCTTTTTCTTAATCCGAAGGCCGATAATGCTAATATTGATGGAAAATCCCATTGACGGGCTTAAGCAGTTAGCATGTGGCTATCTTACTGTCTATGAGCTTATTTTGACTTTCACAAACACAAAAATCACTCCTCTTATCAATACCCACAGGAATATGTTTTTCTGCCTCTTAAAAGTGATAAGAAATGATTTAAACTGCAGACATTCAGGAGCTGCTTGTTGATGCTTCTCTACACTATGGAAGCCCTAGATGGTCAAAATATTTAAAAACTGCCATCTCTACTTCCTGTTTACCTCAAACATGGAGGCTACGGGTGAGAGTCTGTGAGAAACGCCACTTTACTGCTCTGTGATCAGGTTTCTCTGAGAAATCTACTGCTGTAACCAGGCACTGTTACCACACACACACACACACACACACACACACACACACACGTAACGCCTCAGCACTCAGCACGCCCTGCTATTAGGCTGTCAGTTAGTCAGGCCAATAGAATAAGTGGCATGGATTAGACACACACACACACACACACACTCACACACACACACTCACACATGAAGGATGGACAGCATACTAAACGGAGAGGGGCATAAGGTGACAGACATCCTCTCACACACACACACACACACACACACTCACAGAGGAAACAGTCGATGACAGTGAGACGTAATCAACTTAGCGTCTCTTCTCCTCCTTTTCTTGACCTCCTGTCATCCCTCCGTTCTGTCATTTCCTCCAACACTTGTCCTCCTCCTCATTTCTCTCACCTCCTCCTCCTCCTCCTCCTCCTCCTCCTCCTCCTCCTCCTCCTCGAGCAGACAGATGAGGAAACATCACTCTGAACAGCGTTTCCTGTTTTTATCTCCTGCTCTTTTTTTTTCTTCCTCCTGCTTTTCATCCCTTCTTCTGCTCCTCCTTTCCTCTCCTTCCTTCTCTCCCTTACAGCTCTCTCTTCCTCTTCTTTTCCGGCTTTCCTCTTTTTCTTTTTTTCCTCTTTTCATATCACTTTGATTCCTTCCTCTCTTCCTTCCTTCCTTCCGTCCTTCCTTCCTTCCTTTCTTTTCTTTCTCATTCCTCTTCACTTCTAGTTTCTTTCACCATCTTTTCTCCTTCTCCCCTCCTCTCGTTCCTCCTTCTCTTGCTTCCTTGCAGATTCTCTCCTTTCCTACTCCCCCTCTTCTTTCCTTTTCTCCTTCCTTCCTTCCTCTCTATCATTTAGTCACTCGTGCGTCTTTTTGCTTCCTGTCTTCCTCCCTTTTCCTTCTCTCCTTCTCTCCTTCCTTCCCTCTCCTCCTTGTTCATCCTTCTCCTTCTTCTTCTCCTCCTTTCCTCACATCCTTCCCTCTTTCCCTCTTCAGATTTTCTTCCCTCCTTGTCTTATGCATTTTTCTTTTTCTCCTCCTCTCCTTCCTCCTTCCTTACCTCCCCATCCTACATCCTTCTTTCTTTTCTATATTTTCATCATCTTTGCATCTCTTTGCTTCCTTCCTCCCTTCCTCTTTCCACCTTCCCTTCCCAATCTTCCTTTCTTTCCTCTCCTTACATCCTTCCTTTGCTTTCCCATCCTCTCCTTTTTTATCTTTCAACCTTTTTTTGCTTCTCCGTCTTTCTTACACCTCCCATCCCTCCTCCGTTTCTCCTCTTCTCACCTCCTACTCTTCATTTTTCACCTCTTTTCTCTCCCTTACATCTCGCTCCTCCTCTGCCTCTGACTCCTTTATCATCTCTTCTCCTTCCTGTGATGGCCTTCCATTCACACTTGCTTCCTTTCCTTCCTTCCTCTTCCTTTGCAAACTCATTTTTCCTTCACTGGTCTCATCTTCCGCATCTCTCCATCCATTTCTCTGCTCTACTTCTTCTTTCTTTTTTTATTTTTATTTTTATTCCAGGTCTGTCTCCTCTCACCTCCTCTCTTACTCTTCCTTTCCTCCTCTCTTGTTCCTCCTTTCCTTTCTCTCCTTGCTCCCTAATTGCATCCACTTCTCACTCTAACAAAAACGCTTCACCTCTTCCTGTCTGCTCTTCTGTTTGTCTCACACCTGTCCTCCCTCACACACACACACACACACACACACACACACACACACACACACACACACACACACACACACACACACACACACACACACACACACACACACACTAATCCCATAAATGACTCTGTAATTGGAGGAACTGCGGGTTTTTGATTTGATCACTCTTCCTTTCCTCTCGTCCTTTCCTAAACTGAAGGTGCACACGCCTCAGAGGTCAGGCTGTAGGATCCACCTCTCCTCCTTCCTTCCTTCCTTCCTTTCCATCCTTCCTTCCTTCTTCACCTCCTCACCAAACACCAGGCGCCTCCTCCTCCTCCACCGGGGGATGTTGGTGTACAGCTCACAGCATCACTACCTCCTTAAAATAATGAGTCTCAACGGAGTCCAACTGTCAGGGACTCCTCTCAAACTTCCTGCTCCGCACGCTGTCACAAAGTTTTCTTAATTACCCCTCAGCTCAGCTTCCTTCCTCTCTTTCTGTTTCAGTAAAGTCTCTCCTGATTGGATGAGGCTGGATGGAGACGCTCATGGAGAAATCACAAACATTTGATCCAGAAACAGAAAGAGGAGGATCAGCAGCTCTGAAAGCTTCCTCCACATTTCTAACTCCACCTGCAGCAGCAGCAGGAATGAGACACACACTTACACACTCCGCTCGCTGGGAGGGAGAGATTTGGTGGGCCGCTGTCGCCCCCTAACGGCACCGGAGTCAACTACAAGCTACTCTCTCACACACTCATACAAGCTCAAAAAAGACGTTTGTAAAAAAAGAAATCAGCGCTCATTGATGGAGGATTCACCGAGAAACTGAGCAGAAACTGACACTTTGTCTTTAAAACGAGCTGAACTGACATGAACTCACACAGCTCAGGGTTCAAACACAGGAAATATTCGTTTTTCAGCTTTAGGACCTCCATTTGTGCATCATTAATGCATCTAATGTCACCAAAAAGCACATTTCGCGCTTTCCTCCGCAGCACTTTTACGCACGGATGCTCCGCGGAGCTGCAGCCGGACTCAGAGACTCAGAGGCTCAGAGAGAGCGGGATCAGGGCTGGGTGTTGGGAGCCAGTCTTCCCTTCAAAGTAGCCTCTTTCTGGAGCCCTACAGGTCATGAATACCAAGCAGAAGGTGCCGTGAGAGGAGCGGGCACAGAGCTACTGCTGCTGCTGCTGCTGCAGGCTGAACAAAGTTAAATTCCTCTAACATCGAGGCTGAGCTCATGAAACCGGCTCTGTCTGTGATTTAGAGTCTCAGTTTTACATCCTGCACATGAAACAGACAGTTTGAGCTCTCAGCTTTGCGCGGGAAACGCTGAGAAATAATCAAACATCATGATGTTTCCTTCACAGCCTGTTTTTAACACACAGATCATTCAGGGTTTATCAGGAAATGAAGCATTCTGCGCGTCATGGAGCAACTTTCTGCGCATGCAGCTGCGTCCTGCAGACTGAGACTCGTTTGTTACTGTTTTTAAAGACACATTTTTGATTATTGGTCATTTTTGAGCCGTTTCAAAGCAGAAAACCACACCACACACGCCACCTTTCAGATATCTCCAGCGCGTAACAAGTGCCGGAGGAGCGCAGGCTGCTGCAGCCGAGCAGAGCTGCTGCTGCTGCTGCGGAGTGTGAGGGGAAACCGATTCCTGAATCAACACTGCATCATCTTCTTCAGAATTAATCTTTGAGCTTTACAAGACAAATAAAGAGCGATGAATTCCAGATATTTCAGCGTAAAAGCGAAAAAAAAAGCTGCAAGAAATCAAATCACCCAGAGACACAGGCATGCTTGTTGCAGCTGCAAATCTCAGCAAATAACCAGAGGAGGATTTAAAGGACAGTTTGCTGCTTTGTGCGCACTCAGAGCGCAAAAACTGAGGCTGCACATAAAAATCAAACATGCATTAAAAGGCTAAAGATTCATGTTCACCTCCCAAACTTCACATCAACAACTCCAGAGCGCACAGCGGAGCTCAGACTGCAGCAGAAATCCAGAAGAAACCCACATATTTAGGATTTATGGCACGTTTCGGCTCCGTAGGCGCCGATTCCTGCGCGTAAAAACCGGATTTATCCTCAGGTTTCCTGCGCGCTCCGTTCAGAAAGTGCCCAAAGTCACAAACATCAGGTGTTAATGTCAGAAACAGAACACCAGCAGCTCCCTGACATCCACATCCAGCCCCAGCAGGAAGCAGCAAATCATCCACAAAGTGAGAAAAGAAAGAAAGAAAGAAAGAAAGAAGCGCTCACCTGGGAAGAACTGTCCGGCTGTAAATCCCAAAAGTCCAGAGAGGAGGAAAGCTGCAGCCCAGCCGAGAGAGTAACTCCGTTTATCCATTTTTAAAATTCTTCTTTTTTCTTCTCGATTCTTCCTCACAGCTGGTTATTTGACATACTCCCGTCTGGTCCGTGAACTGGATCCCCTCAGTCCGGGACAGCGGCGACACAAACAGGCAGAAGAGAAATAAAATCCTCGCATTGGTGGAGAAGAAGCGGCGGAGAGACTCACAGAGAAGCGGAGAGAAGTTCGAGATGTGTCCTTCCCTTTCCCTCAGCTCCGGGTCCCACACTGCCAGCCTGTGTGTGTGTGAGAGAGAGAGTGTGTGTGTGTGTGTGTCCGCGTGTGTGCCACAGAGTGTGTGAGAGAGGGGCGCAGTGTGTGCGCGCTCAGCCGGTCTCTGACGGACTGACGTTAAGTTGGAGAGGAATGGAGAGCGGAGCGCGCGGAGCCCGGTGCCAGAGCCGCGCGTAAAGACCGGGGAGGTAACTCCAGCAGAGCTTCCGGGGGTGGATTTTCAGAATAAGAGCGCAGAGAGGAGGAGAAGAGACGTGATTCCTCCGAACGGCGTGCAGCACAGTCTGATCCTTCAGTGATGAGGTGATGAAATAAAACCTGAGGAGACTTTCAGAGAGACATGGATCAGGAGAGCTGCGTGTGCTCACACGTTTTCCTGCTTCTCCCTGTCAGCTGGCTGGAAGTGCGTCAGCTTTTCTCTCCATCCAATCAAATCATCACAGCTGCATTTGTAAGCCAATCATCTCCTAGCTGCCAAAGTTTAAACACTCTCTCCTGGAGCTCGCTTGCTGGGAGAGTAATCATCAGAGGAAGGCTGGAAACACCTGCGAGGCACACAGGTAAGACCAAAAACTTCCACACAGAGACTCCACTCAGCAGTTTAATCACATCTGCAACTTTAAAGATGAACCACAGCTGATCACAATGACTCCACTCTCCAGAATGTGAGATCTTTCTCCTTCTTTTGTCAAACAAACATTGGATTGTCTGCGATCATGTCAGAATAAAAGTCAGGAGTCCGGTTCCTCCTGTTAGACTGTTAAGCATCAAGTTATAAACCAAAATTATATTTAAAAATATTCATTTAAAATGGATAAAAAAATCAAGAGTCATTTTCTAATCAGTAGAAGTAAGTTTTCATATCAGGTGGAGGATGAGTGGTTTTATTTTGAAAAGCCAGAGACGCTCAATTTCCGGAACACTCCCTCTGCTGTCCGCGAGCTTCACCCTCCTTAAGCCCTCAGCTGATCGGGTCTCCCCCCGGGTCCTAACGCCTGATCACTGCGCAAAGGTGTGTGTGTGTGTGTGTGTGTGTGTGTGTGTGTGTGTGTGTGTGTGTGTGTGTGTGTGTGTGTGTGTGTGTGTGTGTGTGTGTGTGTGTGTGTGTCATGAGATCCTCTCTGTCCGCTCGTTTTACTCTCTGAGGATTTCTATTTCAAGGTCCGACTGTCTAATAGGATTCCCTCCTCTCTTCCTCTCCCACACAAACACTGAGTCATGTCTGAGGTGAGTGTGTGTGTGTGTGTGTGTGTGTGTGTGTGTGTGTGTGTGTGTGTGTGTGTGTGTGTGTGTGTGTGTGTGTGTGTGTGTGTGTGAGAGAGAGAGACTGTGTGACTGTGTGTGTGTTAATGCTATGTGCATACATACATAGATAAAGTAATCAGTTTTTTTCTTCAAGCTGACTCTCAGAAGTCGTGAACAGGTGCAGCTCTGTGTCTCTGCAGCTCTGTGTATCTGCAGCTCTGTGTCTCTGCAGCTCTGTGTCTCTGCAGCTCTGTGTTTCTGCAGCTCTGTTCCTGCAGCTCTGTTCCTGCAGCTCTGTGTGCCTGCAGCTCTGAGTTCCTGCAGCTCTGTGTCTCTGCAGCTCTGTGTTTCTGCAGCTCTGTGTTTCTGCAGCTCTGTGTGTCTGCAGCTCTGTGTTTCAGCAGCTCTGTGTTTCTGCAGCTCTGTTCCTGCAGCTCTATGTTTCTGCAGCTCTGTGTGTCTGCAGCTCTGTTCCTGCAGCTCTATGTTTCTGCAGCTCTGTGTCTCTTCAGCTCTGTGTTTCTGCAGCTCTGTGTCTGCAGCTCTGTGTCTCTGCAGCTCTGTGTTCCTGCAGCTCTGAGTTCCTGCAGCTCTGTGTTTCTGCAGCTCTGTGTTTCTGCAGCTCTGTGTTCCTGCAGCTCTGTGTGTCTGCAGCTCTGTGTCTCTGCAGCTCTGTGTTCCTGCAGCTCTGAGTTCCTGCAGCTCTGTGTTTCTGCAGCTCTGTTCCTGCAGCTCTGTGTTTCTGCAGCTCTGAGTTCCTGCAGCTCTGAGTTCCTGCAGCTCTGAGTTCCTGCAGCTCTGTGTCTCTGCAGCTCTGTGTCTCTGCAGCTCTGTGTCTCTGCAGCTCTGTGTTTCTGCAGCTCTGTTCCTGCAGCTCTGTTCCTGCAGCTCTGTGTTTCTGCAGGTCTGAGTTCCTGCAGCTCTGTGTTTCTGCAGCTCTGTGTTTCTGCAGCTCTGTGTCTCTGCAGCTCTGTGTATCTGCAGCTCTGTGTATCTGCAGCTCTGTGTCTCTGCAGCTCTGTGTCTCTGCAGCTCTGTGTATCTGCAGCTCTGTGTATCTGCAGCTCTGTGTCTCTGCAGCTCTGTGTATCTGCAGCTCTGTGTATCTGCAGCTCTGTGTCTCTGCAGCTCTGTGTCTCTGCAGCTCTGTGTCTCTGCAGCTCTGTGTTTCTGCAGCTCTGTGTGTCTGCAGCTCTGTGTCTCTGCAGCTCTGTGTCTCTGCAGCTCTGTGTGTCTGCAGCTCTATGTTTCTGCAGCTCTGTGTCTCTGCAGCTCTGTGTGTCTGCAGCTCTGTGTGTCTGCAGCTCTGTGTTTCTGCAGCTCTGTGTGTCTGCAGCTCTGTGTCTCTGCAGCTCTGTGTTTCTGCAGCTCTGTGTGTCTGCAGCTCTGTGTCTCTGCAGCTCTGTGTATCTGCAGCTCTGTGTATCTGCAGCTCTGTGTCTCTGCAGCTCTGTGTTTCTGCAGCTCTGTGTGTCTGCAGCTCTGTGTCTCTGCAGCTCTGTGTTTCTGCAGCTCTGTTCCTGCAGCTCTGTTCCTGCAGCTCTATGTTTCTGCAGCTCTGAGTTCCTGCAGCTCTGAGTTCCTGCAGCTCTGAGTTCCTGCAGCTCTGTGTCTCTGCAGCTCTGTGTCTCTGCAGCTCTGTGTCTCTGCAGCTCTGTGTTTCTGCAGCTCTGTTCCTGCAGCTCTGTTCCTGCAGCTCTGTGTTTCTGCAGCTCTGAGTTCCTGCAGCTCTGTGTTTCTGCAGCTCTGTGTTTCTGCAGCTCTGTGTGTCTGCAGCTCTGTGTTTCTGCAGCTCTGTGTCTCTGCAGCTCTGTGTTTCTGCAGCCCTGTCCTGCAGCTCTATGTTTCTGCAGCTCTGTGTGTCTGCAGCTCTGTTCCTGCAGCTCTATGTTTCTGCAGCTCTGTGTCTCTTCAGCTCTGTGTTTCTGCAGCTCTGTGTCTCTGCAGCTCTGTGTTCCTACAGCTCTGAGTTCCTGCAGCTCTGTGTTTCTGCAGCTCTGTGTTCCTGCAGCTCTGTTCCTGCAGCTCTGTGTTTCTGCAGCTCTGTGTCTCTGCAGCTCTGTGTTCCTGCAGCTCTGAGTTCCTGCAGCTCTGTGTTTCTGCAGCTCTGTGTTTCTGCAGCTCTGTGTTCCTGCAGCTCTGTTCCTGCAGCTCTGTGTTTCTGCAGCTCTGAGTTCCTGCAGCTCTGAGTTCCTGCAGCTCTGAGTTCCTGCAGCTCTGTGTCTCTGCAGCTCTGTGTCTCTGCAGCTCTGTGTCTCTGCAGCTCTGTGTTTCTGCAGCTCTGTTCCTGCAGCTCTGTTCCTGCAGCTCTGTGTTTCTGCAGCTCTGAGTTCCTGCAGCTCTGTGTTTCTGCAGCTCTGTGTTTCTGCAGCTCTGTGTCTCTGCAGCTCTGTGTATCTGCAGCTCTGTGTATCTGCAGCTCTGTGTCTCTGCAGCTCTGTGTATCTGCAGCTCTGTGTATCTGCAGCTCTGTGTCTCTGCAGCTCTGTGTATCTGCAGCTCTGTGTATCTGCAGCTCTGTGTCTCTGCAGCTCTGTGTTTCTGCAGCTCTGTGTTTCTGCAGCTCTGTGTGTCTGCAGCTCTGTGTCTCTGCAGCTCTGTGTCTCTGCAGCTCTGTGTGTCTGCAGCTCTGTGTGTCTGCAGCTCTATGTTTCTGCAGCTCTGTGTCTCTGCAGCTCTGTGTGTCTGCAGCTCTGTGTTTCTGCAGCTCTGTGTGTCTGCAGCTCTGTTCCTGCAGCTCTATGTTTCTGCAGCTCTGTGTCTCTGCAGCTCTGTGTTTCTGCAGCTCTGTGTCTCTGCAGCTCTGTGTCTCTGCAGCTCTGTGTTTCTGCAGCTCTGTGTGTCTGCAGCTCTGTGTCTATGCAGCTCTGTGTCTCTGCAGCTCTGTGTTTCTGCAGCTCTGTTCCTGCAGCTCTATGTTTCTGCAGCTCTGTGTGTCTGCAGCTCTTTTCCTGCAGCTCTATGTTTCTGCAGCTCTGTGTCTCTTCAGCTCTGTGTTTCTGCAGCTCTGTGTGTCTGCAGCTCTGTGTTTCTGCAGCTCTGTGTCTCTGCAGCTCTGTGTTCCTGCAGCTCTGAGTTCCTGCAGCTCTGTGTCTCTGCAGCTCTGTGTTTCTGCAGCTCTGTGTTTCTGCAGCTCTGTTCCTGCAGCTCTATGTTTCTGCAGCTCTGTGTTTCTGCAGCTCTGTGTGTCTGCAGCTCTGTTCCTGCAGCTCTGTGTGTCTGCAGCTCTGTGTCTCTGCAGCTCTGTGTTTCTGCAGCTCTGTATGTCTGCAGCTCTGTGTCTCTGCAGCTCTGTGTTTCTGCAGCTCTGTGTTTCTGCAGCTCTGTTCCTGCAGCTCTATGTTTCTGCAGCTCTGTGTGTCTGCAGCTCTGTTCCTGCAGCTCTATGTTTCTGCAGCTCTGTGTCTCTGCAGCTCTGTGTTTCTGCAGCTCTTTGTGTCTGCAGCTCTGTGTCTCTGCAGCTCTGTGTTTCTGCAGCTCTGTGTCTCTTCAGCTCTGTGTTTCTGCAGCTCCGTGTGTCTGCAGCTCTGTGTCTCTGCAGCTCTGTGTTCCTGCAGCTCTGAGTTCCTGCAGCTCTGTGTTTCTGCAGCTCTGTGTTTCTGCAGCTCTGTGTTCCTGCAGCTCTGAGTTCCTGCAGCTCTGAGTTCCTGCAGCTCTGTGTTTCTGCAGCTCTGTGTTTCTGCAGCTCTGTGTCTCTGCAGCTCTGTGTTTCTGCAGCTCTGTTCCTGCAGCTCTATGTTTCTGCAGCTCTGTGTGTCTGCAGCTCTGTTCCTGCAGCTCTGTGTGTCTGCAGCTCTGTGTCTCTGCAGCTCTGTGTTTCTGCAGCTCTGTGTGTCCGCAGCTCTGTGTCTCTGCAGCTTTGTGTTTCTGCAGCTCTGTGTCTCTGCAGCTCTGTGTTTCTGCAGCTCTGTGTATCTGCAGCTCTGTGTATCTGCAGCTCTGTGTCTCTGCAGCTCTGTGTATCTGCAGCTCTGAGTTCCGGCAGCTCTGTGTTTCTGCAGCTCTGTGTCTCTGCAGCTCTGTTTTTGCAGCTCTGTGTTCCTGCAGCTCTGTGTTTCTGCAGCTCTGTGTCTCTGCATCTCTGATTCTGCAGCTCTGTGTCTCTGCAGCTCTGTGTTTCTGCAGCTCTGTGTGTCTGCAGCTCTGTGTGTCTGCAGCTCTGTGTTTCTGCAGCTCTGTGTTTCTGCAGCTCTGTGTGTCTGCAGCTCTATGTCTCTGCAGCTCTGTGTTTCTGCAGCTCTGAGTTCCTGCAGCTCTGTGTTCCTGCAGCTCTGTGTTTCTGCAGCTCTGTGTCTCTGCAGCTCTATGTTTCTGCAGCTCTGTGTGTCTGCAGCTCTGAGTTCCTGCAGCTCTGTGTTCCTGCAGCTCTGTGTCTCTGCAGCTCTGAGTTCCTGCAGCTCTGTGTGTCTGCAGCTCTGTGTCTCTGCAGCTCTGTTTTTGCAGCTCTGTGTTCCTGCAGCTCTGTGTTTCTGCAGCTCTGTGTCTCTGCAGCTCTGTGTTTCTGCAGCTCTGTGTCTCTGCAGCTCTGTGTTTCTGCAGCTCTGTGTCTCTGCAGCTCTTTTTTTCTGCAGCTCTGTGTTCCTGCAGCTCTGTGTTTCTGCAGCTCTGTGTTTCTGCAGCTCTGTGTTTCTGCAGCTCTGTGTTTCTGCAGGCTGAGCTCTGTGTTTCTGCAGCTCTGTGTTTCTGCAGCTCTGTGTGTCTGCAGCTCTGTGTGTCTGCAGCGCTGTGTTTCTGCAGCTCTGTGTTTCTGCAGCTCTGTGTCTCTGCAGCTCTATGTCTCTGCAGCTCTGTGTTTCTGCAGCTCTGAGTTCCTGCAGCTCTGTGTTCCTGCAGCTCTGTGTCTCTGCAGCTCTGTTTTTGCAGCTCTGTGTCTCTGCAGCTCTGTGTTTCTGCAGCTCTGTGTTCCTGCAGCTCTTTGTTTCTGCAGCTCTGTGTTTCTGCAGCTCTGTGTCTCTGCATCTCTGATTCTGCAGCTCTGTGTTCCTGCAGCTCTGTGTTTCTGCAGCTCTGTGTTTCTGCAGCTCTGTGTCTCTGCAGCTCTGTGTTTCTGCAGCTCTGTGTTTCTGCAGGCTGAGCTCTGTGTTTCTGCAGCTCTGTTTCTGCAGCTCTATGTCTCTGCAGCTCTGTGTATCTGCATCTCTGTGTTTCTGCAGCTCTGATTCTGCAGCTCTGTGTCTGCAGCTCTATGTCTCTGCAGCTCTGTGTTTCTGCAGCTCTGTGTCTGCAGCTCTATGTCTCTGCAGCTCTGTGTTTCTGCAGCTCTGTGTCTCTGCAGCTCTGTGTTTCTGCAGCTCTGTGTTTCTGCAGCTCTGTGTTTCTGCAGCTCTGTGTTTCTGCAGCTCTGTGTTCCTGCAGCTCTGTGTTTCTGCAGCTCTGTGTTTCTGCAGCTCTGTGTCTCTGCAGCTCTGTGTTTCTGCAGCTCTGTGTTTCTGCAGGCTGAGCTCTGTGTTTCTGCAGCTCTGTTTCTGCAGCTTTATGTCTCTGCAGCTCTGTGTTAATGCAGCTCTGTGTTTCTGCAGCTCTGTTTCTGCAGCTCTATGTCTCTGCAGCTCTGTGTCTCTGCATCTCTGTGTTTCTGCAGCTCTGTGTTTCTGCAGCTCTGATTCTGCAGCTCTGTGTCTGCAGCTCTATGTCTCTGCAGCTCTGTGTTTCTGCAGCTCTGTGTTTCTGCAGCTCTGTGTTTCTGCAGCTCTGTGTTTCTGCAGCTCTGTATTTCTGCAGCTCTGTTTCTGCAGCTCTATGTCTCTGCATCTCTTAGTTTCTGCAGCTCTGTGTTCCTGCAGCTCTATGTCTCTGCAGCTCTGTGTTTCTGCATCTCTATGTCTCTGCAGCTCTGTGTTTCTGCAGCTCTGTTTCTGCAGCTCTGTGTTTCTGCAGCTCTGTGTTTCTGCAGCTCTGTGTTTCTGCAGCTCTGTGTTTCTGCAGCTCTGTTTCTGCAGCTCTATGTCTCTGCAGCTCTGTGTTTCTGCAGCTCTGTGTTTCTGCAGCTTGTGTTTCTGCAGCTCTGAGTTTCTGCAGCTCTGTTTCTGCAGCTCTGTGTCTCTGCAGCTCTGTGTTTCTGCAGCTCTGTGTCTCTGCAGCTCTGTGTCTCTGCAGCTCTGTTCCTGCAGCTCTGTGTTTCTGCAGCTCTGTGTCTCTGCAGCTCTGTGTTTCAGCAGCTCTGTGTCTCTGCAGCTCTGTGTTTCTGCAGCTTGAGCTCTGTTTTTGCACTTTATGTTTTTGTGTTCTTGCCAAAAGTGTCTGAACTGTCTTTTCTATCCTGTGGTGTCCTGAATCAAAGAGTGAACGTGAAGCAGCTCCATGTGTTCCCGTGTCAGGTCTTTGTCTCAGCCTCATGCCCTCTTCATACATGTCCCCTCTGACTCTCTGACATTTGTCCTCTGTCCTTCCAGGTGAGCGTGACAGGATGTGTTAAATTTAGTAAATTCCAACCAGTCAGTGGGGAAACACTCGGCATTTTGGGCCTTTGGAGCTGAACCCTGCCGCTGTGCACAGAAACAGAGAGCAAAGTGTCTGAAGTTTGAGAAAAGTCTCAGATTCAAGTTGAAAGTTTTTTCTGTACACTTCTTTTTGATGTGATTGATGCAAAGGGTAAAGGAGGAAGCATGTTCTCTGAAAACATGCACCAAAAGTTCCTGAATTCCTTTAGAAATAGTAGATTTTGCAGGTGTGGACATGATGCATTCACTGACTCAGTGTTGTCGTCTTGAGCATCCATCAGCGCCGGTACATTTGTTCCGTTTCATCCATATTCAGGGATTGAAGACTTAAAGTTTACTGATGATGCTTAAAGACAGTTTAAGAGGTCACACCAGTCCAGGACGGCAGATAAAATGCGTGCTGTGTGATTCAAAATGAAAAACAGAAAGCTCAAGAATCCAAATGAAAATGTAAAGCGCTGATTCTCTGTGATCAAACCTATATCTGCACCTCCTCACTCCTCCTCAAATCTTAAACTCAGTAAACTGAAGGAGCCTCATTGGCAGGAGGGTAAGCTCAACCTGCCAAACTCTGCATATGACAGAAATCTGCCTCAGACAGACGGAGGTTTTAGTGGTGAAAATGGTCCAAGACTTCCTCCAGCATCCAGCCCAGCTGTTTACTTTACAGCAACAACCCAGAGACAGGAGAGGAGGAAGCTGGACTCAGCTCGATAAGACTTATATACCTCCATCAGTGACCCCTTCATCAGGATCCACATGTTTAGGTTTAGTGTTTATGTTTTAATAAAAGCTGATCCAAAGTTTGGTTTTATTTTATGAAAATTGCATCATCAGCTGCAGTTCCCTGAGTGTCCACTAGAGTCTGTCTCCAGCGGTGAGCAAGTCCCCATTGAGCAGGGGTCTGCAACCTTTACTTTCAAAGGAGCCATTTTTCCTCAGCTCACCTGGATTAAAGTCATTCAAGAGCCACAAAATATACTTTATCTTCACGATACAGACTAAAGTATATGATTCTAAACATAGTTAAAAATCTAGTGAATAATTATCAAAATGAGAAGTTTTTTTTTTTAATTCATGAATTTGTACATGTGATGTCTTCTTTTTTTATTCCTAATAAATTTTCAAAATGTTCAAATTTTTATAAAATTTCCAAAAGAATTTCCAAAAATTTGAAACTTAAGATTGAAAATTAATATATATATATATATATATATATATATATATATATATATATATATATATATATATATATATATATATATATATATATATATATATATATATATATTTGCAAAAAATAAAAAAATAAAATAAAACAATTTTCAAACTTCAAAAATTTGAAACATTTGAAAAAACTTTCAAAATAAAAAAATCAAAAACTTGAAAAACAGAACTTTCCAAATTTTGGAAAAATTCTTAAATTTAATACTCAAAAATTTGCAAAATATTTTAAAAAAGAACATGTAATATTTTTTTCAAGAGTACCTGAATTTGATAAAAAAAAAAATAATGATAATATTGATTACATAAATAATATTGCTCAACGCAACATTTCAGAAAAAGAGATTAAAAAAAATTAAAATGTCACAAATTTTGAAAATTTGAAACAAAGGATTGAAAGAAATTGGAAAAAATACATCATTTCTAAATTTGAAAAAATTGCAACATTTAAAAATTTTGAAAATTTAAAAAAAAAAATTAAACTTAAAAATAATGATTTTTTTTTAAATTTGGAAAAATTCTAAAAAAAAAAAAAAAAAAAAAAAAAACTTAAAATCTCAAAAATTTACAAATTCAAAAAAGAGAATTGAATACATTTGTAAAAAATCCAATATTTCTTGAAAGAGTACCTGAATCTGATAACATAATAACAATATCACTCAAATTATCATTTTTTGTTGTTTGCTAATGTCTTCCCACATATCAATCATGTATATTAATCTGTCACGTTGTCAGTTAAATGAATCCATCCACACAGAATTAAAATCAGTATTTTCTTCCAGATTAGTCTTTTTGTAGATGTAGTTATCTTCCCAGGGCTGTAAAACTTGAGGTTAGCCACAGGTGCATGGAAAGTTGGTGGGCTGTTGATGTTGTAGGAGGTGAAGTAGAGCGGTGGCAGGCTTTATTGACAGATGGGATGAAGATTTAGTTCAACTAAATGTTAACGCAGGATTTTATTTAGTGTCAGTGTCTTTAATCATCAATACCCTCTGGAAGAAAAATAACTATTCTTTATTTTAATGATATTTTTAAAAATATATCTACCACCTTGTCTAACTTTTACTGACTCACTCAGGAACCCAGAACCGAGCCTCCTTCCTCCTCCTCCTCCTCCTCCTCCTCCTCTGACTCCTCCTCCCCTCTCTGTCCTCCGTTATGTATTTGTGTGCTGACAGCTGATGAATATTTCCATTATTTAGTGATGTAGAAATCAATGTGTAATTAACATGAGGCCGTGTTTGTCCCGGCCAGGATCAGGACGCCAGGCCCGGTATCCTCCTCACCTCAGCACCATCACTTATTTATGACAAATCCATTATGCAGAGTCCAAACATCCCTCTCTGGTCTCTTCTAGTCTGTCTCAGTAAGTTCTCCGACTGAGGAGCTGGAGTCCATTATTTTATTGTCCAGGCTGTGGTTCAGAAGGCACAGACAGCGCGTCCTTGCCACTGAAGAGGGCGCTATGCTCCGCGTTTTCCATACCCTGAAGACGTCACTATAGCTCTTAAAGGTGTAGTCAGTGGTCTGGGGGAAAACAAGTGGAGAGGTTGTTGTTAAACAAATTTAGACCTGCCTCTCCCTTCATACCCCACCCCTGGCTCCACAACCAAAAGATGATGGACGTGCATCAACATGGAAACGACCGTAGAAACTGTGTAGCTGACCAACATGGCGGAGGCCGAACCAGCGAACGCTCAAGGGTCAGTTTGCTTTAATACGTGAAGCCGTATTTATTGCTCTGAAAGTAGTAGTAGTGTGATGAGTTTTAGTCGTATTGTAGCAAAATATATTATAATATTTTGGTTTATTAATATTTTCAGATCAAAGACGTGAGATGCTCCACAATTAAAGGCCCAGGTTGTTGAGCTTTGAGCCTTTGAAAAAGACTCGACCCGCAGACGTACGACGGAGTGGGAGGACGCTGTCCTCAGGAGATTTAGCTGCAGCGCTCGTCGGCTCCAGCTGTTTTAAAGCTATTTCTATCGTTAGCTCGCTGCTGTTGTTTGGGTTTCCTGGTTCTTTGATAACCCTGACTCGTCAGACAACAGTCGCCACAACTCGACTGCCAGAATCGATAACATCACAACAACAGGACATTTTGGCAGATTAGACAATAAGATAAAAGCCCGACGGCTGTTTCTGTGACGTGAAGCACCACAAAGCTAATCCTTTTAACCTGTCCAGCAGAAAGACGGAGATATCAGTTTTCAGCTCTGTTAAATCACAGAGTTCCCTCCACCGTCTGAAAGCCACGCCAATGTTGACCCGGGTCTTCCCTCTGTTATGGTCACAGACCTTCTGTTTCATTTGATGCTCTTCTCTCCTTTTTCTTTTGGGCTGTTTTTCAGCCATTGCTACTGTTGGTATCACACTGCTTTCTTACGCTAACTGTGCACGCTACGCAACATACTACTCCCCCCTCACCCCTCTATCTGACCAGCGCCCCCTGGGTGTGTGGGGGTGTACCCTGTTTTGGTGGACCAGTCTGAGCCACAGTATTTACCTGCTGAAATTCAGAGCAAAGGCTGTGTTTTGAAACTAGACTTTCTTCCAACGTGCAGTGATGATATCTAGTGGATGGAGAGGAGAACCATGGCAACTTTGACAAATAGTGCAGATTAGACGATCGCTGACTACACCTTTAAGAGACATGCCGTTATCAGACTGACTGTCCAAGTGTTCAAATCACAAGTCTTTGTTGTTTTTTTCTCTCACAGAGAGGTTTCTGGAGTTGGGAAATGGTATTTAGCAGTCTTAGATGAGCGGCGTACCACTGCTATTAACTAGCTTGTCAATTTGAAAACTGGTCTATGCCACACAGCTGCAAGTAGCATGTCAGGAGGAGACAAGCAATCAAAGACCTGATGTGGATTTCACATACAGACTTGTGTGTAAATGCACAAGTGTCCCCCCCACACACACACACACACAAGAACACACACACCTTAGATCATAAACTCATCAGGGGTTGGCACCAATCATGAATAACACCAAGTTTGCAGCATAGGCCACCTGGGGTGTGCATTAATGTGTTTGGTTAGCTGTACATTGTGTGTGTGTGTGTGTGTGTGTGTGTGTGTGTGTGTGTGTGTGTGTGTGTGTGTGTGTGTGTGTGTTGTATATATTCACACGTTAAAGCCACATGATACCGAGGTGCAGCGCTCGATTTAAATTTAGAGAGATGGAAATCAGAGGCAGCTAAAGTGTGTCAACCACAGCGTGAAATCTATAATGACGACGTTAAACACGGGCAGAAACTTTGGAGGCCTGCAGAGAGAGGATGGAGAGACTTAATGCACGCAGAAGAAAAAATGTTTCGACGCCTTTGAGTTAAAACAAAAAAAAAAGAGAAACTCACCCAGGAGATTCTCAGAATGAAGGCAGGTTTAAAAACCAGCAGGGGGCGACATCACTGGACGGAGAAAATGAGAAACCAGAGTCAAGCAGCAGACTTTAAAGTCAGCCACCTTTACCCAAATCAAACCTGCAGTTCTTCTAATGTCCACTAGAGGCAGTCTCCAAGAGAAAGTTAGTCCCTCAAGAGCAGAAAAATGCAGTTAAAACTGTTTATTTTTTAGTATTCAGTGAATTCTTGAAACTACTTTTCTTCTTCTTTCTTTTTTTTACAGATTATATGTGAGACCATCAGGGACAGAAACGTGTTAAGGATCAAATTTTATGGGCAAAGGTCATTATGAAGAAATGAAAATTTGAATATACAGCAAGAATTTCAGATTACTTAGATTTTTATCTTTTTCAAAGTTTTGAGGCTTCAAAAACAGCAGTTCCCTTAGTGTCCACTAGAGGGTGTGTCATGCAGTGAGTCAGTCCCCATAGAATTCCATGTAAAAAAAAAAAAAAAAAAAAAAAAAAAAAAAATGCAGTACTGTGAGTGTCCACTAGAGGGTGTTTCCTGCAGTGAGTCAGTCGCCTTAAATTCATGTTAAATAAGCTGCAGTTCCCTGAGTGTCCACTAGAGTCTGTGTCCTCCAGTGAGTCAGTGCCCATTCAGCTCCAAGTTAAAATCAGCTGCAGTTCTCTGAGTGCCCACTAGAGGGCGTGAGTCAGTCTCCTTAGAGGTCCACGTAAAAACTAAGCTGCAGTTCTCTGAGTGTCCACAAGAGGGTGTGTCCTGCAGTAAGTGTGTCTCTTTAGAGCTCCATGTAAAAATTTAGTTGCAGTTCCCTGAGTGTCCACTAGAGGGTGAGACTTGCAGTGAGTCAGTCCCAATAGAGCGCCATGTTAAAATAACCTGCAGTTCCCTGAGTGTCCACTAGATTATTTGTTCTGAAGTGAGTCAGTCCCCTTAGAGCTCAATGTTAAAATGAGCTGCAGTTCCCTGAGTGTCCACTAGCGGGTGTGTCCTGAAGTGAGTCAGTCCCCTTAGAGCTCCATGTAAGGGTAGGCTGTAGTTCCTTGAGTGTCCACTAGATGGTGTGTCCTTCAGTGAGTCAGTCATCATAACCCTTTATGTCAAAATAAGCTGCAGTTCCCTGAGTGTCCACCGGAGGGTGTGTCCTGCAGTAAGTCAGTCCCTATAGAGCGCTATGTTGAAATAAGCTGCAGTTCCCTGAGTGTCCACCGGAGAGGGTGTCCTGCAGTAAGTCAGTCCCCATACAGCTCAATGCTAAAATAAGCTGCAGTTCCTTGAGTGTCCACTAGAGGGTGTGTCCTGCAGTAAGTCAGTCCCTATAGAGCTCTATGTTGAAATGAGCTGCAGTTCCCTGAGTGTCCACTAGAGGGTGGCTCCAGACATCAAAAAGGGAGCCAAATTGCAGATTTATCTTAGTTCATTTTACCTTTAAATTCATGCATAGCTGAATTTATAAATAATGTTTGTGAAGGTTATTTATATTTTCATTTGTTTTTATTCATTTTTTTTTTTATGGTAATCTTGCATCTTCTTCTTTAGCGACTGGCCGATCTGTCTTTATCTATAAGCTGAGCACTGAGAGCTGGCTTTGCAGACTAAAACACTGGGCAGGAGCAGCAGCAGCAGCAAACAATACCGAGCAGATTAAATTATTAATAGTGTTTTTTATTGAGCACCTCTAACCTTTCAGAGACGACGGCATAAATCAAAGTGTCCCAGAGCCTAAATCACAGAGAATGCTAAAATGCTGGAGCTGGATTTATGCAGCAGGCGCAGCAGGAGGATAACAAACGTTTCTGCCACATGGCCCGAGGTGTGGACCAAATGTAACATCAGGACTATCAGAGAAAAGCCAACACAGCGCTCAGTGAAGCTCTGGATCTGAGGGAAACTGGAGGAAGTGGTTCCTGTGCTTTGACGGGACTCAGCCTTGGCCGTCTGAAGAAAGTTTCAGAAAAAAGCTGCAGGCTGGAAAAGGCGAGCCGCTGAGTCATGGCGTCAAATAAAACATGATTCAGAGAGATTCAGGTTTGAGGAAACACCTTCAGTCTACAGACGTGCTAATGCTGTGCTCAAAGTTTGATTTTATTTCTGCTGCTAAGATGGTTAGCATGTCAGATAGTCTGGGATCATGAGCAGTGCATGATGTGACAAGAAAGGTGTAGGGACAGATCTTTACTCAGGAAATTATCTAAAGCCTTTGTCTCTCCCTGTTTACACAATGTTTCACCTTAAAACACAAAAACGCTGAGAAAAAATCTGGGGGACTGAAAACGCTGTAGTTAGGATGCCAGGCCTGTAGGTGGCGCTATAACTGTCTTGTCCTGAAGCAGCTTTTGTTAGATCTCCTCTGAAGTAGAGTTGGGCCGATCATCTGGTGTGTTGGTGAATGCTAAGAGCAGAAGTGAAGCAACAAATGCTCATTCTGTTTAAGGTCGGCTAATACACAGTTCCCGTGTAACCTAGAGGCGAAAACCCAACAATACTTTTGAGTTTTATTCTAAAACTGTTGTTGATAAACGGCCCAAAAAATCTTTACAACCTGACCAAAGAATCACAAACTGGGAACCGAGCAGACACCATCAGACCTGATGAGTCTGTGAGAGTGGCAGTGAATTTACAGGCTTCCTAATGAAGCTGTCCCAGTAACCATAAACAACGTTAGCAAAAACATCTTTTTCCCAGGGATTTTAAAATCCCCTAACCCCTAAAGCTTAACACCTAAGCCCTTAACCCCTTAACCCTTACCTCCTAAAAACTAACCCCTAACCCCCAATCCCCTAATCCCTTAACCCCTAAACCCTTACCTCCAGAAGACCAACCCCTTACACCTTAACCCCTAAACCTTCACCTCCTTAACCCAAACCCCTTACACACTAACCCTAATTCCTAATGCCTTACCTCTTAAACCTTTACAACTTAGCCCTTACCCCCTAAAAAGTAACCCCTTAACCCCAAATTTTTACCCCTAACCCACTAACCCCTAACCATAAATTCTTACCCCAAAACTCTTGACCCTGACCCCCATCTCCTAATTCCTGACCGCCAACCCCTTACACCTTCACTCTTAAACCCTTATCTCCTAAACCCTAACCCCTTAACCCTCTTACCCCTGAATCTTAACATCCTAAATCATAATCCCTTACACTTTAACCCCTAACCCCTAAACCCTTACCTCCTAAATCCTAACCCTTCACACTTCAACCCTAAACCCTAACTCCTTACACCTTAACCCCTAAACCCTTACTTCCTAAATCCCAATACCTAACCTCTTAACCCCTTAACCCCTTAAACCCTAAACCCTTACCTCCTTAAGACTAACCCCCTAACCTACAATATTTAACCCAGACCCCATACACCTTAACACTGGCCCCCTAAACCCTAACCTCCCAATCCCCCGTACCATAAATCCTTACACCAAAACTCCTAACCCTGACCCTCATCTCCTGACCCCTAAACCCCAACTCCTAACACTTTCACCCCTAAACCCTAATCCCTTACACCTTTACCCAAACCCCTAAACCCTTACCTCCTAGACCCTAACCCCTTTCACCCTAACCCTAAACCTTAACTCCTTACACCCTAACCCCTAAACCCTAAACTCATTAGGGTTTACCCTAACCCTCTACACCTGAACCCTAAACCCTGACACCCTCAGCCCCAAACCTTGTCTCATAACATAAAAACAAACACCAGAATACTCAGCCCCTTCAAAAGTCCAGACCCTGATTCAGATCCAGGTATATTTAAATTTTGTTCTCATGTTTGTCTATAATAAATTTGAACTCTTTCTGTTCAGCTTGTATCTATGTTAACTGCAGAATAAGGTCAGATTCTACGGAGCACAGATCTAACTTGGTGTATTTGTAAAGTAAACTCGTTCCTGTGTTGAAGGAGTTTTTCTGCAGAGCCTCAGAGATAAACACAAAGCTGCTGTTTTCCCCTGAACAATAATCTTTATCTAACTCTGCTCCTCTTTAACAACACAGCGTTGTTGGTGAAGTTTAGTAAAACTCGTCTGGAGTTTCTGGACACCGGGCGTCTGAGTGATGGACTGAATCCTCAATCCCTGGCTCCCTGGGTCCCGTGGAGACTGTGTGTGTTTCTCTCTTATTTATTTTCTCTGGAGTGATTTTCTCTTATTTATTTGCTCAGCGTGGGGCGGCAGAGAGCACCGGCTGCTTGTCTTTTATATATTTTGTTGGAACATCGCTCCTCACTTCATGTCTTTCTCCTGCGGGCTGCTCCTCTCCAGCTCGGCTCCTCCGGCTCGTGTCACTAAACTTTCAGCCTCTTACGCTCGCTCCGCTGCAGGGAGCGATCGTTCCAGCGCTGACAGCGTGTCAGACATTATTTACAAGTTTGGAAAATAGAAGGAGCATGAATTATTGACCGACCATCCTGATTTTACAGTTTCAGATTCTCTCTGTGTGGCTGAGGGCTCCAGCTTCAGTCTGTGAGCGTAATGATGAGAGGATTAACGGTTCTTCACCGCGGCACCAGATAAAATGTGACTGTTTGAAAGTCTGAGAAACAAACTCAGGGTTTCTGAAGGGCCTGAAAGGTTCACATGTTGCTCTGGGGTTGATTCAGCAGCTAGTGGTCAAAGATGATACTCTCCAACAACACTGTAACACCAGGTCAGAGGAGGACACAGTGCCTCCAGTTAAAATTCACCAAATCATCAGTTAAAATCAGGCCAAACTTCAAACCGATATCACAGGAAATCACAAGAAGAAACTGGTCATCAGTAAAACAAACTGAGCAAAAGACCTGGAGGAAGTCAGTGAGGACGGCGAATGATTCGACAATCAGGGACAGGACAAGAGGAAGACACAGGTTTTTTGTACAGGAAGTAATGGGGCACAGGTGGAAACAATGAGGGGTGGGGATCAAAGTTTGAGGTTTTTTTTTCCACATCAGAATGAGACTTTTCCCTTTTTTCCCCTCAAAATTCCAGAATTCTGGCTTTGATCTTAAAATTCTGACTTGAGGGTTAGAACTCTGTTTACTCCTTAGTCTTGAGCTTGAAACCTGAGTTCTAGAATTCTCATTTGAAAGTCAGATTCTAGAATTCTTCTTTTGTTGTTGGCAGTCTAGAAGTCTAATTTCAAAGTAAGGATTCTATGTTTCAAATTTTGAAGTTTGGAACCTAGAATTCTGTTACTTAAATTGGGATTCAAGAGTTCACATTTCAAAGTTTGAATTCTAGGATTCATTCAATAATTCATTCATCTTCTGGACCGCTTATCCTGTTCAGGGTCGCAGGTGGCTGGAGCCTATCCCAGCTGTCATTGGGCGAGAGGCGGGGTAAACCCTGGACTGGTCGCCAGCCAATCACAGGGCTGGATTCTAGACTTCAAATTTTGAAATTAGTAGTAGTAAGACTTATTCAGTCTTTACACATAATACAATATTTTTTTCAAGAAAGTCATTTTAAACAAAACAGGATTGTAGGACTAGCATTTTGAAGTTGGGATTCTAGAACGCTCATTTGAAAGTCAGATTCTAGAATCCTCCTTTTGAAGTTGGCAGTCCAGAATTCCCATTTTGAAGTTCAAATTCTAGAATTCTCCTAGTTTGGATTCTAGAATTAGACTTTTGTGGTCTGAATACAGCCTTAGACCAACTGAAGCCTGATCCATGAAGGCTCCACCTCACAGCTTCAGATCTACAGGATCTGCTGATAATGATCCTACAGCACATCTTCAGAGCTCCACAGGAGTCCATCAGTGTGAGGACTGTCCTGGCTCTGTCTGAGGACAGAAAGGGGGGTTGTTGCATTGGGACGTTGGTTATGATGCGGAGTCACATTAATCTAACGACTCAGAACAAAGAAACACGGAAACAATCACAGAAACAGATTAAATCAGACGAAGCTCTGGAGCAGCTCCCTGGAGACATTCGTGGCATTCAGGTCCAGCTCTGTGGAAACGAGGAGAGAATCTCATTTACCTGGACTCATTTTCCAGGTAATAAGAAAACATTTAATCAGCCTGACAAAAAAACATGGAGCTCCATCCTGAGGGACTGAGCTGATCTTTTCTTCAGGTTCAGTCCAAATCCTGTTTCATGGTTTCAGGAGGATCTCATTCAACACAGCCGGTCAGGTTAACGGCATCTCACCGTCTTTTTTTACTCATTACAGCTCGTTTTCAGAGAGTCACAGCCATGAAAGGTCTGTAAATTGGACAGAACAGGCACAGAAACACACTGAGGCCTCCTGCCGAGCGAGGAGCAGAAAAAGAGACGATGAAAGAGGAACAGTGACGTCTGCTGCTGTGAAGACGCTGCAGCGGGACGCCGCGCCGCCAGCGCCATCCGAATTTACCAGACGCATATTACTTCCACTATCAGAGGAGATAGTCTTAAATTCCTGCACAGGTGGTCCCTGTGTGTGTGTGTGTGTGTGTGTGTGTGTGTGTGTGTGTGTGTGTGTGTGTGTGTGTGTGTGTGTGTGTGTGTGTGTGTGTGTGTGTGTAGCATGACTGTGTCGATGTGCAAATGTTTCGTGGTGTATTTCACAGAACTGGAGACAGGATTTTATGTGATTGACAGTGATTTGCAGCTGTGCAAGCTCCAGGAGACACACACACACACACACACACACACACACACACACACACACACACAGACAAGGTCTCTCTGCAGGAGTGATAGATGGTTATGCTTCTCCGTTTGGGAAATCAGAAGAATGGAAGTCACTTGCTCTCTCAGTGTGTGTGTGTGTGTGTGTGTGTGTGTGTGTGTGTGTGTGTGTGTGTGTGTGTGTGTGTGTGTGTGTGTGTGTGAGTGTCTGCTGATCCATTTGTGTTTTCTCTCCATTTGCATTGAAATCACATCACGGCGGCACGCAGAGAAATGAACCAGCGCAGCCTGAGAGGAGGCGGGAGGAAGGGGTCGGGGCTGACGGAGGGAAGGATAGGCAGGACGGGCGGATGACGAGAGGAGGGAAAGTTGGAATAAAAGATGAAAAAGAGTCAAAGAGAGGGAGAGAAACAAAACAGACAATGAGAGAGGAGACGGGAACAAAAGACAGGAGAGTAAGCAGAGACAAAACTTAAAGAGGAAAAAAAAACACAGTGTCAACCGGAGGAGCAACAGAGGAGCAACAGAGGAGCAACAGAGGAGCAACAGAGGACTTAAACATTTTAGGATACAAGAAATGGAAGAAGAGAAATAAAACAAAAACAAAGTCAAAATGTGACCAGCGACACAACAGATCCAAAATGTGCTTTAACTATTTTTTTTTCTGAAAGCATTTTTAAACGACCCCAGCTGTAAACAAATTGCGGTGCAGAGAGCTTGAGTAAGAAAAATTAAAGATAATAATAATAATAATAATAATAATAATAATAATAACAATAATAATAATAATAATAATAATAATAATAATAATAATAATAATAATAATAATAATAAATCAAATTAAAAATAAACAAATATATATTTTAAAAATAATGAATAAATAAATAATAAATAAATAATTTTACTAAAACAATTAAAAAAATAAAAAGAAAGAAAGAAAGAAAGAAAGAAAGAAAGAAAGAAAGAAAGAAAGAAAGAAAATAAAAAGAAAGAAAGAGGTAAGAAAAACAGGCAAGTGAACTCAGTTTTGCTGAGGTTAAAAATCAAGAAATAAAATTAGCTTTTAAATCACATTTTAAAAGCGGGCAATGTAAGGGCCTTAATTTTAATTTGCAAGGTCAGATTATTCCACAATCTGGTATTTCAGTCTTTCAAATGAGACAAAACCAAAACATAGATAACTGTTCCTGTCTGGACTGAAAGGATTTGATTTTCAACTTCTTCAAGTGTTTAAAAAAGACTTATTGTGTTAATTTGGCTGTCTAAGTTAAATTCACTGTCCAACTCAAAACCCAGACTGGTAACGGTTATTTTAAAACCAGGGTCTGGAGCTGCAAGTGGCTCTTCAGCGTCTTCCTAATGGCTCGTTCTGGCCTTGACAAAGAAAATCATTAAGATAAATTAAAGTTTTTCTGAATCCAATTCTTCCTTTATTTTTTTTATTTATTAATTTCTATTTATTTTGTTGCTCAGTTGGTTTGTCTTCAAATCTAGGGCAATGTAGCTCTTCACTTTACCGAGAACTGGGACACCCCTTCACTAGGGGTGCACATGCAAAACCAAGGGCTAAGGGGTAGACTTGTTTTTTTCTTTTCTTCTTTTTTTTTGAGTTTAAGGACACATAAATCTGACAGTCATCAGTGTAGTAATGGAAAGCTGTCCATGCTTCTTCAGGATAGCACCCCAGAGAAAATGCAAACAAATAAAAAAACAATGGCCCTAAAATTGAGCCCTGAGGAACCCCACATGAGAGAGGAGCAGAGGATGAATCTGAGCTGTTTTAAGTTTCTTTTATTTGTTTTTAAGTCTTTTAATGGTCTGACCCCATCATACCTCACTGAGCTCTTTCACCACCACACTCCTATTCAGGGCCACAAAAGACTTTAAAACACGTCTTATAACCTGTTTTTGTTCCTTGGCTTTTAACTCAGCTTCAGACTACACTCCTATTTTAGTGTTTTATAGTTTATTTTGGTTTTCAGTATTTTTTTTTTATATTTATTGTTCTTGGATTGTTTTTAAAAACAATGGGACATTTATTTAACCTGTACTATTTTTTTTTTATTGATTTCCTTTTTTCGCCTGCGCCATCTTTTATGTACAGCACTTTTTTCAGTTGTGGCTGTTTTTAAAGATTTAAAGTTTAGAGATTTCATTATCCCATTCCAGTCTGAAATCTCTGAAAGACCCTAACCCTATAGGGACTATAATTTACCAACACAGACTGGTCAGGACTAGGTTTCTTGATCCGAGGCTGCACTCCAGCAAAGAATGATGGAAGAAAAAGAAAGTAAAAATAAGTAAAATAAGCAAAAATTGATCAAAAATCAAAAAAGGAAGGAAAGAAAAGGGCAGGAACCCAAGCTGAAATGAAAACTCCAGCTCTTTCTAATGAGAAATTTGATTTTGCACATTGATGACTCGACTCTGACAAGACTTTGATTTTAAAACTTAGAAATGAATTTAATCAGACTCAAGGTTTGACGACTCAACTAACATTAACAGGAAGGAGCAAGAATAAAGCAGGGAGAGCAAAAACAGCTACAGGACATGAGGAGACTGAGAGAAAGAGGAGAACCAGAGGTTTTGTCTCTTTTTGCGCTGAGAAATAAAACATTTGCAGACACAGAGAGAACATTAATGGGAGAAAACGTGAAACTGAAGGAGGAGAAATAATGAGGCGGTGGGAGAGAAAGATCATGTTGAGACTGAATCAGATTTAAAGAGCCGCTGGCCGACACGCAGAGCTGGGTCTCAGAGCGAGGAGACGCTGGATCCACCTGTGAGGTGTTCAGAGAGAGCAGCAGCTCCAACAGGAGAGGACGGTCCCAGCAGCGGCAGGAGGTTATCAGACACGCAGCTTAAAGGAAATCATTTCATCATATCACGACCGCAACGCGTCCAAAACATGGGCCTGGATTCCGTCTCTGGATCAAAACAGGAAGTCAGCTGGAGGCCTGAGGTCTCACACACACATGAACGCCGTTTTTCAATCACCTGCGTATGAAGACAATCAACTGCAGCGCCCTAGTGGACACTCAGGGAACTGCAGTTTATTTTAATATGGAGCTCTATGGGGACTGACTCAATGCTGGAGGCAGCCTCTGGTGGACACTCAGGGAACTGCAGCTTCATAACAGAAGGAAACATGAAACAGACACTTAAAGGTGCCGTAGGCAGGATTACCCATGTAAGATGGCGATTTGAAAACGGGCACAGCCCCTCCCGTCCTGTGTTCTCCGACATCACACTCTTACGCAACTTTAGCCCCTCCCACAAGAACGCGCGCGACTTGACGTGCAAAGTTTAACCCACCATAACAGTTAATTTGCAGGATATCTTGAACATGACACGACGTGGATTTCACCATATGGGATCACGGAGGCTGGTTGGAGGGGCTTTCTACAACATATCTTACTCTTTTAGTCTCTAACAGTGAATCTAAACACGTTTGTTGGTTTTATATTAAAAAACCGAGTCAACAACAAAACAGAAACAACAAACACTTACCTGTCCAACAGAAATGTAGCTAGCTCTGCATCTGATTTGATCTTGTTCTGTTTTGTGCGCGGTCCTCCTCTTTCGTGTACACTTTCTTTACAGTTAGCGTTTTTACGCTCTGTGACTTCTTGCTGGAAGCTGCCGGGGGTAAACGGGGAATCGACACCTTGCTGCTGCCGGCTGGATGATCGCTGTCCGCCATTGTTCGAGTTTATAGTTCTTCTTTTAGCTTCTTCTTCTTCTCCTTCTCCCTCCTCTTCTTCGTGCTGTCCTCGTTTAACTCCTTGGTGTTTTGGGGGTTGGAAGTCCGACAAGGCAGGCAAATATGTGAGCCAGGACTTCCTCATGCGCCAGAACAGAGAGCTTTACAACCAATCGCAGTGAGGGACAAAGCACCGCCCCCTCGACCAATCAGGGGCTCTTCTGATTGGTCAAAGATACCTGGAGCAGTCGAGAATCCTTGTCAGCTCATAACAGACAGATGGAAATGCTGCGACCTCATGAGGGTTATCAATGGATACTCTAACATTTGATCCAGAGAAAACACATAAAAATTAGCATTGACTAGCTAGATCCTGCCTATGGCACCTGTAAAGTATCTTTAATTTTATCTTTTGAAGAATGCACTTCAAAACTTTGTTTCCAAGTTTGTTTTTTTTACCCTGAACGCCTCAAACTAACCTGACAAACCCTGTATAAAATATGATAAATAAACCAAAGATAGAAGAAAAGGTGAAAACTGGAAACAGATACACACACACAAAGTTGGACAAATTCAACCTAAAAGTACAAAACTTTAACTAAAACCCAACATGCTCATGCTTCACAATCATTTAAAATGTATCTACAGCAACACTTCAAGCTAAAGAGTCGCTGCACAGGGGGAATTTCCCCACAGACAGACTGTGTGAGCAGATTTTCTCCCCACATATTGATTACATAACACACACACACACACACACACACACACACACACACACACACACACACACACACACACACACACACACACACACACACACACTCCTGTTCTGCTAACATCCAGCAGACATCGTTTCAGTATGCTATAAAGTATGAAGGTCTCCATCAGTACTCTGTCCACAGCTGACTTTGTTATGTCCTGTGTGTGTGTGTGTGTGTGTGTGTGTGTGTGTGTGTGTGTGTGTGTGTGTGTGTGTGTGTGTGTGTGTGTGTGTGTGTGTGTGTGTATTAGAGACAAAGACAGAGGAGTGTATTCTGTTCACACAGTCACATCATGTGGACTCTGCGTTCATCCTGGGACACTGATCTGGTCTCCTCTGGTTTGAGGATCAGAGCGGTCCGTGAGTGAAAAATGGATGAGAGCGATTTTTCAGGCAGGGATGAACTTCAGATAGTTCATGAGGAGCTGATTATCAGGCTCAGTTATTCATCTTTTGGGTATTTAGCTCTGCACATTTCAAACAGAAACATAAAGTGTCTTTTTTACGCAGAACTCAGTGTGACAGCTCACCTCAAACCACCACACAGGTTTCCTTCATGGATCAGTTTCTGAGGTGTGAAGCTTTGCTGTCAGGAGCTTATGTGGCTAACCTTCCCACAAGTCACACGATGATAAAAAACTTTAATATCTATATTATGTCTGGATGTTGATGTGTCACTGGTAAAACAATCTAAACTAT
This sequence comes from Halichoeres trimaculatus, assembly GCF_033239565.1. Taxonomy (NCBI): domain Eukaryota; kingdom Metazoa; phylum Chordata; class Actinopteri; order Labriformes; family Labridae; genus Halichoeres; species Halichoeres trimaculatus. Next base: position 42,399,889 of record NW_027437179.1, on the reverse strand, counting down.
CTGTATGAGAAGCAGCAGCAGGAGACTTCTGGAATCAATTTTATTTTATTTTATTTTTTATTTTTTAACTTCATAGAGGTAAAAAAAAAAAAAATACAGTAAGACAGAAAAAATCCTGTAGTATTTTTTATTTTATTTTATTTTATTTTATTATGTTTTTTTAACTTCATAGAGGTAAAAAAAAAAACACAGAAATACAGAAAAAAAATTCCTGTATTTTTTTATTTTATTTATTTTATCATTATTATTTTTAACTTTATAGAGGTAAAAAAAAAATACAGTAAGACAGAAAAAATCCTGTACTGTTTTTTATTTTATTTTATTTTATTATGTTTTTTTAACTTCATAGAGGTAAAAAAAAAAACAACAACAACACAGAAATACAGAAAAAAAATTCCTGTATTTTTTTATTTTATTTATTTTATCATTATTATTTTTTTAACTTTATAGAGGTAAAAAAAAAAAATACAGAAAGACAGCAAAAAATTCCTGAAGTTTTTTTTATTATTATTATTTTTATTATTTTATAAGTTTTTTCATGTGGTTTCCTTAAAATCCAGACATCTGCAATTCTGTAGTAGCACCTGCCAATCACAAAGTGACACCTTCCATCCAATCAGTGGTACCTGCTGATTGCACAGTGGCATCTGCCATTCTGTATTTGGCACCTTCCAATTATTAAGAGGCACCTTTCTATTCCAGAAATTACGGCTGCTAATCATTCAGTAACACATGCCGTTCCATGTGTGGCACCTGCCAATTGCTCAGTGGCAACTGCCATACCAGCAGTGATACCTGCCAGTTGTGCCGTGGCATCTGCTTTTTGGGAAGTGGAACCTCCCATTCAATAAAGTACACCTTCCATTCCATCAGTGACAATTGCCTGTTGTACAGTGGCATCAGCCATTCTGTTAGTGGCGCCAGCCAATTATCAAGGGGCACCTTCTATTGCATAACTTACACCTACTAATTGTTCAGTAACATATGTCATACCATTTGTGGCACCTTCCAATTGCAAAGTGGCACCTGTCATTCGGTAAATTACATCTACCAATTGTGCAGTGATACTTGCCATTCTGTGAGTGACACCTGCCAATAACTCAGTGATGTCTGCCACTACATATTTGACACCTACGAATTTACTTAGTGGCACCCGCCATACCATTAGTGACACTCGACAGTCGCTTAGTGTCCCCTGCATTAGCTTCCTGTATGTTAAGGTTAATTCATAAAACAGATACGACAGATTAACTGCTGTGAGTTTATGATGTTTCTACGTCAGAGGAAGCCTGAGATCTTTGTGTCTGTATCCTCCGTGTGTGTTTGTGTGTGTGTTTGTGCATGTGTTCCTCCAAGGACGTTGGAGGTCGTTCTGCAGACAGAGATATGCATTTGGAGGTGAGAGCGCCGACATTTCAGCAGGAGCAGGCCGTTTTACCAACGCACGACTCTGCCGTTTGTCACTGTGATTTATAGAGAGTCTGCTGTAGACACACAGTCTGCATTGCTCATGTGGGCCACTGGATCCTTAAAGGACATGGACACACACACGCACACATAGAGACACACACTCACACAATAACAAAAATAAAGCAGCTCAGACACCAGTCAGTGTGTTTGAGCAGATTACAGAGCTTTCAGTCCCACATTTCTGGTGTTAACACGTACCTACAGCATCACTGGGCCCAGGCTGCACAGTGTGGGATCATTTTCAGACACTGTGTGTGTGTGTGTGTGTGTGTGTGTGTGTGTGCTTCAGTGATATTTATCTAAAAGAGGACTTCTTACATGAATGTCTCTGGAGATAAGAAATAAGACATAAACATGAGATATGAGCAAGTTCATACGGTGAAGTGTGTTGGTGTGTCTGCAGAGTCTGTGCGTGTGTGTGGGCTGGCGCTCAAAGGCTCGTCAAACCCTCTTTGATACAGATCTGAAATATTCCCATGTTGGATTTACGACGATTCCCCAGAGCGTCTCACACATGAACACAAACACGGTCTGAACCTCATGTTTAATGTGATGAGGAGATGATGGTTGGTAAGAGCTGATGGTTTGGACTTCATCAAAATAAAAGAGCAAAAAAATCCTCCAGACTCACGAGACCAACAAATCTGTGCATGCTGGAACACACACACATCACCCACAAACACATATTGCTGAGTTTGGTTGAATTTCTTTAACAGCAAACCAGCTCATATAGTTAAAGACATGGTTTTTAAAGGCTGTGTTTTTTACCCTCTGAGCCTGGGTCTAAATTTTGTTGCAGGGATTAAATTGACCCCTGAAAAAGGCCCTACCTGGTGGGTAGGTACAGGGGCTTTGGGAGGCAGGGCCTGCTAGCTGGACATCTCTGATTGGTGGAGTAGTCACAGTGTTTTAAAATTCTCCTCTGACCAACAGATTTTAGGCCAAGCAACCAACTGCTTCAGGCGACTGACCGCTTTAGGCAAAGTGACCAACCGCCTTTGGGCAAGGCAACCGCCGGCTTTCACACAGGGCGACTGACCAACATCAGGCAAGGCAATCGTCCGCTTTGGGCAAGGGCACTAACTGATGAAAGGCAATTCGACCAATACCTTTTAAGCCTAGCAACCAACAGCTTCAGGCAAGGTGACCAAGCCTTTGGGCAGGGCGACCGATGGCTTTCAGGTGGGGCAACCAACCGCTTTGGGCAACCAACCGCCTTTGGGCAACCAACCGCCTTTGGGCAAGTTGACCGACAGCTTTCAGGCAAGACAACCAACCAACATCCGGCAAGGTGACTGACCACTTTAGGCAAGGCTACCAGCAGCTTTAGGCAAGGTGACCAACCACTTTCAAGCAAGGTGATCGACCATTATCAGGCAAGGCGTCCAACTACTTTAGGCAATGCCACCAATTGCATTTAGGCAAGGGCACCAACTGCTTTTAGTAATACGACAAATAGCTTTCAGGCAAGGCAACCAACAGCTTCAGGCAAGGTGACCAACCGCCTTTGTGCAAGTTGACCAACAGCTTTCAGGCGAGACGACCAACCAACATCCGGCAAGGTGACTGACCACTTTAGGCAAGGCCACCAGCACACCAGCAGCTTTAGGCAAGTCGACCAACCACGTTCAAGCAAGGTGATCGACCATTGTCAGGCAAGGCGACTGACCGCTTTGGACAAGGCGACTGACCGCTTTCAAGCAAGGTCAACGATGGTTTTTAGGCAAGGCCACTGACAGCTTTCAGGTAAGACAACCAACTGCTCTCAGTCAAGGTGACCAACCACTTTCAGGCCAGGGGACCAACCGTTTTTCAGCAAAGCAACCAACCACCTTCAGGCAAAGACACCAACCACTCTGAAGCAAGGCCACCAATGCATTCTAGGCAAGCAACCTATTTTCAGGTAAAGTTACTGACAGCTTGCAGGCGAGGTGATCATTGGCTTTTAAGCTAAGAAGTCAACTGCAACAATTTTTGGTCAAGTAGACTGGGGCATTTTGGCTTTTGGGTGACAGCATTCAGGGAGGCAATCAGGGATCACACTGTTTCTCCAGCTTGTCTCCTTTCAAGAGTCAACCAATCCATCTGTAGTGAAATGAAGATCCATCAGAACCAGCACAGGCTGAACATCCTCCATGCTAACAGGCTAACGTCAGTGCTTTAAGCTCATCTGTCTCCTTCTATGGAGTCGTTTTTACTCAATGGCCTTTGTTGCTGTCTCACCGCCCTCTACTGGTCTGGTGCTGTTTTGCATAATCTACCCAGGTCTTCAGCCCTGTGATCAACAAACAATAAGCCGTGGGAACTTTTTGGATATTGGCAATATTTGAACAGGAACTTTAAGTTCTTGGACCCGCTGGTTCACATGTGGCTTTGGTTGTGGGAACTCTGGTTTCTTTGGGTGAATGATTGTTTTTATGCTGACAGCAGCTGCTTAACTTAACTTGGTGACTGCTGCTGATCTGTAAGTCAGTTAGCATGAGTCTGCTAATGAGCTAATGAACTTGTGGAGAATGGTGTTGATTTAGAGTGGTGACAGTAATATAAAACTTTATTCACTCAGGTCACACATGACAGTGAAAATGGAACATTTCTGAACTCTGAAGAGGCAGACTTCCTGTCAGCGGGTCACACTTTGATAACAGTCCCTGTCATGAAGTGGAGATAGAGTTTAAGAGGAGTGGAGGATATGAAATCAGGAGCTCTTGTGTCTGAGCTGCGTCTGTAGGCTGCAGAGACGAACCAGACGCCCATTGCGCTCTCTAATTTTAGCCCTTAAAGAGCGCGTTAGCCCTCGGTGTCTTCATGTCACAGAGGATGTTTAGCTATTTAGAGAGGGAGCACAGCCGCGCTCCGCAAACAAGTGGAAAAGCTGCTTTCATGGTGATGGCTAAGAGGCTCTACACCCACTGCTCTTCATCATCATCATCATCACCTCCTCTACACCTCAGAGCCATGATGAGGAAGGCGAGAGCGAGGGAGCCAGGCTGCAGCTCCCTGATGATCTGTCTGTCTCTCATTGACTCCACACTCAGACTCAGCTCGTCTTTAACAACTTTAACTTTATCGACTCAAGTCGTGAGCAGAGGCGACGACAGACGCAGGAGTTAGGAGCTGTACTGGAAGGGTTTTGTTTGGGTTAGTGAATCTGAGCTGATTTTACACAGTGACTTTTGTAACAGTCATAAAATCAGAAACGTCGATCAAATGAAATCACAGAAAAGTTGATGTAAACTGATTTGATGCTGAAAGTAGTTCAGAAACGAGCTGACCCTTAACCCCTGTGACCGCCTCACCAAACCTGCTGCACGGTGACAGGTGAGCCCCTCAGTCTGCACAAAGATGCTCATCAAACAAAGCAGTGTGGACACACTCTGCTCTGTGAGTGTGTCTACACACACACTTACTAAGTGTCAGGGTTGTAACTAAAAAAAAACAAAACAAAAAAAACTTTTTTTTTTAATATCCAAAAATTAACCACATAAAGGCAAATTTAACATTTTTTCAATTTTAAAGAAATTATAGAATTTCATTTTTTGCTTTTTTTTGACATTTTACAAATTCTTGTAATTATATTTTTGGAAATTTATCAAAAGTATAAAAACTAAGACATCATTTTTACAATTTAATATTAAAAAAAAACAAAAAAAACTTTTCATTTAGTTAATTATTCAAAAAAAAAAAAAAAAAGTGTTCCCACACTCACAAATAGTGCCGGGGTAGTTATTTAAACAAAGAAAAAAGGACTTTTTAATTTAAAAAATAAATCAAATATAGGCAAATTTATCACTTTTTTGTTTTAGGGAAATTTATCTTGTTTCACTTCTATGCAATTTTTTGGACACTTTTGCAAATTCTTTAAAACTTCTTTTCTTATTTTTGCAACTTTATCAAAAATATAGAAACTAAGGCATCACTTGTACAATTTAATATTTAAAAAAACAACTTCTCATTAAGTTAATTATTCACTGGGTTTTAATTTGACTATGAATAGAATTTCATAGAAAAATTGTACTCAATTAAAGATCTACTTGTAAAAGTTCAAAAAAGAAACCACAAGTTTCTCAGAGCTTGTGAAATATTGTGATTGTATACATTTAGAATATCGGCTATTTTTTGCGTTCAATGTATGTTCTCAGCTCTTAAAAGGTCGACCCTGTGTGCAATAAATAAAAGTGCACGAGAGGCAACATCTTAACTTAGTGCGTGGGCCGTTTCTTGTAGGTTTGACATCATGACGTGTGTCGCTTCACATCGTACTTACCACCATGTGCAGTGAGGAATACTGGATCAAGATCCCAAAACGCTCCCTGTGAATCTCCATGCACTGGTTTCAACCTGAAATAAACACTTTCCCAGCTCCTTTTATCTCTAAAGGAATTTCATGTTTTTCACCAAAATCTGCAGTTTGGTGTCTGAGGATTTTAACCTTACTTTTTGTGTCATTGGGTTGAGGTAAGGAGGACACAGGTGACAGGTTGATGAACTTGCCACATGTATGTTAGCCGTCTTTCAGCTATTAGATGAAAATCATGCTTTCAGAAAAGAGACTGCTGCACTTCAGAGAGCAGGAGCCAATCAGATGCTGGACATTAGAATGCTGTGCAGTCCTGCACAAAGTGAAACACCTGGTCACCCGAGTTAAAGATACCTTTTGCCTTTTACCTTAGTTTGCATCGTCAGCTAAAACAGTAATATTGTAACTGTAATCCATTACTTTGTAACTCGCTGCCCCCAACACAGACTCACAGATCACAGAAAGTTTCCTGAGAGCTGCTTTCAAAAAACAAACCTGCTCCACAAACTGTACATACTGCAGTAAATAAAGCAACACACACACACACACACACACACACACACACACACACACACACACACACACACACACACACACACACACACAGGCTGATGAGGTGTGTGAGCAGACTCATCCATGCATGAAAGCACACAGCAGCAGTTAAACACATGTACACACATTAATGTCATAAATATGCAGGAATATTAAAGACACACTTAATCCCACAGCTGTAAACACACACACACACACACACACACACACACACACACACACACACACACACACATATCAGTAAATGATCTCACACACACTCTAAAACACACACATACACACCCAGTTACAAACACACCCAGCTACCCTCTTTCTCAGGGGAAGGGTTTAATTAAAAGGTGCTGGATTTGATGAAGCTGGAGTCAGTGGTCACACACACACACACACACACACACACACACACACACACAGAAATGCATATAAGAGAAAAGGCTTAAACAATGTCTCCAATTAAATAAAAATCACCATACACACAAGTGAAACACCACACACACACTAGCTGTTGAACACACACACACTTTAAAGTCTGCTCTCTGACTGAGGACATAGTTAATGACACAAACGTCCTGTTGTCATACTGACACAGTCTGCACACACACACACACACACACACACACACACACACACACACACACACACACACACACACTCTTCAAGGTGATGAGTCATGCAGCCAAAGTCAAAGAAAACAGGTTAATAAGAGTGTTCACGTCACCAGAGTCTCTTTCTCTGTTTCCTTCACACACACACACACACACACACACACACACACACACACACACACACACACACACACACACACACACATACACACACACACACACACACACACACACACACACACACACACACACACACACACACACACACACACACACACTTAACTATCTCTAACGCCACTGTGTTTAACGTCCCCTTTGAGACAAAAAACAACAACACACACCTGAACTGAGGGGTACCTGGACACAGAATCTGGCTAAAGACTCTGAACTCTTCTTACCAGTTCCTTCAGTCCTCTTCACAGAGAAAAACACTTAAAGAAAACATGAACCTAAAAACACGAGTGGGTACCTCAAAGCAGACATTAACAGGGCTACTTTAAACAGACTGTCAAACTGAAATCACTAAAACTCAAAGAAATAATTAACGGATAAAAACAGACATTAAGGGGTACCATGTGTCACATACTTTGATACAGATAGAAGAAAATGCAAACGCAGGCTTATGAAAAAGGTTTGTGAGGGTAATATGAAACAGCTGAAAGTGCACCTCCAAGAAGTACCTCAAAATGAAAACAATATGAACACAACAGTTCTTTGACCTGTAACCTGAAGGGTACCCTGAAACAGACACAAAGAGGACATTGAAATAGAGACAACACAGAGATGTATGAGTTTTCAAACAGTACTTTGAAAATTACAGCAAAAGGTACCATGAGACCAAAGCTACGAGACATTAAAAGAGATACTGATAGGTACCCTGACTCTGGTACCCCTTTTCCACCTGTGCTTGTTCGGTGCTGGTGCTTACGTTATTTACAAGAACTGGTTTTGTTTTCCATAGGCAAAGAGCCACGTCAGAGACACGCTGGTGCCACATCATTGCGTCACCAAAAACATCAGTATGTAACTCCATGGGGGCCGTGGGGGCTGCAGACACATGGCGCGGGAGACAGTATAAAGTTTGCCCCAGGAAAACTTACAACTAAGCAGAGATTAATTTAACATCACTTGTTTCTGATTTCACCTCCAGTGTAAGTTATAAGAGCGTAAACGCCAACAAAACAACTGACGACTCACTCAACAATTGTCCTTTTAGATAAATGATAATGATGTTATAACGATAAATACCATGAGACTGTTTAGTCTGTTTAATAAATGACAAGGTAAATATCTGATCTATAAGACAGGAAAGGCATTTGTCCTTTAATTTTGCCTCCATCTCAAACCATGAATGAGGAAACTAACAAAACAATGAACCACTCGCCCAGCAGCTTTCCTTTTTGACAATGGCTGTTTCACACTGGTCATTGGTCCCTGTAGCCCTGCCTCTGCCCCCCCCCACGTAGTCAGTGCTGAGTCGGTGCTCAGCTCTGGCCCAGCAAAGAGTTGGTGCTTTCCGAGCACCAGTTTTAAGCACCTGGAGACACAAAGAACCAGTGCTTAGCCAGGCACTGGCCTGGAACTTGTACCAGTACCAGTATCTTTAATAGCATCTTGAGACAAACAGTTGGAGGTACAAAAACACAGATGCTTAAAAATCACTTGTAATAGTAGCTGGAGGGGACCTGTTAGCGGTCTACAGTGGTACCCTTCAACACTTCAGGTTTCTTGAAACTAAAAAGGTGTGACTTCGGATCAGGGTTGGAGTTTATTTACAGTGATGGATACCTTTAAATGGACAATAAAAATACTGTGTAACATTATGGGTACATAAAACAGTTGCTGAAAAGAACGTTAAAAATACTCTGCAAACACCTAATAACAGAGCTCATAAACAGAAGTGTACCTCTAAATAGTCGCAAAGGGGCACCTCAAAACGTACGTGTGAGATTCTCCTGAAAAAACTGCAGACTGGTCCTTTAAAAGTAAAACTTTTTTTTTAACTCTTTCAATGAAGGTAAGGTTATTTTTCAGAGTACACAGACACCAGATACTACAGGGTACACTGAAACAGATGTCTAAAACCTCCTCAGAACTGATGCTAACACATGCTAACACTTTCCCCCAGCTGTTGATGAAAATAACTAGAGTTTCTATCAAAGGTGTTGTTAAATCTCAGTCTGAGAGCAGACAGTGAGCGCTAAACGCTGGAACATTCAGAAATAAATGCGTGCTATCATTTTCCAGCAGCAGCGACCTCTGGCTCAGATTTACAGCCAGCGGCAGAAACGCTCAACAGGAGCTGATTTAAACCCTCTCCATTAACAGACCACACCTCCCACCGAACACGGCCTTAATAAGATGACTTACACCTTTAAACACGGGACGCCACCAGACCAGCAGCTCCTCTAATGAGACCCCTGACTGTGTGACTGATGCTGTCTGAGCGGGGAGGGGCTAATGGGGAGAGAAAACACGAGTCCTTTTCTTTTCCTCATTTCACTTTCCAAATGTCAGAGTTTGTTTTCTGCACTGGGAACTGTTTCCTCAGGCGGAGGGAGGAAACTAATGTGGTACAACAACACGATGCTGGAGCTCTTCAATCTGAATCAGGATGTTCAATCTTTGACTCAGTTGATTATAGATGTTCAAAATATAGAGGAAAAATCATGTGATTTTGAAATACGACTTTAAGAAAATACAGTTATTTATGTTTTGATGTTCTGATAATCTGAGCCGATAAAGAAAAGACATTCAGTTTGATAATTTTAACAAGAATCGTCATTTCATAACATTTCTGATCTTCAAGGCCTGAGCTCGATGAAGGCTTTTGTAACCCTAAAGAGTATCTAATTCGAAAGTCACCAAACTTTATAGCCCCACCTAGCATCTGAAAACTCAGCCTCTGAAGCTACTTTAAGCTACATGCCTGACTTTGTTTTGTGCATGACAATATATGACATAAAGAGTCAACTTTTACAGGAATAATCCTTCTTTATCGTCACTTCTGGGTCTCTATACATGTGTGTCAGTGTCTGCCTCAACCCCCTCCTCTGCCTGGATGTTGATGTTTTGGTTGTATCAGGACGTTTCTGGGCGGTGAGTACGCGTGGTTACATCAGCCAATCAAAGCGCCCTGTGCGCAAGTGACTTTGTGTGTTGATCAGCGAGTGGAAGATGCTAATCTGAGTAGCTACAATAGCAGATGTAGCATGGAGCGAGAAAAACAGTCAAAGAGAAACGCCAAACAGATAAAGCCTTTTCCTGAACGAGGGTGAAGCTTGGCTCCACTTTCACTTGCTTTCAGGAACTTGGAGAGAAGCACAGTGGTTAGCTTTCTGCTAACTAGGTATGCGTCAAATACCCGTGGTTTGCTTGTACTAACATGCTAAGTCAGGTGCACGGCTCTCAAATTTATCCTATGTAGTAATGTGATGCTACAGGTGGTTGCTGGGCTAGTGAGTGTGTTCACGTAGTCAAGGTCAGACGCTGTGGGTCTATACGTGTGTGTCAGTGTCTGTGTCTGCCTCAACCCCCTCCTCTGCCTGGATGTTTATGTTTTGGTTGTATCAAGACGTTTCTGGGTGGAGAATTAGAGTGGTTATCTCAGCCAAATAACAGTGCACTGAGTTCCCAACCAACTTTGTGTGTTGATTAATGAGTGGAAGAAGCTAATCAGTGTAGCTACAATAGCAAATGTATGCGTATGCATCAAATACCCGTGGTTTGCTTGTACTAACATGCTAAGTCAGGGGCACGGCTCTCGAGTCTCTGCCACATAGAAATGTGATGCTACAGGTGGTTGCTGGGTTAGTGAGTGTGTTCACATGGTCAGAGGCTGTGGGTGTGTGCTGCAGCTGGCACTGAGCCCAGGAGGAGGAGCCCAGTTTGAATGTTGCATGGGTGCATGGATTTTGTCTGATTCTGTCTTTACTTTGACACCATAATTTCAAAGAGTATAAACTTTTTTTTATTAACTAACCCAGAATATTTTTACCACTGGACAAAAAAAAACAGAACTCTCCACCGTCCAGAGTTTGGGACAAATATTCACTTTATTACCGAGCAGGAAAAACATCTGATCTGTTTTTTCTACCAGCTCTCGGGAATTCACTCGGGTTTATACTTTTTCTTTAACGGCTGCTACACACTGCTACACACACACTCCTAAACAAAGCATACAAGGACACACAATCTCCTCCACAGCACACACTCACACACACACTCACACACAGAAAGTTAATAAGAGTTGGAGGGCAGAAAGTGATTACTCAGTCCTTTTCCTCCTCTTCATCTCTTTTATTTCCAGGTTGAGTCTCGGAGAAGCAGCCGTCGCAGAGATATTGCTCTTTGCTTAAACTGATATTGTGGAGGAATCAGATAAAAATGCTATTTATTTCTCATCTCCGCCGCTCTGCTATTGGCTTCTGCAGAGATACCGAGCAAATCCACGCAGGGACACGAAGAGATAACTCAACAGAACAACAAAAGACATGTGCTGGACATAAATACACTTACAGGCTGATATTAAAGCAAAGACACAGAGAGGAGGAGGGTTCACAGGCTGCAGAGAGCTTTCACCACCATGCATGAGCACGTTCAACATGTTCCTCCTTCATAAAGACAAAAAAACGATCTGTTTCTGCTGCTTATAGCTGAGGACGGACGGACGCAGAGGGAAACGAGCAGCAACGTGATTTCTGTCACAAGTGTTTGGCTCTCAGACTCTCAGACTCTCTGTGGTGGAGCGGCGTGGGATCTGTCCACCCTGACACGGTCTAAAGGTTAATCTGTGTAAGCAGCCGTCGACTTAGTGACACACATTCACACTCAGGAGTGACAGGACACAAACAAAACCTGCAGAATCTGCAAAACCTGCTCCTGAAGGAAATGCACGAAGCAGGACGGTGCAGTCTGGTTCTGGATCAGGGGTCGTGAAGGCGCCTGGTGCTCGGGGCCTCCTGCAGGACTCACCTGTGATCCCCGAGCAGATCCTTTAAACGTGGGGACACTCAGCAGGAGGTCCCTGCAGCAGCTGAATCTCACATTAGAGCCTCTTTTCTTTATCTGAAAGTGTGTTAATCTGAGATGACGGCTCAGGAGGAAACCTGCTCCAGACCTCCTGAGACACGAGAGCTTATCAAAGTTATTTCATCCATCACAAGTTTACTCAAGTTTACTCAAGTTTGCATGATAAAAATTACTAAAGAATATTTCTCAGACATAGTTTGGTCCTGCAACTCAAAACTTTTTATTTTCATGGTAAAAAAAAAGTGTAAAACTGGTGTTTATTTATTTACTTTTTAGGAAGCAAATAGGGGGCGCCGATTGTAAAGTTACACACACGGAAGATAACAACACTTCTCCACATTTAGCTCTGAAACGTCATTTTATCTGCAGATTTAGAGAAATGTTTGTAAAATTTATTTGTCAAATATTACATATAAATGTGCAATGTTTTATCTAAATCTTGAGGTACGGTTTCTAAACATTAAGCTAACGTGCAAATTCAAACTCCCGCCCACAGGAAGTACCAAAATAAAAGTTGGAAGAAGCGATCCAGCCAAGCGTATTTTGAGAAAGTCAAACACAGTCGGTGAAATCAGCCGTTAGAAAGTAAACGTACCAAGTGATGGCACTGTTGAAGATCCTGTGGAGCTTGACTTTCTCAAAATTGCTTCCTTCAACTTTTATTTTGGTACTACCCCCCTAGTTTTAGCTAAATATTTAGAATAAAACTAAACGTCTAGAGACGTAGCTAAATATTTGGAAGCAGGAAATTAATTTGTAACATTGATAAATAACATTCAACATTTATATTTGATATTTGATATTTGATATTTGATATTTGATTAATACAGACCTGTTTAAAATCTAAAGACCAGTTGAAAAATTGCTAGATTATGCATTTTGCACATTTGGATCTTGACGAGGTTTTAAGTAGAGCTACAATATGCAAAAGCAAGAAGGGGGAGTGTGACAAAAAACACTTTGAAAAAGTCATTTATTGAAAACAATAATTAAACTTAAATAGGCTGTTTATCAGCTGATCAAAAGTTTAAGACCATTGCTCAAAAAATGAGAAGAAAAGTTTTTCTCAGTTCAGTAATGAGTAGCTCCACTGTTCTTGTTCATCACTTTAAAAATTGGATCGATGCTTGATGCCAGTGTTTCCAGGAAGCTTTAGGGAACATTGCTCCAAGTTGTGAAGATGGCTTCATGAATTATGTCTGGAACTGACGGCCATTTTTATAAACTTCCCTCGCCATCCATCCCCAAATGTTCTCTACTGGATTTAAATCAGGGGAACATGTGGGATGGTCCAAAGAAATGTTATTCTCCCTGAAGAAGTCCTTCATCAAGCCAGCATTGTGACCTGCAGCGTTGTCCCAGCTATTTTTTTTTTTTGATTAATTTAATTTTATCTAATTTTATTTTATTTTATTTTATTTTATTTTATGTTATTTATTTATTTATTTATTTATTTATTTATTTATTTATTTATTTATTTATTTTTTTTCATTATTTTTTAATTTAATTTAATTTAATTTAAGTTTTTTTTTTATTAAAAAAAAAAAAGAAGAAGAAAGAAAAAAAAAAAAAAAAAAAACAGCTGTTCCAACACAGACCAGGGCCCTCAGTCATGAAGGATGCCCGCTGCAACATCTGCACATAACCAGCCGCCGTTTGACCACCCTGCTCCACCTGAAGCTCCAGTGTTCACTGAATGAAAAGCTCCAGATCATGATGGACCCCCTCCACTGTGCCAGGTAGAAAACATCTCAAGTGGGATCTCCTCGTCATGTCAGTAACGTTGAAGCCATCTGGACCGTCAGGGTTCAAGTTTTCTCATCAGAGAATAAAACTTTTTTCCACCTTTCAATGTCCCATGATGCTCCCTGGCGAAGTCTAAACAAGCAGTTTTGTGGCGTTGAAGGAGACGAGGTCTTTGAATTGTTTTTTGTTTTTGAAACCCTTTTCCTGCAGACGTTGTCTGATAGTTTTTGCGCTGCCCTTACTTTGCTCCAGTAACGGCCTTAATTTGGGTCGAGGACGGTTTTGTCCCATAATGCTCAGGACCTTTCAGAAAATGTAGAATGACTGTCTTACTGTGTCCACCCTCAGCAGCAATGGCACGCTGTGAGAGGCCTTGCTGATGCAGCTCAACAATCCGACCACGTTGAGCTTCTTAGCTTTAGCATCAGGAGGGACTGACCGTGTGAATGCCTGACAGGAAGTGAACATTTGGAGCAGATTTTGGCTTTAAGAGCCTGTGGTCTTAAACTTTTGATCATTTTTTTTAATTATTATTTACAAGTTCCAAATGTTTTTGTCACACTCCCTCTTCTTGATTTTGCATATTGTAGCTCTACTTAAAACCTCATTAAGATCCAAATGTGCAAAATGCATAATCTAGCAATTTTTCAACTGGTCTGTAGATTTTGATCAGGTCTGTGTATTTCACAAATATTTCTCTAAATCTGCAGAAACCTGTCTGTTCACGCCTTCGTATCTGAGCGATGTCTTTAAACCTCTCCACAGAGACTGGACCAGCTCTGCAGGGGGTAAAATGAACCAGATCCAACCAGAATAAGAAAAAACATCCTCCAGATTTCTTCTGCTGTTGCTGCAAAAATACTCTGGGATGAAAAAACACCCATCACCTGAAGGACAGACACGTGTCCTGGTCTCCATGCAGAGTTAAACTGAGAAGGTTTTAAACCGTAAAGAAGACCGCCGCGCTGCAAACCTGAGGTCAGCCTGACTCCATCGTGGACTCACGCTCCTGAACGTGACCACGGCGAGTTTCTCTGAGGAGCTCTGACCCTCCACCAACAAGACGTGCGACTGAAAGCATCTGTGAGCCCCGTGAAGCTCACACACACTGAGGCCGCTCCACACAGCCCAGGGTTAATGGGGTTCAGGAGCTTCTCCTGGTCTCTTTCAGCCGCTCCATCAACACCTTGACCTGTTTTCAGCGACTGCATTCAGCTTCAGCGCCCTCAAACATTCTCAGTTAGAAAACCCGGTTCTAAGAAATGTGTCTGTAACGCTGAGAGACGACGGCAGATTGTCCTCTGAAGGGAGTGAAAACCTCTTTTGGTCACATCCTCCTGAATTTTAAAGAGAGTTTGTGTGAGAAATGTCCCTTTAAACTCCAGAGGTTTGGGTCAGAGACGCCTCACCGGACCAAAAAAGCTCAGAGTTTATAGTTTTCACTCAGGTTTGTCACAGGTTGTAGTTTTTTTAGCGTGAGTAAAGATGTTGTTCAGCTGCTCTGCAGAGTAAACCGTGTGAGTTAAATCTCGGAGCGTAAACAAAGCTCATCTCCGTCTCTTCATTGAAGCTTCGGCGTCTGCTTCGTTCAGCAGCAGCTGATCCTGTTAGCTCGCACGGTGAGGTCCGCTCCGTGACCCGGGGTGACCCGTGGATCCGCCCGCTGATCGCCGACTGTCAGAGAGGATCTGTTCACCAGAGGATCATTGAATCAGACACTTTCTAAACACAGCTCACTGCTCGCTGCTCACTGCTCCGTATCCTGAAATAACTGAGAGGTGTGGAGTGGAAGGTGCTGGAAAAGGTTTATCTGTGCTTTAATTAGTTTCATCAGAGCGTTCATCTCCTAAAATATAAAAGTGACATTCATTTGACAGGTTAAATTTTCTATGTATTTCTGTGTTTGTGGTTTTCACGGACACAAGGAAGAAGATTCTCACGGTGTATGTAGGACATCAGATCATCAATATTCAAACTTTTTATAAAAAAACAGATCTTCACTTCATTTTTGCAGACGTGTATTTCCTCCGTAAAGTCGGATTTTTAACATTTAACAGATTTATGGAACTCACTGCTGACACCAGTGGATGCTTGGGGAACTGCAGCTTTTGGTACATCTGCACCAACTTATTTCTGTCTGCAGTTTGCCGTGCAGGAAACACTTTTTCAACAAATGGGGATCGTTCCCGCTCTTAAAAAAACAGTCAGTTAGAAAAAGCTTTCTGATTTTCTTGCCAACAGGCCCTCTGACTAACCAGCTTTCTGATAATCTTACAAATTGGCCCTCTGACTAACAGGCTGTCTTATTGTCTGGCTAATGGCCCCTCTTACTAATGGGCCTCCTGGCTTTAAGAGGCCCTCAGAAAATCTGGCTGATGTGCCAACTGATTTTCACACCAACAGGACTTCTGACTTACCACATTTCTGATTATCTAAATAATAGGCCGTCGTACTAGCACTCCTTCTGACTGACGTGTTTTCTGATTATTTGGCTAATAGGCCTTCTGACTAATGGGCTTTCTGATTATTTGGCTAATAGGCCTTCTGACTAATGGGCTTTCTGATTATAGGTTATAGGTGATCCTACTTACTGGCCATCTGACTAACACATATTTTGATTTTTTGGCTAACAGGCCTTCTGACTCATAGGTTTGTGATTATCTAATTAATGAGCGATCTTTAAAACACACCTACTGACTATTCAACTTTCTGATTATCTAACAAATTGGCCTTCTGACTAACGGGCCTTGTGACTAACACGCTTTCTGATTTTCTTGCTAACAGGCCCTCTGACTAACAAGCTGTCTGATTGTCTGGCTAATGTGCCAACTGATTTTCACACCAACAGGACTTCTGACTCACCGGATTTCTGATTTTCTAAATAATGGGCCTTCTTTCTAACAGTCCTTCTGACTGACATGTTTTATGGTTATTGGCTAACAGGCCTTCTGACTAATGGGCTTTCTGATTATCTGAGTCATAGGTGATCCTACTTACTGGCCTTCCGACTACCAACTCTCTAATTGTCTAACTAATTGGCCTTATGACTAACAGGTCATCTTATTATCTGGCTAATGGGCTGTCAGATTTTCTGGCTGATGGGCCTTCTGATAGACTCACTACCAGGCCTTCTGACTCACCAGATTTTTGATTATCTAACAAATAGCCCTTTTTATCGGCAGTCCTTCTAACTAACAGTCTGACGAAGGTGTTTTCTTTTTGTTGTGATAACAGGCCTTCTGACTAATAGGCTTTCTGATTATCTAATTAATAGATGATCCTACGAACACACCTTCTGACTAACCAACTGTCTGATTATCTAACTTATTGGTCTACTGACAAACAGGCCATCATATTATCTGGCTAACAGGCTGTCTGATTGCCTGGGTAATGGGCCTTCTGATTTTCTCACTAACAAGCCTTCTGACTCACCAGATTTTTGATTATCTAACAAATAGGCCTTCTTACTTACAGGCCTTCTGACTAACGTGTATTCTGTTTATTTGAACAACAGGCCTTCTAACTAATGGACTTCATGAATATCTAATTAATAGATGATCCTACTAACAGGCCTTCTGACTAACCAACTTTCTGATTATCTAACTAATTGGTCTACTGACTAACAGGCCATCATATTATCTGGCTAACAGGCTGTCAGATTGTCTGGCTGATGGGCCAGTTTGACTTTCTCACTAACAAGCCTTCTGGTTGACTGGATTTCTGATTATCTAACGAAAAGGCCTTATTGCTAACACGCCTACTGACTAACGTGTTTTCTGATTATTTGGCTAACGTGCCTTCTGACTAACCAATTCTCTGATTATGTAACTAATCTTATTGTCTGGCTACCAGGCTGTCAGATTTCCTGGCTAATGGGCCTTCTGATTGTCTCAGTAACAGGCCTTCTGACTAATCAGATTTTTGATTATTGAACAAACACGCCTTCTTACCCACTGTCCTACTGACTAACAGGCCTTCTGACTAACGTGTATTCTGATTGTTTGAAAAACAGGCCTTCTTTCTAATGGGCTTCTAATTATCTAATCAATGAGCAATCTTTAAAACAGACCTACTGACTAACCAACTTTCTGATTATCTGACTAATTGGTCTACTGACTAACAGGCCATCTTATTATCTGGCTTACAGGCTGTCAGATTTTCTGGCTAATGTACCTTCTGATTGTCCCACTAACAGGCCTTCTGACTAATCAGATTTTTGAGTATCTAACAAATGGGCCTTCTTACTTACAGGCCTTCTGACTATTGTGTTTTCTTGCTATTTGGCCAGCAGGCCTTCTGACTGATAGGCCTTCTGATTATCTGATTAATGGGCAATCTTTAAAACAGACCTACTGACGAACTAACTTTCTTATTATCTAGCTAATTTGTCTTCTGACTAAAAGGTTGTCAGATTTTCTGGCTAATGGGCCTTCTGATTGTCTCACTAAACAGCCTTCTGACTAATGGGCTTTCTGATTATCTAATCAATAGGTGATCCTACTAACAAGCCTTTTGACTCCCTGGATTTCTGATTATCTAACAAATAGGCCTTCTTAAAAACAGTACTTCTGACTAACGTGTTTCTTACTATTTGGCTAACAGGCCTTCTGACTAATAAGCTTTCTGATTATCTACCTAATTAATGGCCAATCTTTAAAACAGACCTACTGACTAACCAACATTCTGTTCATTAAACTTATTGGGCTTTTGACTAACAGGCTGTCTTATTATCTGAGATTTTCTGGCTAATGGGCCTTCTAACTTATTGGTCCTCTGATTTTAAGCTGGCTTTGGAAAAATTTTTCTCTACTTCGTTTCCCCACATATGAAAATATCTTTGTCCATTTAAGATTTATAAAACATCTTTGGAGCAGTAGAGCTCCAGCTGACGGTCGACCAAACTTTTTACAAACCAGAAATTCCTCCAGCCAGTCAAGAGCACAAAGGCGTACGATTTAAAGTCATGGTTTTATTAATTAGAGCTCATTTAGCACTTTACCGTGGTTCAGTCTGAGGCTGAAGTCAGAGTGTGACTCTAACAGTTGTATCATCTGATTAAGGCTGCTTCCAGATTATCCCGCTGCCAGTCACAGGTCAGTGCATTAAACAGCAGGTTAATCCTTTTAATGGACGCTAACAGACGGCGTCAACAGCAGCCTCTGTGTTCCTCTGTGTACGTGGACAACACATGCTTCAGTTTCACACACACACACACACACACACAGGGAGGAATCCCCTGATTGTAGCTTTAGCCGTTAGCCTTCGCTGTTTGTCAGGAATTCCCCCTTTTAAGTCTTTAAAATAGGTTTTCTCTCAGTATCGTTTGATTCAGACTGATGTAACGTGTGCAGTTAGAGCGCCCCCTGCTGGCGCCCCTACATCCTGCTCTCACCTGTCAGACGACACGAGGAGCTCAGTAAATCTGTGTGTTGTGCCTGGATTAGTCCTGTTGTTGGTGAAGGTTACCCGCTAACACACTCCCCAGGTCGACAAACATGTCGCTCATTAATTGAGCGTTTTGTCGTTGTGCCAGATCAGAGATTTGCAGACAGGATTTAGTCGCCGTTGGTGAAAAACAAGTCTAAAAGGAGACGGTCTAAGTTTAGCCCGTGAATGAGCTTAATGAGCCGCAATCGTTGGAGTGGATGACTCTTCAGTTTGTACCAGTGTGCCTGTTACAGTCGACCCTTCAGAGGGTTTATCCAGGGAGCTGCTGGGTGTCCTTCATCAGGGGAAATTAGGGAAAATTTATTTTACCACGTCTTTTCATCCTCTCGTTACAGAGCAACCTCTGCTCTAAACCTCACCTCCAACTTCAGTCTTTTTACCGCTCCTCCTTCTGAATGCAGGTCTTAAAAAACGTAACGAAAAACAAACTTTCATCCCTTTTTCAGACACGCACGGCTCAGACCTGAGCCCCGTCTAAACCCTGAAACCGGCAGATTTGGTTTTCCAGCGTCAGGCCTCGGCGTCCTGTTAAAAGCAGCTCTGCTCGACATGTATCCGTGTGTTTGTGTGTCACGGGAGGTGAATCTTTTCTAATCGCCACTGAGAGCTGAGCGTGGGGAAGTACAGGCTGTGGTGGTGTCAGGAGTTAAGCCTGGCGAGGATCAGAAGGTGTCTAAACCTGTTAACCACGGAGGGACGGCTGCCAGATCTTTACGTAAGCTATTATGACAGCAGAGGAAGGCGAGGGGCGAAGAGCAGAACTACCTGCTGCTTAACGGTGAAATACTGTGATCAGACGAATTAATATGAAACTATTTATTAAGACGAGCAAGAGAAGGAAGCAAATATTAAAGAAACTCACCACGAGGTAGAAATCACATGATTTGTGCAAACGTGTAAAAGTGTGAAACGGGATAAATGAGTGCATCTGTAGCTGAAAAAGGAGAATCATTTCAGGCGGAGGTTCTGAAAATTTTCAGATTAACCCCCCATGATTTTTTGGTAAGTACCCCGAACAAACTCAAATCATCTCAACTAGATTAAAGTTGTTCCACAAAATGTACTTTATTTTCATATTAAATAAAATACAGTGTATGAAATTCTAAACATTGTTAAAATCTAGTGAATAATTATCTAAACAAGAAGGTTTTTGTACATTGTACCTGCGGTGTCTTCCCTTTTTTTTTTTTTATAAATTAAAAAGGAAATATTAAAAATATAGAAACATATCTAAAAAATAGAATACAATAAAAAAAAACAAATTTAAAAAAAATTTAAATTGGAAAAAACTGCAAAAAATGTTTGATAATTTTTAAATTTCAAAAATTTGCAAAATTAAAAAAACTCTGAATAAAAAAGAGAAATCTAAAGATTTATAAGAAATAATAAACAATAAAAAGAAAAATGCTGAAAATTAAAAAATTAGAAAAATTTAAAAAAAAATGAGAATTGAAAAAAAAAATCTCTGAATTAAAAAAAGGAAAAGAAAAATCCAAAAAATCTAAAGAAACTAATAAATTTTAAAAATTGCAAAATTTTAATACAAAATGAAATTGAAAAAATCTCTGATTTAAAAAAAAAATCAAAACAAAAATCCCAAAATTTAAAAGAAAATAATAAACTTAAAAAATGAAAAAATGCTGAAATTTCAAAAATTTGCAAAATTGAAAAAAAAAGAAAATAAAAAAAAATCTGAATTAAAAAAAAAAGGAAAAGAAAAATCCAAAATGTTAAAGAAAATAATAAACCTAAAAAATTGAAAAATTATGACATTTTCAAAAATTTGCAAACTTTAGAAAAAATATGAACATTGAAACAAATCTCGGAATTTAAAATAATGAAAAGTAAAATCCCAAAATTTGAAAGAAAATAATAAACTTTAAAAAAAGGAAAAATGCTGAAATTTCAAAAAATTGCAAATTAAAAAAAGCAATTTATACAAAATCTCTGAAATAAAAAAAATAAATGAAAAATCCCCCCAAAAATTGATAGAAAATAATTAACTTAAAAAAAATGGAAAAATGCTTAAAATGAATTTGAAATTTCCAAAAAATTTAAAATTTTAAAAAAGAACAAAAGAAATTTAACGAATTTCCAAAAACATTAATATATTTAAATTCTACATAAATTTGATAACATTATACGGCTTAATTTAGCACATTTTGGTATTTGCTAATGCTTTGCCACATTTCAATCATGTATATTAATCCAGCACGTTGTCAGTTAAATGAATCCATCCACACAGAATTAAAATCAGTATTTTCTTCCAGATGAGTCTTTTTGTAGATGTAGTTATCTTCCCAGGGCTGTAAAACTTGAGGTTAGCCACAGGTGCATGGAAAGTTGGTGGGCTGTTGATGTTGTAGGAGGTGAAGTAGAGCGGTGGCAGGCTTTATTGACAGATGGGATGAAGATTTAGTTCAACTAAATGTTAACACAGGATTTTATTTAGTGTCAGTGTCTTTAATCATCAATACCCTCTGGAAGATAAATAACTACTCTTTATTTCGATAATACTGACATATAACACCAAGCAGTCGAGGATGAGGAAAGAATTTTTGTGGGTATAAAAAAAAAATCCCATTTTCCCACAGTTTGTCTCCTTTCTCCTTCTGGAGGCAAAGAGCAAAATTCATTTTTCCAGAGTGGTAACAGAGTTAATAATGTTTTTGAGCAGTTTAATGGAAGGAGCAGTCTGACCACAGGGGGCGCTGTTTGAACATTGGAAAGAAAAGGACGCTCAGAGGAAGAGGGTTTGAAGAAAAATGAGTCAGCTTCAGTTCGAAGAGGAGAGAAATGATAATTCATAAAAAGCAAAGAAAGCGACACAGAGGAGTATAAGAGGAGAGCAGAGGGAGTGTGCAGGGAGAGGAGGAGCAGGAGGAGCAGAGCGAGGAGGTGGCACAGATTGGAGGAGGTGGGTGTTCAAAGAGTGTGTCTAAGTGAGCTTCCCATGGCTGGTTTTTCTCTTTATCGCCCCAGACTCTGAGACCTCCTCATGGAGGAGTGGGGGGGCAGTGAGGCGGGCAGACCTTCCTCTGGATAATCCTCTCCTCTAATACTAATCCCCGCTCCTCACTCACTCACACACTTCACAGTTCTTCAGCCTCAACAGTCAATTTGTGTGTGTGTCAGAAAGTGTGTGTGTGTGTGTCAGAGAGAGTGTGTTATACTCAACGTTCATTTAAAGCCTGGAAGTTCGGAGACGCCTGAATCTGAAAGTGCTGATCACGTCTTTACCAACAGGATCAGAGCGAGCTCCTGCTGAAATAAAAACTCATTCCTGATCATTTACAAAAGGAAAAAATAAAATTATTCCTGATAAAAGGATGACTATAAACTTGTTTCTTATCATTAAAAGCTTAAATATAAACTTATTCCTGATTTAAAAAAAATGAAATAATACACTCTATTTTGATCAATTAAAAAAGGAGAAAAAATAAAATTATTCCTGATAAAAGATGGAATATAAACTCATTCCTGATTATAAAAAAAAAATAAAATAAAAAAAAGGATAAAAATATAAACTTGTTTTTTAACATTAAAAAGGGAGAAAAAAATAAATTATTCCTGGGGAAAGTTTAAATATAAACTGGTTCCCAATAATTAAAAAGAAAAAACTTTAATATAAATTTATTCCTGATTTAAAAAAAATAAATAAATAAATAAATACTCTTTTTTTGATCATCCAAAAAAGGGGAAAAAATAAACTTATTCCCAATAAAAGAATGAATATTAACCCGTTTATTATATTTAAAAGAGAAAAAAAAAAACAATCTATAAACCTTGTTTTTATTTTAAAAGAATGAAAAAATAAAATCTATTCTAATCATACAAAAAAGGAGAAAAAATAAACTTATTCCTGATAAAAGATTTAATATATAAACTTGTTTCTTAAAAAAAAAGAACTTAAATATAAACTTATTATTGATTTTAAAAAAGGAAAAAATAAACTAATTCCTGCTCAATATTGAAATATAAACCCATTCCTGATTTGAAGAAAATAAAAAAAACACTAAAATATAAACTCATCCCCAACAAAGGTGAAAAATGGAAAAATCCTTTCAAAATGATAAAATATATACTAATTCCTGACATTTGAAAAATTATTAAACAAAAAAAAAAAATCACCTAAATTGTGAACTCATCTCAGGTAAATAAAAATAAATAAATAAATACATAAATAAATTTAAAAAATATATAAAATATAAAATTATTCCTGACAAAACAACAAAGAGAAAGAAATATAAACTCATCCCTGATTTAATAATAATAATAATAATAATAATAATAATAATAATAATAATAATAATAATAATAATAATAATAATAATAATAATAATAAATAAATAAATAAATAAATAAATAAATAAATAAATGAATAAAAACCCTTTTCTGGTTAAAGGAATGAAAAATACACCCAGTTCTGGTAAAAAGATGAAATATAAACCCATTCCTAATAACTAACAGAAAACAGAAATATAAAACGCTGATTTATCCCTGATGCGAGCTCGTCTGGTTTCCTGCGGTTCGTCCAGCTTGAGGTGGGCTGTCAGAGACTCACTGATATGAGCACTAAGCACTGATTGTTGACAGTATCTGTGGTTTTAAAGAGAGCGCCTGCTGTGAATGGAAACTATCACACTGAGACAGAAACACCTGAGACAGAACAAAGTCCTCATTAGCATAAAAACACCACAAACCTAATCTCTGAATAATCCAGCTGGAGGTCCCTAGATTAAAACCTGAGGGACGACACTCACAAAACCTCCAACCTGTGGACTCCTGGTCTGGCTCTGCTCAGTATGTCCCTTTGTTGTTGTTATACTCCAGATAAATACGAACTGATCTGAACATGCTTTGTTTCATTTTAGGTTTCAGAGAAGTTAAATGCCTTGCTTAAAGGCACTAAGGCAGAGGAGGAGGCAGAACGAGTGTTGGTGTTTCAGAAGGTCAGAGGAGCATCTCTCAGTATTTCACTCTCCTCCTCCTCCCTGATCCCTGGAGTCATTAATTATTATACAACCCCACACACACACACACACATATACACACACACAGAGGCAAACAGAGCAACGCTACACTAGGTACAACCCTTCAAGTTCATCAAACACACACACACACACTCGCACTAACACACACACTCTGACTGCCACCTCCATGGCTAAGCAGATAAAGGATTAGTGGTTGATCCTGTTTGAGCCAGGCTGTTTGGCTGAGCTGACTTTCACACTACCAACCTCTCTGACACACACACACACACACACACTCACACACACTTCAACCCCAGGCTTGAACAAACAATGTCTAAGCTCAGACATATTTAAAGAAGCGCACGACCTGGCATAATCACACATATTTAACCCTGTAACACCTGTCTACGTGTGTGTGAGAGTGTGTGTGAGAGTGTGTGTGAGAGTGTGTGTGAGAGTGTGTGTGCATTAACAGGGATCTTATGGTGGATTTGAATTTATTTCTGTTTTTCTTTCCTGAACTCTGAGGGTGTTACGGTTACCACAGCTACGTTTACAGCTGAAAAAATTCTGCTAATCATCGTTTATCTCCACATTTTGATGACGCTCCAGCGCGTGGAGCTCCCGTTTCAGGGAGAAGTCCGTCCCGTTATCAGCTCCTCCTGCTTCCTCCTCTCTGCATGAATTCCTCAGCGTTTCTTCCAAACCTGCCTGAAAACCACACGATAAGGAAAAAGAATTAAAACCCACCCTCCTTTTAATTAATTCTTCTTAAATCAGGGTTTTAAAGAAGACGGTTTCAGACTGGAGCAGCGTGGTGTTGCTGTTGTGAAAGGTGAAAACTGAGCCCGGTGAATGTGGAGCCGTGTCTCTGTTGAAGGAGATCTGTAGCTTATAGAAAGATAATGCCGAGGTGGGAGGGCCGGTTCCTCTGAGGCGTGCCGCGGGGAGAAAAAGATGATTAAATTGAAAAGTTTAAGTAGATTTTAAGCTGAATAAGCAATCTGATATCCACTTCCACCTGATTCTTTTCCCGTGGAGTAAATTACCTCACGAGCTTGGCAGGAAGCTCAATCAATTAGAAGAAGAGAAAGACGAGGAGGAGGAGGAGGAGGAGGAGGAGGAAGAGGAGGAAGAGGGATTGTTTGAGGAAGGTGCAGACATCATGGAGGATTTCAGCTCAGTGCTGCACAGAAAAGGGTTGAGCTGAGCTGAGACCAGGCAGGTGGTCTCTCTTCTGCTTAGAGTGGGGGGACCCAGCGTCCATGGTTTCCAAAAAGAGTGTCAGATTCCGATTCATCAGACCACAGGATGGTCTAACACTTCTGTTTCTGGATCAGGTTTCCTCTTTGCACGGTGCAGTTTAACACTGACTCTGTGGATGCAAGGATGTTCATAGAGCGTTCAGGAACTTGTGTCATTTCAGTCGTTAGCATCATTAAATACCCCGATGTGTTGAAGCTAATGGAAGCTTGCGTCATTGCACTTTCTTTTCTTGAGTTTTTAGAAACTCATGTTAGCATTTCCTGACAGCAGAAATCTAAAATCTGAGCACAAAGGAAGACGATGAGTTTTAAAGTTTGTCCCAAACACTACGTCCATGTATCAGACAGACTACGGTGTTATCATGCAAACTGTTAAAGTTTGCTGTTCAGTTCCTTAAAGAGGCCTGAGGAGTTTCTAAGTGATCTTGAAAAAGTCTCCCGTCTAGATATCTGTCTGATCGTAATCCAAACTTCAGAAGGAGATTATAAGCGCCGATATTACAGGTTTCATGTTATTTTAAATTGCTGATCCTTAGCTTCCTGGTTGGGTCAACCAGGACCCGATTGATCGCCGGCTGATGAAGTTTATCAGAGAGAAGAGAGCTCTGGGTTTTTCTCTGCTGAAAACAATTCCTGTGATTGATTTTGTAGTGATAGTGGACACTGGAGCCTAACTGTCAGACAGAAAAAGGACAGAAGAGCAGAAGAAAGAGAAACAGGAGAGAGATAGAGCACGAGCTAAAGGCTAAAAGGGCTAAACTGTTTGTGCTAATGTTGACTCCAACCCACAGTCAGCAGTTATTCTGCAGTGGTCTGTTCAAACTTGAGAGTCTATCAATAAAATGAAGGGCCAGGTTACGTTAGCTCTGCTTGGTGAGGTTGGAGTTGGTAGATGAGCTCTGGTAGGACAGAACCAGGATTCACTAACGTTACACGTTACAGACACGTCTCAGAGCAGCGGGCTGTGAGGAGAGAGAAAAATAAACAGTTACCAAACTAAAAACAAACTGACAGTGTTAGCTTGTTGTGACGTTAGCCTACAGATACATTGGAGCACTGGGCTGCCGATAGCACTACATATAGCCGGCTGCTACAACGTTAGGTTGATGTCATGTTTCCAAGCATAGCACTTCGTAACTGTACTGATAAATACCTTACCTCAGCGCGTTGTATCCAGTAAAAAGTTGACTTGAACAAAGAAAGTTTGTTTCGATCTGATCTCTATTCAATTCCAAAACAAACACACACCTCACTAAAACTAATTAAAGACAGTCTCACAGTGTGCTGAGCCTTTAAACAGATCTTTAAAGGCAAAAAGGTGTCCCACAAGGCTCCATGCTGGGACCTCTAGATTTTTTTTTTTTTTTTTGCAGTAATAAAATTTTTCATTCATGTGGCTGACAGTCACCAGGTTTACATGCAACCTTTTTCATTCTGATTAAAAACCTCAGGTCAACTGTTTACATGTGAGGTGATGATGACGTTTAATCGGAACAGCTGTTTTACAGACGTGACACATGCACGTCAATGAAAACATGCATGTCTGGTCTGCAGCCAGTGTCGCCAACTCCTCAGCAGGAAAAGCCATTTTTGGTGCTCCCAGGAGTTAACAGCGCTAAATGATGCCATTACCTCATTTGCATCATACCTCATTTGTGAGCAGTGAACACACAGAGAGGAAGTAACCGTCATTTGTGCATTTCACGTCCTCCATCTTCAGTCGTTTCTGTTTCGTGCTCAAACCTTTTTGTGCATTTTCACACCTGGGAACAGCAGGAGCAGCCCTCACCTGCCCAACATTATTTCACTTAAAGGTTATAAAAGTGTGTTTTTACCTCAGCTGCAGACGGCTCAGCGCCTCCTCTGACCTCCAGTCCTCATGTCTGTGATTATCCTTTTTAACGTTCCAGTTAGAGGCTGTGAACGGACTCCATACAGGAAGAATAAATCCACTCTCACACAGGTTCGGACGGGAGGAGGGAGGCTAATTGATTCTGTGTGTGTGTGAGTGTGTGTGTGTGTGTGTGTGTGTGTACCCTGGTGTGACCTGTTAAAGGTGTGTGACTGCAGCCGCGCGGTCAGAAGATTAACACTAACTCGTTTAGCATCCGATGTGCTGCTTTAGAGCACATCACACCTGCACGCTGGCCAAGGTGTGTGTGTGTGTGTGTGTGTGTGTGTGTGTGTGTGTGTGTGTGTGTGTGTGTGTGTGTGTGTGTGTTACCAAACAAAGGCCTTAATACCTGATAAATGTCCAGGTGTATTTGTGTAACAGACTCAGCGTGAATCAGCAGAAGCTAACAGTTAGCACCTAACCGTTAACATGTCTGTTTCCATCAGGTTTAATTAAAACCAGCTCGTTATCTAACCCTGAACACCTGTTCTCACCTGTATGATGCTGCAGACACACTCTGGTGTGTGACGTTATCAGTTTTATTCCTATAAGCTGATAAACCAAGTTGGACTAAAAGTGTTTGACCAGCTCAGTTGATCACACGATGCACGGACGGTTTGAAACTGATCAGACGGATGACACAAGGGTTATTTTCTGCTGCTCCACTTGTAGACGACGTCGGTCTGACTGAATGAAGACGTAAAGAAGAAGAGGAAGAGGAGGAGGAGGAGGAGGATGTTAAAATGAGGACAGAAGCTCCCGCAGAGCTGTTGGAGCTCGCTCTGCCAATGTTTCTCTGCTTCCTTTGAACCTGTCACCAAAATAAAATAAACACCGCGGCCAAAAATGACGAGATTAGGAGTCATACAAATAGACCAGCAAACACACACACACACACACACACACACACAGGAGAGAGTTTCCTCCAGCCATAATCAGAGTAATCCGAGCAGCAGTTTCCCGCTGAACAGGTCCTCACGCTCTCGCCGTCCCTCATGCCAGTTTTACCATCACTGCCAAAGTTTGACCTCTTTCTGTCTCTCTTAGTGCTATAACAGTTGATACCATGTATATTTCCTCTGCTGAGTCACATGACCAGCTGCATAGAACTCCTAATCAGTGTGACATCATCACGGAACTCCTAATCAGTGTGACATCATCACGGAACTCCTAATCAGTGTGACATCATCAACTGCAGCAGCAACAGGGGTGAAATTCACAATGTTTGGAAACAACTCTTCATAGATGGCACAATTTTGGCCAAATCTGTGTAAAAAAAAAAAAAAAAAAAGAAATGTATGTAGTAAATTTTGTCAGAAATCCATCCATGCCATTTTTTAAGCCATAAAACTTTTACTTTTTTTTGTAGAGGCCCAAATGCAGCAGCCTGCATGGAGCTACAGGCTCCAATCCCATTGATTCTAAAGGAGGGAGCTGAGAGGCCTTTGAGGGCTCATAATTCCAAAACCGGGTCTGAAATAACAACTTCCCGATCAACTTTTGTAAAGCTGGGTCTTGTCTGTCCCACAGACTGTATATAGAGTGGACAGCGTGGCTCCATTTACCATTGTACGGTTTTGAAGCCAGAATTCCTCCTCAACAGGTACAGACATTGGCAGCCAGAGTCTGTGCAGTAGAGACTGAGAGGGATTCTGGGAGAATCTGAGTGGAGTCAGGTCACAAAAATGATATATTTTGTCTTCTTTTATGAGTCTAATATCTTCCTGACTCTACCTACCGAAATATTTTACAATCCACAGAAAAAATAAACAAGAACGGCAGCTGTCAATCATTGTTAAACGATATGTAAAACCTTGTTTTTAACCTCTTATAACTAATGAAAACAAAACTTTTCAGAAAAAAAGAGGACTTAAATACAAGACAGCCAAATGATATCTTCAAATCACCACAACAATCAGACGTGAGAAACATTTCTACCAGGTGGATTAATTTTTTAAACTTTGACCACAGCCCATCTGGAATGACTGGGGAGATGGATTTTTGACCTATACTGCAGCCAGCCACCAGGGGGAGCAGATTGCGTGGAGACCTCACTTCGAGCTGCAAGATAACGTCCATTTTTTTTTTTTTTTTTTACAGTCTATGGTCTGTACTTTGGGCGAGGACCCTGATAAGTGCTGCATAAAAACCTGATGATGTCACAGTGCTGAGGGGTGATAGGCTGGTCATCAGATCTAACAATTAACTCGTCAGTTCACAGTTTGTGCTTCTGAAAAACCTGTCTTCACAGGTTTTTCTGGCTGTTTTATCTTGTAGTTTTTTTCTTTCTGTGTTTCCTGTTTCTTTACTTTTCTTTCTTTCTTTCTTTCTTTCTTTCTTTCTTTCTTTCTTTCTTTCTTTATTTATTTATTTCCTATTTTTTTCTTTCTTTCTTTCTTTATTTATTTATTTCCTATTTTTTTCTTTCTTTCTTTCTTTCTTTCTTTCTTTTTTTCTTTCTTTCTCTTTCTTTCTTTCTTTCTTTCTTTCTTTCTTTCTTTCTTCCTTTCTTTCCTATTTCTTTTTTCTTCTTTCTTTATTTCTTTCTTTCTTTCTTTCTTTCTTTCTTTCTTTCCTTTTTATTTTTTCCTCTTCCTTTCTTTCTCTTTCTTTCTTTCTTTCTTTCTTTCTTTCTTTCTTTCTTTCTTTCCTTTTTATTTTTTCCTCTTTCTTTCTTTCTCTTTCTTTCTTTCTTTCTTTCTTTCTTCCTTTCTCTCTCTTTCTTTCTTTCTTTCTTTCTTTCTTTCTTTCTTTCTTTCTCTCTCTCTCTTTCTTTCTTTCTTTCTTTCTTTCTCTCTCTTTCTTTTTTTCT
>NW_027437179.1:42324799-42364799 GCF_033239565.1 Halichoeres trimaculatus | reverse complement strand
TGGAGATGGAGAGAAAAAATGTTTTAAAATTTGAAATGTGGAACCAACATTATCAGGTATCAGGAATCAGGAATACTTCTTCAATCCCAAGGGGATTTTTTTCTATTACCATTGCTCTTTACATAATACAATAGTTGGAAGTAAGATCAATACAATAAATTAAATAAGTATAACATAAACAATGAAATAAGCATTTAAGTATCAGCGAGTACCAAAGCAATTATTTCCATCGGAATATTGAAGAAAAAAAAAAAAGACTCAAACTCATATTGAAACTAATAAAAACTTTAAAAAAAGAAAAGCATTTTCAATAATGAATAAAAAAAATAACCAGAAAACCTGCTTAAATGGGAATTAAAACTAAATAAAAATTAGCATTTTCAAAACAAAAAAAATTATAAAAAACACTATTTAGATAACCTACTTGAAAAGGAATAAAACTAAATAAAAAAAGCATAAAAAAGCTAAAGCAAAAAAACCCTGCTTAAAAACAAATAAAAACTAAATAAAAATAGCCATTAATAAAAATAAAAGTATCAAGAGAACCTGCTATAAAAGGAAGAAAAAAATACATAAAAATACTCATTAAAAAAATAATAATAAAATTAAACTCTACCAAAAAACCTGCTTAATTTTTTTTATTTTTTTTAAAAAGCATTTATAAAAAGAAAAAAAGGAAACCTGCTTTACAATACAAAAAAAACTACTTAAAAATAAGTAATTTCAAAAGATGAAAATAAATAAACCAAGAAACCTTTTTCAAAACAAATAAAAACTAAATTAAAAAATAGCTTAAAAAAATAAATAAATAAATAAAATTTAAAAGAAATAAAATAAACCAGAATACCTGCTTCAAAATTTATAAACACTAAAGGGAAATTGAAAACAAAAAGTCAAAATGGAGTGAAAATAAAAACATAAGAATTATGTAAACCTTGAATCTTCTTCGATACAGGTATAGGTTGTGCAGTTAGTGTGTGTGGAAATCAACTTCTTGACAAAACTTGCCTTTATACATTGAACCTCTGATCACAGCTGTTGAAGTTTGTCCAATGAGAGCTACAGTAGTATCTGGAGGATCTGATTGCAGGATCATGAATGGTCACTTACAGGGGAGGGTTGAGTTTGGCTCCCGGGGAGACTCTGAAATTCTGTTTCGGGTCTCGAGCAAGAAAAGTTTGGCCCCCCTGTTGTAAAAAAAATATGAAGTCATCTTTAACACTTGAACCACCGCTGCAGTCTGACGGACACTTTGGGATTTTCTCTTAAGTTAGCTAAAGTTAGCCTAGCGTTAGCGCCTAGCTGCGTTGTTCATCATGTCTGTTTGTTTGTTTGTTGAAGTTCTTTGGCCTGTTTGGTTCTAGTTTTGTTCTTTGGTGATCGTACATCATTGTTAGCTGTTGTCAAAAGGGCTCTAGTTAAGCTAACATTAGCTTCTGGAGCTTAGCTTCATTAGCTTAGCTGTAATGGTAAACTTTGAACCCAGTGTTGTATTTCAGCTGGAGCTGAGTTCCTGTTTCATAACCAGACCCCTTAATGTGTCCGCTTCCTGGACCTCAGAACCAAGCAGTCTGTGTCTCCTCCTCCTCCTCAGTGATGATGATGATGATGATGACGAAGAGCTGGGTCTCTGCAGGACGTCTCCTCCTTTACATGTTTGTTTCTGACCCAGATCTGGATCTTCCTGCTGGAACAGAGAGCAGCTGTCGTGATCAGCAGGTGAATAAACCTCTTAGGAAGAGACAGAGGAGGCGATTAATGCTCACACCTCCACAGGAGATTACACTCAGGGCACTGTGTGTGTGTGTGTGTGTGTGTGTGTGTGTGTGTGTGTGTGTGTGTGTGTGTGTGTGTGTGTGTGTGTGTGTGTGTGTGTGTGTGTGTGTGATACAGAAACGCAGACAGGATGTTAGTAACTGCTCAGTGGAGGAGTGTGGAGCAGTAAATGAGTAAATGTGTCAGAGAATAAAAATGTCACTGCTGATCCAGTCTGATCCAGTCTGATCCAGTCTGATCCAGATCCGTGGTTTATGAATTTCCAGATTTATGTTAAAACAGAGCGTTCAGGTTTTGTGTAGAGATATGTTAACTTAAACATACATGTGAACAGCAGGTGTCACAGAGGGCCAAAAGAGGAAGTGTTGAAGCTGGAGTTGGAGAAATGTGCAGACCACACCGCCATCTGCTGGACGACTGTAGAACTATAACAGACAGGTCATAAAATCATCAGTAAAAGACAAAATAAAATAAAATAACCATTAACAAAGGAACTTAAGAAATTAACAATAATAAGATAACATTTAGATGAAATTAAGGAAAACATCTTTGACTAAAGGATATTATTAAGGATAAACTAAGAAAAAGAGAAATTATAAATTCAGATTTTTCTTCATACAGCAGATTAACACATGTACGGAAGCGTATTGCATTCACTTGAAGAAAAAAAAAAAAAACTCAGGTTTTACCGTAATTTATTCTTCGGTTTGTTTTTTTGTGGTTATTATTTTTTTTTTGTTATGATAATTATATTGGTTTGTTTTTTGTTAGTATTATTTCTGTTTTTATGAGTAATTTTTTTTTCTGTTTTCAGATTACTTTTTTCCTGTTTTTAGGAGTAATTTTTTTTCCTGAAGTTTTGAGATACTCAGAAATCCCGCGAGAACCTCCAACCTGCAGACGACTCCCGTGGATGTGTGGTGGCTCATGTGTCCTGCACAGATCAGAGATCCTGTTCGGCACATATATGCCTTATCCTTAACTTTCTACCGGTCCGTACCGGGTCAATAAAGGTAAGGTATTAGCCACACACAGGGTATGATACCCTTGGTATGTTTTCAACTTTATCCTTATATTTTATATAAGCCTATTGTTCAATGTAATACTTAAGGAATAGACGAAGATGTGGCATTAAAAATGCATTGCTTCGACATTGGAAAGCCGGTAGAAAGTTAAGGATAAGGCATATATGTGCCGAACAGGATCTCTGATCTGTGCGGGACACAGGAGCCACCACACATCCACGGGAGTCGTCTGCAGGTTGGAGGTTCTCATGGGATTTCGAAGTAGCTCAATACTTCAAGGAAAAATTACTCAGAAAAACAGGAAAAAAGTAATCTGAAAACAGAAAAAAAATTACTCATAAAAACAAACCAATAAAAAAATATTAATCAGAAAAACAAAATTGATTACCACAAAAAAATAACTCATATAAACAGAAATAATTATAACAAAAAACAAACCAATAAAAAAATATTAATCAGAAAAACAAAATTCATTACTACAAAAATTTACTCATATAAACAGAAATAATTATAATAAAAAACAATATAATAATTATAACAGAAAACAAACCAATAAAAAAATTAAATTGAAAAAAAACAAAATTAATCACCACAAAAAAAATATTCATTAAAACAGAAATTATAACAAAAGAAAAACAATATAATTATAAAAACACAATACAAACCAATGAAAAAATATTAAACAGAAAAACAAAATTAATTACCACAAAAAACAAACTAAAGAATAAATTATTCTGAAAAACCTGAGTTGTTTTTTTCTTCAAGTGAATGCAAAACGCTTCCGTATACATGTGAAAAAAGGGTAACAAATCTATTTTTTGTCTTGCCGACCTTTTGTGATTTAGATTTTTCTGCCTATTTGAAACGCATTAATCCAGAGACAAAAGCATGAATTATCATTTCCTGTTCAGGTTTATCGATCAGCTGTTTGATGCCGATCAAAGAAAGGAATATGACACCACCTGAGTTTAGTCTGACAGCAGAGGAGAGGAAACTAAAACTCTGAATAACCTGGGAAGACACAGCTAATCCCAGGTTTGTTGGAGAGATTGACCAGTGAAGCTGAGGATACTTCCTCTGGATTGAGCGTGCACCTCCTGGATTAGAGCAGCAGAGGGCAGCATCCTGCAGTGAATCCTTAAAGTCTGCCTGCTCTCTCAGACAA
Organism: Halichoeres trimaculatus; assembly: GCF_033239565.1. Classification (NCBI taxonomy): domain Eukaryota; kingdom Metazoa; phylum Chordata; class Actinopteri; order Labriformes; family Labridae; genus Halichoeres; species Halichoeres trimaculatus. The sequence goes on along the minus strand of NW_027437179.1, from coordinate 42,360,833 downwards.
AGAGGAAACTCTGCACCTGCTCGTTAAGAAGAAACCATCATAATCCTGCAGTGAGTCATCAAAAAGCCTGATCCTGGAGTTCTGCAGGAGTTTTATTAGATTAATGTTTGAAGGATGTTTGGCTCAGAGGGATCTGACTTAATGTGCTTTAAAGCCTGCTAAGACCAAAACGGGAACACTGTGGAAAATACTCAGTGCACCTGTGTGCCTCGTCCTGAGCCATGAACTGGACTCACTCACAACGTCTCCTTCATCATAAATCACTCCTGACAGAAATCAGACCAATACAGGAGGCTTTATCTGCGTTCTGTGCCAACTTCTTCCTCTTTCATCAACTTCCACCATCAAACTTTAAAAAACAAAGATGAAAAGACATGATGATGGACTGAAAAGTACATAAAACACATCCCAGATAGCAGAAGATATTTATACGAACTTTGGAGTTTTGGATATATGTGAAAAGTGGGGAACAGATCAGCAGATATTCAATGTTTTGTCTTTCTGTGTGAGACAAACTTCAGTCCGCATGGAAAATACCCTCAAAACTAGAGATCATTTGTTTCATGGCCAATATCCATTATTATGAGTCAAGGAAGCTGATATTAATTTGCAGTAAAAGTGAAAACATTTTCATCAAATGTTTGAGTAATAGAAACTCCAACGCTTTGTTTAAAGCCTTTAAGCATGCATTCATCAAACAGCTCCCAGGCTCAGCAGCTGACTTTTAAAATGAAATTAAATAAAAACTTTGAAAAATAAATATCTCCATAAAGTTTTCCAAAATTTCAATTTTACACTGCAAAAAAAAAAAAAAGAAAAATCTTATCAAGTGTTTTTGTGACGTAATATGAGCCACATTCTTCTGACCATTCCAGAAAAAATATCCTATTTCAATTTATTTAATTCAAAAATGAGGTCTGAATTGCTGTAACAAGTAAAAAATAAAGACATTTTTCCAGACTGGTCAAGTGATTGTGGCTCATATTAAGTCTAGAAAGACTTTTTCACTGGAAATAAGACAAAAACACTTGGTAAGATTTCAGTTTTTCTGCAGTTGTAGGCATGTAATACAGTTGCAGTTTAATTTTTACATGACTGAGCTTGAGTGTTTTGACCATCTAGGGCAGTGGTCCCCAAACTACAGCCCGGGGGCCGGATGCGGCCCGCCTCCTTGTTTTGCCCTGCCCCCTGAACAATACCAGAAGTGCATTATAATTTTTTTTTTCAGTCTGGCCATGTGATCGAGACTTACACATGCAGAGAACGTAACTTTCTATTCCGCCCTTCTGCAGTTTGTGCCATATCTGAGACCCCTCCCTTAAAAAAAAGTCCACACAATACATTTTACAACCATACTGGTAGTAAAATGTATTGTGCTGGGAGGCTTAGTTCAGTTTCTTAGCCTGCTAGTTTTCTGGTTTTCACAGTGAAGTTAATAAGAGTTAGCTGCAAACAGTAGTGCCTACAAGAAAGTTAACATTTTATGGTCTTTTTTACTGTGAAAAACCTGAAAAGGGTTATTTAGTTATTCTTTATTTCATAAATAGTATTACATATTGCATTTATAGTGTTATTATTTATTTTCTGATTTTTTTTTCCAGTCAAGATCCCAGAAAAGGTTATTAATATTTGGTCATGTGTGGCTTTTTGGGAAACAATAACTATTTATGTTTGGACACCTCTGCGATCATCACACTTTTTTTTACAAACTGACCCTGGCCCCCCATCAGAGAAGGGAAAAGTTGTTTGGCCCTGACGGGAAAAAGTTTGGGGACCCCTGATCTAGGGCTTCCATAGAGTAAACAGAGAAACTCCGTACAGAGAAGCAGCAACCGTACACCGTAAAAAAATAAAAAATAAAAAAAATGGACATCTTGCTCAGCTCGAAGTGAGGTCTCCACAAAACTGCTCCCCCTGGTGGCTGGCTGTAGTATAGGTGGAAAAAAAAAAAAAATCCATCTCCCCAGTCATTCCAGATGGGCTGTGGTCAAACTTTAAAAAATTAATACACCTGGTAGAAATGTTTCTCACGTCTGATTGTTGTGGTGATTTGAAGATATCATTTGGCTGTCTTTTGTCCAAGTCCTCTTTTTTCTGAAAAGTTTCATTTTCATTAGTTATACGAGGTTCAATGATGATTGACAGCTGACGTTCTTGTGTATTTTTTCGGGGATTGTAAAATATGTCTGGAGGTAGAGTCAGGAAGTGATTAGACTCTCGAAAGAAGAACCAGCTCCACTCAGATTCTCCCAGAATCCCTCACAGTCTCTACTGCACAGACTCTGGCTGCAAATGTCTGCGCCTGGGACGGAGGTATTTTGGCTTCAAAACCGTACAATGATAAATGATGGAGCCACGCTGTCCTCTCTATATACAGGCTATGGCAGCAACAAGCAGCTTCTGATTATTTGCAGCTTAAATAATTTCTTACAAGTCAGGAAAGGATTTTCTGTGAGTGTTGATAAGAAGAGTGTTTTTTGTGTGTCTGTGAAAAGTGTAAATTCCTGTTAAGCCAATCACAATGCTAACTATGTTAGCCCATCAATGGAATTTTCCATTGACGTTAGCATTACCCTTTATCATGTTGATTTAATCTCTTTATTCTCTCTGGAAACCTCACTTTTTGTGTTAATCTGATAAGATATCAGTGAGGAATAAACAAAAACAAAGAGGTGCACTCCTTTTCAAATGATGCTGAAACAGATGGTAACACATTTTTATGAACCCAATGAAAAATAGTAATCCGGGCAGCTAAATTATACCTTAAGTTTTTCCCTTGCTCTGTTTTTGCTTCTTGCACAAGATTTAGATTTTTGGAAACAAGTTTTTCTTGTCTTTCTTTGTCCCCCTGAAAAAAATCTTCTGCAGCAGTTTATCGTAAAATCTAACCAAAGCTCCTGATGTTTCATGCACGGATCCTAAATCTCCTTTTTATCCTCCTGTCAGGTAACTGCCTAACTTCATTACCTGCTGCACCAGCTTCCATCAGCTGACTCCACAGCATCTCATGCTGCACCCAGAGAGGTCCAAACCGGCTCATTACGGAGTTTATTTAACGATACTTCATCATTTCTGTCCACAGGTGTTTGCACAAACAGTGGATCAGAAACGACTCATAAAGGTTTTTTGAGCGTGTGCTAAAGAAAAGCTGGAGTTTTACTGTCAGGCTCATAAAAGCGGACTTTCTGCGAACATCAGACCTGTTGAAGGATCCGTATTTTATGTTAACTCACTGATGATGTCATGAAATAAAACGGTCGTTAAATTCGGCCTCTGAAGCTCAGTTTGGTGTTTTGGAGGGAAAATGGAAACGAGTAATCTCATAACGAGGACTGAATATTTATCAAAAGGTATCAGAGAATTTCTGACCACTGCTCCTTCAAACTGATAAATACACAGACACACACACACTTACACACACACGTCTTTTTGAAGGCCTCTCTTTCTCCAGACATCTGGATCCTTTTTATTCCTCGTTATGCACACACATGTTCAAAAAGCCACAGGAGCCGAGCATGTTGAGTAGCATGATGTGTACATGTGTGATCACGATGTAGGTGTGTGTGCATGTCCAAACACCAACCTCAGGCCCTGATACATTAAGTTAAAGTGTTAAAGCTGCAGTTCCCAGAGTGTCCACTAGAGGCTGAGTGCAGAAACAGCAGAAACCACAAACACAGTCATTCAAGAAGCCGATCTTTACAGCAGAAATCAACATGTTTACAGCCTGGTTCAGAACAGGATTCCACTAGTAGCATAATATGGTGGGTGGAAGGTGTCAGAAGATTTGCAAATTAAAAATATATGAGCTTTGATATATATAGCTATAATGCTAACGTTATGGATCTGCAGGATTTTCCTAAATAAAGGAAATAAAAGTCAACTTTCACTGGAACAATCCTGCTCAGTCGTCTTCTCTGGGTCTCTATACATGTGTGTCAGTGTCTGTGTCTGCCTCAACCCACTCCTCTGCCTGGATGTTGATGTTTTGGTTGTTTGAGGACGTTTCTGGGCAGTGAGTAAAGGTGGTTACATTAGCCAATTAACAGTGCGCTGAGTTCCCAACTGACTTTGCGTGTTGGTTAGCGAGTGGAAGAAGCTAATCAGAGCTGCTACGATAGCAGACGTAGCATGGAGGAAGAAAAACAACCAAAGAGAAATGAAACTCCCAAGTTAGCTTTCTGCTAACCAGGTATGTCACATACCTGTGGTTTGCTTGTACTAACATGTTAAGTCAGGTGTATGGCCCTCAAGTCTCTCCCATGTAGAAACGGGATGCTGCAGGTGGTTGCTAGGCTAGTGAGTGTGTTCACGTCGTCGTGTGGGTCGTGTGGGTGTGGGCTGCTGCTGGCACTGAGCCAAGGAGGAGGAGCGGAGTTTGAATGCTGTGTTTATGAACAAGTAAAAAAGTAAACAAAATTCCTGCAGATCCTACCCTTAAAGCTAGATATAAGATGACAAATATTTTTAAAACATAAAAGCACCATAGAGGACAAAATAAATACGGCCAAATTTCAAAAAGAAAAAAAAGAAAAGACTCTTTTTAAAAATTTCTTTGACAACTTCTCTTCGTTTGTTGGGGAAGCTGTCTGTTAGAAAACCACTAAAATTTACCTCTTTTTATCCCTGTTGTGGTGTTTGCATTCCTGTTTTTGATTTGCAAACAGTCTGACACCTACTGGCCACCGTAGCACACACTGAGCAGGGGACAGGTGCATTTTTTGCCCATAAAAGGGCATGGCTGACTTATGATGCCTCTAGTGTCCTTAAAAAGAACTGCATTTCTCTTCAAACTGAACAGAACTGACTTGTACGGAAGCCTGTTGCTGCCATACCAAAAAAAAAATGTATTTTCTCTGCACCCGTGAGTCTGGTTTTGACCCTGATTCCTCGTCCTGCAGCCTGCGATAGTTGCTGTGTGTCACAGGGTGAACGCTGCTCGAGCAGACCGATAAAGACCCTCCATCTTTGGGCAGAACCAGCAGATCTGACAGGATGAAACAGTGACTTACTTTTCGGTCTTTCAGGGCCTCAAAGAGATAAAACCGCAGCAGACGGTGATAAAAGCAGAGGGAGAGGATGAAGGAGAGGATTCAGGTTTTCTTTTTCAAGCTGTCAGTGATGAACAGTTGAGTCAAGTAGATTTATGCTGCAGCTTTTCAAAGAGGAACATATGGGCAGCGTGTGGTCATGAGTGCAGCACGGAGAACAGCGCTGAGAAAACGGTTTGTATCAGAGAAATCAGAGCTTCTCAGGTCACTCTGTAAAGATCGTTTATTTTCTGCTGAAACACTGAGACGATCTGCAGTGAACCCTGCGTACCCTCCTGCTCCTGCTCCTGCAGTGACTCCATAAACTTGTTTGTCTGCCTCGACCTCGGAGCAGGTCTTTGTTCCTCCCTTCGCCTCCTTGTCATGAAACCTGTGTGCAGCTCGTTGCGTGATGCTCCCTGATTTCCCACCGAGATGATTGAGTCAGGCTTGTTTTGTGGATCTGAAGGAATCTGAGCTGGGAGCTTGGACTGAGTCACTGCGCCCATGAAGTGATGTGTTCCTCTCAGACCGAGCTGGGGATGACGTGTTTCCACTGATCCCTGGAGAATGCTCCGACAGCTGCTACCTGAGTGTGGTTTGGGCCACAGGTGCTTCACAAACCACCATTATCTGCAGCTCTCTGGTTTTATTTGATGGAAATTACTGCGCTGGAAGTCTTTTGGGCTTGTTTTGGTGATTATTATTACCGTGATGACATTCTGCTTTAACTGCAGCTGCTCAGGGAAACACGATCCAACAGAGGGAGCGTGCTGTCAGAGAGTCCTACAGATGATGAAGTGCAGCGATTTCCAATGAACAGATGTAAAACTGATTTTTAGATTCATGTCAGTAAAAACCAAACACCGAACTTCAAAAGTGTTTTTAGCCTCGTGGTTTAAGTTTAGTGCCTTTAACCTGTAACTCCCTGAATGTCCACCAGGGTCAGGACTCCTCTGGAGCATCATGTTAATTTGTGAAGGATGGTCTTGTTAAGAGTCAGAAGACTGCCGGGAAAATCCTCTGAGACCTTTATGGACTTTCAAAAACTTTGGGCTGTTTATGATTTAAGTTCCAACAACTGTTTGAAACCTGTTAGGGGTCTACAACCTTTACTTTCACAGGAGCCATTTTTCCTCAGCTCACCTGGATTACAGTCATTCAGGAGACACAAAATCTACTTTATCTTCACAATTAAGACTAGAGTGTGTAAAACTCTAAACAACACAATCTAGAAAAAAAAAATCTTAATGAGAAGTTTTTTGGATTTAAAAAATAGTAAATGCGATCTCTGCATTTTTTGTTGTTTATAAATTTGCAAACAAAAAATTTTAAAAAAATGTATATTTTAAAAAATTTGAAACAAAAAATTGCAGAAATTCCAAAAATAATTAAAAGTTCAAAAATTTGTTTTTTTTTTAAATAACTTTCAAAGTTAAAATCTAGTAAATAATTATCTAAGCAAGAAGATTTATTTTTCTATTAAATTGTAAATGTGATTTCTTCATTTTTTTGTTTTTAAGAAATTTGCACAATTTTTCTAACATTTTTAAATTGAAAATTTTTGCACAAATTTCAAAAAATGTTTTAATTGAAAAATAATTTGCATGAATTTCAAACAAAAATTGCTAGAATTGACAAAAATACAAAATCAATTTTGAAAAATTTGCGAACAAAAGATCAAATAATTTCCAATTCTAAAAAAGTTGCAACATCAAAAATCAACTTGAAATTTTAATTAAAAAAAATCTTAGAAATTAAAAAAAAAATGGAGAAGTAAAAAAAATTAAAATGTATATTTTAAGAAAAAAATGAACAATAAAAAAATTTGGAAAAATTCTAAAAAGTTAATGAATTTCAAATTTTGCCAAACTAAAAATACTAAATACAATTTCAAACAATTGTGAAACTTCAAAAATTAAAAATAAATAAATAGATGAATATATAAATTACTAAGTAAATACAAATGTAATAAATTCACATTTTTTTTTCTGGTCTGCTATAAAACGTTTTCTTACATGTTTTAAATTTAAGATTAAGATTGAGATAATCTGTGTTAATCCCTGTGGGGAAAGCTCTGTTTTTCACACTCTGAATCATACTTCATACACACACACAAACAGCACCTGTGCACAGAAACAATCACTGATTAAGAGTGAGGAGGAGGAGAGAGTGATTGTGCTCGCTACCACTAACTGAGTAGCTGGAAGTTTGCTGCCTTGCTCAAGGGCACTCTGACAGTGCTCAGGAATTTAAGCCAACACTCTCACCTCCCAGCTATCAGCCCAACTCCCAATCTTGTTCCGTACCGGGGCTTGAACCAGGGAGCCTGTGATGGACTGAGCCACTGCTGCCCTCAATGTTTTGGTATGGTATTTTTGGTAAAAAAAAAAAAAAAGAGAAAAAAAAAACTCCAGGCAGAAAGTTTGAGGCTCAGGTGTCAGGCTGATGTAAAGGTTTTGAAGAAGCGGTGACACCACCACCTTCATCCATCCTGTCACTGCCAGGCTTCGTTTGAGCTGTCTCCTGTCTCCACAGAGTTTTTCAGAGAAGTTTGGACCAATCAGAGCGAAGCTGTTGGAGTCAAACATCAATGAGAGCAGAGTTTAGTCCCACAGCTGTTAAAACCTTGTCCTGTTTGATCTGATGATCCATTTTCCTCCATTAAGCTTAATCCAGACTGAATCCAGCCTCCGCCGGGATCAGGATAATCCCCTCATCTATCCTAATCCCAGATTTCACCACACAGACTCACAGGTTTGATCAAGCTCGATTACCTGATCTGATCAGTTTTTATGTCCACTTTCTCTTTTGAACAGCACCGGGCTCTGAGCCAATCAGATAGCTCTAATCCTCAGGGAGGTGTTGGACATCTGGGAGGCGAGGAGACCTTTGAGGCGTCTGAGCTCCGAGGACGTGAAGCTAACAGCAAACACGTGGTGTGAAGATAAGCTCACCCCGCCAGCGTCAGAGAGCGTGAGCGTGAGGTGAGCATCCTGAAGACGTCCTGAGTCTCTGATTGATGATGACACGGCAACGCTTTCATGGAGTATATCATTTCCTCCATGAGTCATAGCGCTCTGCAGGGTTACAGTCAGCAGGATCTCGTCCAGCGCGTTTGAAGCCAGACGTTTGGTTCTGGAGAGTTTGGCCTGAGAGTCGCTGAAGCTTCAGCAGGAGGAGATCTGAACCAGATAAGGGAGACTGTAATCCAGCTCTGAGTGAAGAGATAATCCTCCAGCTGCTCAGAGACTCACCTTAACGTATAAAGTATAACCCGTTTACAAACAGGGTTAGTTTACATGGTATGCTGAACATAACATAACTTTTTCCTGTATCCATAGCAACAGCAGCAACATAAACAACAGCAGCAGCACAGCAGACTTCCTGTTCTCAAAAGACCAAGGTTCCTAGCAAACAGAACATGCACAGAACACAGATTAATGTTTCTTTGGACAGGGATATCCTGATCGGCGTATACATGACCAAATATTCAGGTTTTAAAAACTTGAACATGAGCCTGAAGTGGTCTTTAAAAGGGGTTATTGGTGTTTACATGGCCGTGCACAATCGGGTTATTGCTAATAATCCAAATGTGAAAGGGTTAAAAGAAATATCTGTCAGGTCTGTATGTTTCTCTCCTCTGTTGGTCCCCATTCTCTTCTCCAGGTGAGTCCACTGATCACCAAACGAGCCTCACCTGCTCTGATGAAAGTCTCCTGCTGCTCTCAGAGCTGGGGGGCATGTTGAGCAGGTAAGACTTTGAATTTCTGTAATTTTTGTGTGCCTTTATTTTGTCCCTCTGTTGTTCCTCTACTAACTATGATTTATTGCTCATAACAATCTCTATTTTCCTCTTCATGATGTTTTGAACACGTACATTTTAATTTTAAACAATTTTCAAAATAGTTTAAAATTTTGCCTTTCTATGTTTTGGTTGTGTTTTCTTTTTCTTTTCTTTTCTTTTCTTTCTTTCATTTTTTTTTTTTTTTTTTTCGATTATTACCAACTTTTCAAATTTTTAAATTCTTAAAAACTTTCACAATCTTTATAAGTTCAATTATTTTTATTAATTATTTTATTTTTTATTTATTTATTTATTTATTTATTTATTTATTTATTTACTTATTTATTTCCACATGTATTTATTTATTCGATAACTTATTTATTTATAACTCATTTATTTAAATTTTTGGATATTTTTGTCTGAATTTTTTTATTGAATTTTAAAGGGTTTTTTAATTTAAATTTCAGTTAATTTTGAAATGATGCAAATTTTTAAGATTTGAAAGTCAAGTGAAAATGTTTCAAAATGTTTGGGCTTTTAATTCTTTATGGAATTTCTGCAATTTTTTGTTTAAAATTTTTCAAATAATTTTTTTTTTCTTCTTTTTTTCTAATTTTATAAAAAAAAAAAAAATGAAGACATCACATTTACAATTTTATAAATCCAAAATACTTCTTAATTGGATTTTTTTTTTTAATCTAGATTGTGTTGTTTTGAGTTTTATACATTCCATGGTCTTAATTGTGAAGATAAAGAAGATTTTGTGGCTCCTGAATGACTTTAATCCAGGTGAGCTGAGGAAAAATGGCTCCTATGAAATTAATGGTTGCAGACCCTTGACTTGATAAAACAAAAAAGTATTTGCTTTTTAGAATAAGTAGAACAAAAATAAAATAAAATGAAAATAGAACTTAATAAATAAAGACAAATGTATAGTTTTCCCTGTTTGGCTGTTTACTGCTCCATATTTATATGTATATGGAGGGATTTTTTTTTATTAGCCCTAAAAGTTTTACTTTATGTTTTCAGTTTTATCAATTATTAAAAAAAAAAAAACTATAAATAAAAAGATATTTTCATGAATAAGAAGCAAACATTTGTCAGCTCACCATGCTGACTGACCTGAGTTTACCTCTGTGTGCAGACAGATGCTGTGGTCCATGTGAAGGTTTTATCACCTCTGCGTGCCGCTCATATCTCCACGAGCTGAACAAGCTGCTGGAACTTTCCCTGAATCTTCAGACTGAACAAAATAAAACTTCAGGTAAAGAGAAACATTAGAGCACAAATCTGCCCGGGAGCCTGCCCGTTTCATGTTTATTTCCCTGTCTGAACGACCTCTGTGCTGACGGAGAAACTGATAAAATGTAAAAGTAAAACATGTGTGAACATCTTTCCCTGACGTTCATACGTGTGAAGGTGAAGCTTTCAGGGATACGATGTGCAGACAAACTCAGGGTCCCACTGAACGACCTTTGACCCCCACAGCCGCAGCATCTGTTGCACATTTAGCCCCGTGGTCGTGGCCTTGTGGAGCCCCTGCTCCTCCTCCTCCTCTGGTCTCCTCTCTGTTTTCCTGGAGAAGCTCCTCTGCATCAGCTGTCATCTGTTAACTCTCAGTGTTGTTCTCCTGTTTCCTCTGCTCAGATCAGGAGATGTTATCTGGCTCTGAAAGCATCAGAGGAGCCTCCTCTTTTCCTGCTGCCGCTGTCACCAGAGAAACTTATCTCCGTCTGAGAAACAGAGCGAGTGAGGAAGTGAGGATGAAGAGGGATAGAGAGGAAACTCAGCTGCAGTTTGTCAGATTAAACGTCCCTTCAGATTATCTCGATCTTCACATTATACATGAAAACACAGGCTCTGTACTCAGGACACTGGTCTTTAGTCTGCTGTCTGGATTCTGTTTGTAGTCTGAGGAGTTTCAGCCAATCAGGCGTGAGCAAACAGTACGGAGAGCAGCAGCAGGAGGGTCTGCTACCTTGGTGAGCTGAGCCGTTTAGCCTGAGCTCACCTGGATAAAAGTCATTCCAAAACCACAAAATAAAAACATTTATCTTCACAATAAAGATTATGAGGTGGATAAACTTTCATACAAAGATAAAATTTTATGGAAAATTTTCCAAACAGGATTTTTTTTTTTTGTTTTAATTAATGAAATTGTACATGTGATGTCTATGTTTATTATATTTAATCAATTTACAAAAATTTCAAATAAAAAGTAAAATGTAATGTATTTGCAAAAATTTGCAATAGCATCCAAAAAATATGAAGTTCAATACTTTGCAAAAATTTCAAACATATTTCTAAATACAACAAATATTTGCTTGAATATTAAAAAAAAAAAAAAATTAAAAAATGTAAAAAATATTTTAAATAATGTTTAATTTTTAAAAATGTGCATAAGATATTTCCAAAAATACATATTTAAAAAATTTGCAAAATTTTCCAAAGAACATGGGATTATATACCATACCGAAAAATGTGCTTTGATTTTAAAAAAAGGTCATTTCAAACATTTGCAAATATTTCAAAAAGTTTAAAAATTGGAGAATTAGGGAAAAATTATTGAATCCCAAAAAAAAGTGCAAAAGATTGAATTCTCAATAAGAAACACTTGAAAAAATATCAAATTAATTGAAAGAATATTTGAAATCAAAACACATTTTTTTCTGTTGTTTGCTTATGTCTTTCCACATGTCAAGCATGTGTATTAACCTGACACATTGTCGGTCAAATGAATCCATCCACACAGAAGAGCCATCAGAGTTCTTGCTGGGTGAGTGTTTCTTTTCTTTATCTTTTGAAAATATTATTTGAATAATTTTTAATATTTCAAGAATTTTTAATATATTATTATTATTATTATTATTATTATTATTATTATTATTATTATTATTATTATTATTATTATTTAGTTCTATTTTTATTATTACCTTTTTTTTTCATGTCCCCTTCTTTTTTTTTTTTTAAACAAAATTAGGTTTCATATTTTGACATCACACACTTGGGTCAAAAATGATCCATTTATCCAAGTATGGTTCTTGATTGATTGAATCCATACTGTAACAAAAATAACTCCCTCAGAAAATGACTTTAGGAGCCTTTCGGGGAAAAAAATCAAAGGTTTAATATTTTTTACATGTTGATAATTTTGCCACTTGTGGACGGTTTAAAGAGAGCAGAAGTGTGAAATTGCTTTGACCGATCAGAAAGAACAGAAGGTGCTGTAAAAAGTATCTGTCCATCTGTTTTACCATGACTGCTGGTTTGTCTGCCTCGTTTTAGAGAAATATCAGTCAACACGCAGGATGTTTGAGCCTCAGAGGCTTTAGTTGAACCTACAGGAGGATGATCAGTGCTCAGATCAGGAGACAGGAAAACATGAACCCTCTGTGGTAAAGCCCAACACCGTGAAACGACCAAGTGTCTGTCTGCTCTTTGAGGACGTCTCAGCAGTAAACTCAGAGAGACTTCGCAGAGGAAAGACTCAGGGTTAGCACGGGAGCAGCAGAGGCTGGAGTACCTCAAAGTTTACCTTTTCTAAGAAGAGAAAGTGCTGCTAACAAACTCTGAGTGACCTCTCCTTCAGCTCCTTCCTGTCCCTGGTTTCATCATCCTCCTGCTGTGAGGAGAACCAACCAGTGTGAGGAGTTTGACTGCTCGTTCACACGGAGAGGACACAAACTCACTCTCTGCTTCTTCGCTGAAGTTTGGTTCACTGCTCCCTCAGGATTAAAAACCTGAACTTTCAAAATAAAAGCACAGACAGTCAATAATCGAAGCTGAAAGCTGCTGAAACTCCAGCACAGAGAGGGTAAACCTCAGGACTGAAGCAGCCACCAGCGGAGTGTGTGTAGAGCTGTGTGTGTGTGTTCAGCTGAGTGTGTGAGCAGAGATGAGTGTGTGTGCACAGCTGAGTGTGTGCTAACAACGTGTTTAGTGTCGGTCTGTCAGCAGCTGGATTTAACCGTCAGTCAGTGCAGGAGCAGACGCTCGGCGGGTTGATAACCTGCTTCAGGGGGAGTCTGCAGCTCGGCGCTGACTCAGATCAGTCAGTGAGCGTCTGAGCGGCGAGCTGGACGTGGCACGGCTCAGAGAAAGGTCTGAACAGGCTCTCTGTCCTCTGTTGTTCGTCTTTCCCTCCATGTGCTCCTCCGCTCTCAGACTGCAGGAAGTGCGTGCAGTGGAGCGTTCCCCTCTCTGGGATTCAAACCGTGTTTTCTCTGTGTGAGCGTGCGGACTCTTTTACGGTCCTTCACCTAATTGTTTTTTGGACTCTAATCCCTGAACCCTGCATACCTCAGTGAGTTGTTTATACGCTTTCTGAGTTCCCTCCTCTATAAAACATATTTTTCCTATTATCCAATGACATTCCTGCTTTTTTTCCTCATGACGGGGGGATGCACGCCGTGCCTACCGAGGAGCAAGAGCGTGTACATGATGTTCAGTCATCTTGATCTGATTTCTCAGCGACAGAGGGAACGGTTCACTCACAGAGAGATAACTCTGCAAACAGGAAGTCAAAACAGTCATTCAGAGACCTTTACCTGCTTCTAGATCCTTCCCTCTGACTCAAAGCACTCTGGGAAATAAAAGATTTATTGTCCTTTAATAAGAAATGCAGTGCAGCGTTTGTCTGTTAGCGCAAAAACCTGGAAGATACATGGAAATGTGTGTTTTTATTTACATGCATTGATATAAATTTAAAGTTTCTCTTCTAGATATCTGCCTGATCCTAATCCAGACTATAAAATGAGATTATCAGCACCAGTATGGGTTATTTCTAAATGATACTTCTCGGCTTTCCGATTGAGTCTGATTTGTGTAACATCCAGCTTTCTATGTGAGATAGAGCACAAGCTAAAGGCTAAAACACACGTTTAAGGCTTGGAAACAAACTTAAGGCTAAACCACACACTAAAGGCTAATTGAAGAGCTGAAAGCTACACCACTAGCTAAAGGCTGAAACACAAGCTAAAGGTTAAAACAAGAGCAAATGACTAAAACCCAAATTAAAGCTAAACCACCGGCTCAATGCTAAAACAAAAACCACAGGCTAAAACATGGGTGAGAGGCTAAAACACTAGCCAAAATTTAAAACACTAGCTGAAGACTTGACCAGCTAGTAAAGGCTGAACCATTGGCTTAGGGCTTGAATATGAGCTAAAGGTAAAACAATGGCTAAAGACTAAAACACATTTGAAGGCTAAACCAAGAGCTAAAGGCTTAAACATAAGTCAAAGACTAAAACATTATCCAAAGACTAAAACACCAGCTAAAGGCTAAACATTAGCTAAAGGCTAAAACACTAGCAAAAAACTTAAACCCAATCTAAAGGCTAAAACATAATAAAAAGGCTAAGACCTTAGTTAAGGGCTGAAATACTAGCTAAATGCTAAACCATTAACTAAAGGCTAAAACATGATATAAAGGCTAAAACACAACATAAAGGCTAAAATATTGGCTAAAGGCTTAAACACTAGCTAAAGACTTAAACTTGAGCTAAAGGCTATAAAACAAGATAAAGGCAAAAAACATTAGCTAAAGGCTAAAACACTAGCTAAATACTAAAAAAACAGCTAAAGGCTTAAACATTAGCTAAAGGCTCTATAATAAGCTTATGTCCAAAACATAATATAAAGACTAAAACATTAGCTAAAGGCTATAAAACACGCTAAAGGCTAAAAACATTGGTTAAAGGCTAAAACACCAGCTAAAGGCTAAAAGATAAAATTAAGGCTAAGAAATTAGCTGAAACATGAGCAAAAAGGCTATAATATAAGCTAAAGACTAAAATTTGATTTCAAGGCTACAACATTATCTTAAGGCCAAAACACCAGCTAAAGGCTTCACCATAAGCGAAAGTCTAAAACATGATATAAAAGCTAAAACACTAGCTTAAGGCTACAGCAAAGGCCAAAAGGCTAAAACAGAAGTTGAAGGCTAAACCAAGAGTTAAAGGCTAAAACACAATGAAAAGACTAAAACATGATATAAAGACTTAAATATTAGCTAGAGGCTACAACACTAGCTGTAAACTTAAACATGAGCCTAAGGCCATAAAACGAGCTAAGTGCTAAAAACATTGGTTAAAGGCTGAAACACCAGCTAAAGGTTGAAACATAATACTAAGGCTAAAACACAACATTAAGGCTTAAACTTAGCTTAAGGCTTAAACATTAGCTAAAGGCAAAAATATTAGCTGTAGGGTTAACCATGAGCTAAAGGCTAAAACATTCGCTAAAGGCTAAAATACTTGCTTAAGGCTAATGCACAAACTAAAGGCTAAACCATAACATAAAGCATGAAACATTAGTTAAACCCTTAAACACTCGCTAATGGCTAAACCATAAGCCAAAGCCTAAAACATCATATAAATCTGTATCACTAGATAAGGCAAGGCAATTTTATTTCTATAGCACATTTCAGCAATGCAATTCAAAGTGCTTTACGGACAAAACAAGTTATAGAAAACAATTAAAATTCAATTAAAAATGAGATCAATTAAAAGATACAATAAAACAAACAACGACAAAAAACAAACAAACAAAAGATTAAAACAGATTTTAAAACACATTTTAAAAACAGATTTTAAGATAAGATAAGATAATATAAGATAAAGGCTTAAACATAGTCCAAAGGCTGAAGTACAAGCTAAAGGCTAATACAAGAGCTAAGGTCTAAAACATAATTTAAAACCAAAAACACTACCAAAAGCTAAAACATAGGCTAAAGGCTGAAGTCCAAGCTAGAGGCTAAAACACAAGCTAAAAGCTAGTTAGCTCTGCTTGGTGAGGTTGGAGTTGGTAGATGAGCTCTGGTAGGACAGAACCAGGATTCACTAACGTTACACGTTACAGACACGTCTCAGAGCAGCGGGCTGGGAGGAGAGAGAAATATAGCAGCTGCTAAGCTACGCTACAAACTGACAAAGTTAGCTTGTTGTCAGGTTTCAAAGTGTAGCTCTACCTGTTGATAAATACCTTACCTCGTGGAGCTGGATCTGTCAGGAGTTGAAGCCGACATGCTGTAATGTCAGGATACGATGCACACGTCTTCATCCGATCCCTTTACTTACCGTCCGTGTATCAGTGGCCTTTCTAACCAGCAGGATCTGATCTGGGTTGAGTAATCCTGCTCATGGAGCCACAGCTGATGAGTCTGGTTCTGTTGGAGGGTTCTGCCTGTCAGGAGGAGTTTTCCTCGTTCATGGTGTGTTAGCGTTAGCTCTTTGTTAATAACACACTCTGAGAGGAGTTACTCAATGCTCGGCGCCCTCAGATAACTTCAGTGAAGACGCCACGGCGTTATGAAGAGCTCTATTGTCTGATGGCTCAGAAAATTAAAGAACAATGCATGACCAATCTGCAGAGTTCACGTTGTTGTGTTCGTGAATCTCTGTTCGGAGATGACCTAAGAGAAACGGAGGGGAAACAGCTTAGCGTCAGACGCTTTGGGGGAAATCGGCAGAGATACGACGGATAAATGGACGACTCAGTGGATGATTGGTTCTCTGATTATATTTCAACTGTGTTTTGTGTTTTTGTGGCTGTTGCATTTGTCTTCATTACCCCAGATTCACCAGAGGGTGAAAGTCTCAAAACAGGGAGGGACTGATTGACTCTGAAACCAACCCAAAGCGCTCCCTCTGTTTTCCTCCAGCAGAGACGCCTGTGTTCAGGTTTTAATCTGTCCCTCTCCTCCATAATGAGCACTAATGGAGTCCTCCGCTGACTGTCAGCCTGCTCCTCATTTCTGCAGCCGCAGCTCCTCCTCTGATGGATGGAGCAGAGTAAACTGTGGCCTGTGGTGGAGTTGGAGCCACAGAGACGTTAAGGAGAGAAAGAAGCTCTCTGAGGCCGGCTGCCTCCATCTGGTTGGCTCGATCCGGCTCTGAGGGCTGACAGATCTGAGCATGTCAGAGGAAGATTGAGCAAGTGTTCAATGTGGACTCTCACCAACAGCTGTGCGGGGTCGATGCCCGATCAGGGGCTTCAGAAACACCTGGTTCTCCTAAACCACAGAGGGCAGGAGGTCAGGAAGGTACGCAGAGTTAAAGGGAGGCTGCTCGTCTCCTTTGAATGACTTCACAAGGTTTAACTCAGATTAACTTTTTTGAAAAACAGCATCAGGAGATCCTCATGCCACGTCATGTCACACAATGATGAGATCATCATGTCAAATCATGATGAGATCATCATGTGATGTCACAAGGAGATTGCCAAGTCTGTTACAAGGAGTGTATTAGGTCACAAGAAGGGAAGAGACTGTCGTTTCACGGCAGTATGAGATCCTCATGTCACGGCAAGATGAGATGGTCATAGCGTGATGAGAACCTTATGTCACGTGACAAGGAGACCATCACAAAAACACGTAGGGATGAGATAGTCACATCACAGCACGATGAGATCCTCATGTCACATAATGATGAGAATATTGTGTGGCATCGAGATGAGACCGTCATGTTATGTCACAAGGAGATTTTCAAGTCCATCACAAAGACTCGTTTCTGTCACAAGAAGGGAAGAGATGGTCATGTCACGGCATGATGAGATTCTCATGTCACATCATAAGGAGACATCGCAAAATGTGCAGAGACAAGATTGCCACATCACGGCGTGATGAGAATGTCATGTCACTTTTTGTCCCAACAAGAGATCATCAGAAGAAGAGATTATCATATTACATCATGTTATGATAAAATCCTCATGTCACGGTACAAGGAGATCATCACAGAACATGTAGGGATGAGATCGTCATGTCACTTCATGATGAGATCATCATGTCACGTTATTATGAGAATGTCATGTTACTTTATGTCATATCAAAGTCCGTCACAAGGAGTTTACTATGTTACAAGTAGGGAAGAGATCATCATGTCATTATGGAATGTTCTTATCATGGCGTTATGAGATCCTCATGCCACGGCAAGATGAGATGTTCATAGCATGATGAGACTGTGTTGCACCAGAAGGAGATCCTCATGTCACGCCACAAGGAGACCATCAAAAAACATGCAGGGAGGGGATCATCACATCGCGGTATAATATAACAATAATAAGAATGTCATGTCACTTTGTGTCTCAAAACGTGATCGTCAGAAGAAAAGAAGCGATTATCATGTTACACCATGTCATGATAAAATCCTCATGACACTTCACAAGGAGACCATCACAAAACATGTAGGGATGAGATTAGCACATTATGGCATGATGAGATCTTCATGTCACTTCATGATGAGATCATCATGTCTAAGCATTATGAGAATGTCATGCCACTTCACGTCACATCAAGAGATCATCAGAAGAAGCGATTGTCAGGTCTTGTAAAGTGATGAGATTGTCATGTTATGATGAGATCCTCACGTAGTGTCATAGCACAATGAGATTATCATGTCATGAGATCATAATCTTACTTATGTCACATCAGGAGGAGACCATCTTATAACAAAAAGGGAAGAGATCCTCATGTCGAGTAATGATGAGGTTGTTGTGTCACATTATAATGAGATCCTCATGCCATGTCACAAGGAAATCATCATGTCACACAATGATGATCTCATCATGCTACATCACAAGAGTGTCAGGTTGGTTACAAGGAGTGTACTACGTCACAAGAAGGGGTGAGTTAATCAAGTCATGATGGAATCTTCATACCATGGCATTATGAGATACTCATGTCAAGATGAGATGGTCATAGAATGACGAGATTGTTTCTCAGAAGGAGATCCTCATGTCACTTCACAAGGAGACCATCACAAAACACGTAGGGACGAGATCGTCATGTCACTGCATTATGAAGATGTCATGTCGCGTCATGTCACATCAAGAGATCATCAGAAGAAGAGATCATGATGTTACATCATGTCATGTAACGTCACGTTACATGAAGACCATCATGAACCATGTAGGGACGCGGTTGGCACATCACTGCATGATGAGATGGTCATGTAGCTTTATGTTGCATCAAGAGATCATCAGAAGAAGAAATTGTCAGGTCACGTCAGGTGATGAGATTGTCATGTTATGATGAGATCATCACATAGTGTCATGGCACAATGAGATTATCATGTTACGGCCTGATGACATTGTTATCTCACTGTAAGTCACATAGGGAGGGGACCATCTTATAACAAAAAAGGAAAGAGATCCTCATGTCGAGTAATGATGAGGTTGTGGTGTCACATTATAATGAGATCCTCATGCCATGTCACAAGGAAATCGTCATGTCACACAATGATGAGCTCATTATGCTACATCACAAGAGTGTTAAGTTGGATACAAAGAGTCTACTAAGTCACAAGAAGGGGAGAGATCAGCATGTCATGATGAAATCTTCATGTCATGGTGTTATGAGATCCTCATGCCACGGCAAGATGAGATGTTCATAGCATGATGAGATTGTGTCGCACCAGAAGGAGATCCTCATGTCACATCACAAGGAGACCGTCACGAAACATGTAGGGACGAGATCATCACATCACTTCATGATGAGATCATCATGTCACTGCATTATGAGAATCTTACGTAACATTATGTCTCAACAAGAAACCATCAGAAGAAGAGAAGAATGTCATGTTATGATGAGATCGTCCTGTCATTTTTTGTCATGTCAGGAGGAGATCATCAAGTAACAACAAGGGAAAAGATTGTCAGGTCATTTCGCCATGTCACGGCATGATGAGATTGTCATGCCTCAAGGAGATTGTTACAAGGAGGGAAGAGATCGTCACATCGTGTCCCGTCATGTCATGAGAGGAGATCTTCCTGAGGTTGTAACGAGACTTGGGCAAAGTTTGGAGCAGGAGATCATTACATCACATGAAGGGCGAGGCCATCTGTCTTTTGGGGTTTACCCGTTAACATCTTCCCCTTCAGGCTCCTCCTCTTCCTCTCTGACAGGAGGTTCAGAGAGGTGCTCAGAGGCTCTGCAGAAATGCATCCATTAGCTGCTGCAGGGATCAAAATCCTGACCTTTCGTTTACGGCTCCCTCTGAACATGGGACCACCCTCACAGCCTGAGTCCGGCTCCTCTCTCAGAGACATGAGGTCCTCATTGAAGAGTAATACTTCAGGCATGTGAGCCTGCTGAGCTTCATCAGAAGAGCTTCCTGTTCACTTCAGCTTCTGACTAACACGTATCTGTGATCTGAGGATGACGGTTTGAAACCTTTAAGAGTTCATAAAAACATCACCCAGGAATCTGAGCAGGAATCTGACAGAGGAACGTCTGCGGTTCCTCCCAGAGCTCAGAGGAGGAGGAGACGGTCCTGATGGAGAGTTTAGGCTTCAGTCATTAAACCTCAGCTTTGATCCGTTAACGAGGCCTCAGTGAGTCAGACACTAAATCTGCTCAAAGAGCCGCTAAACTGAGACGTGACATTCAAGAGAGACAACACGCCAGAGAGGACAACACGCCACTGAAACCATGAGTCAACGTCAGACCACAACAGAGCCCAGAGAAACCACCACTGAGTGAGCTCCAAGCTTCAAACATGACACACTGAGACAGGCTCTAGTGGACACTCAGGGTACTGCAGTTTGCTTTAACACGGAGCTCTGTGGGGACTGTATCAATTATGGGGTGAGACTCCAGTGGACATTGAGGGAACTGCAGCTTCTTCTTTTTTTTTTTCTTTTCTAACAAGTAGTTCTATGTTATTTAACTATTGAATGTTTGATTTTAACCATTTTGATTTTTAATTGTCAATTAAATTAAAAATAAATATTTGTAAAAAATAAATATTTATGAAGTAAATAATAACAATAACAATAATAATAAAAATAAAAATAATAATAATTAGAAGAAGAAGAATATTAATCAATGGTAAATAAAAAAGTATTAATTATTAAAATAATAGTAAAGTATAGTCTTATTCATATTATAAAAATTAAACACAAAATAATAATAATAAAAATAATAATTATAATAATAAAGATAATTAGAAGAAGAAAAAAAGAATATAAATATATTGTATATAAAAATAATGTAGTAATTATTTTATAATAATTAGGTATAGTTTTTTAATACTATTAAAATTAAACATAAAATAATAATAATAATAATAATAATAATAATAATAATAATAATAATAATAATAACAATAATAATAATTATTATTATTATTATTATTATTATTATTATTATTATTATTATTATTATTACAATAATAATAATAATAAGGCTCTAACTGACACTCAGGGAATGGCTGTCTTACTACACCAAAATGTTTTTTTCTCTGATTTTGAAGCCTTTTACATAATAACAACAAAAGTACCATGACTGTCTTTGTATTTTTTTTTAGCTTTGTATCTTTTTGATGCCAACTTTTATTTAATAATCTTTTTATTTTTAGCGTGGTAGCAGCTAAAACATGAATTCATTCCCCACAGAAATCCTACATTGTCAGTTTTATTGTTTGCAGGTTTGGAAGCGGTAAATATTCCAGCTATGCGGGGTATATTTTGGTTTCCAGGCCAGAATCCTGAACCTTGGAGCGAGTCAGCTGTACATTTTTCTCCTCTGTGCAACATGTTTTATCTTTATGTAGGCGTCACGGTGTGGATTGAGGCTCACAGCGAACCAAAGAGGCTCATTTTCTTTCTGTCAGCTCACATTCTTTATCTGTAACCACACATCAGAGTCAGATTAGAGTATATAAATGCAGACTTTGTCTGTGCCTTACTCTAAGCCCTGGTGGGCACAGCCAACATGTTCTCCAGCTGTTGTTCTTCTCTCAGGGTGGTCACATCGAGCTGACTTTTAGCAGGATTGTCTCTTTGAAACAGCATTCAGGCCGAGCTGCAGCGGGATAATAAAAAGAAGAGGCTGAACAACAATAGATAGAGCCGCAGGGAGGAGGGATGAGGGAGGGATGAGGGAGGGATGGAGGGAGGAGGGGGCTGGAGATCAGGCGGGAAATATGGAACCACTTAGGCCCCACCAAGGGTTAAAGATGGCTGTGGGATAAGTGGAGCTCGTTTATCGCAAATTCGACAGTGGTAGTTAAATGGTGAGCTTTCCCCGTGAGCTGCCAGTGTGGACACACGGCTCTGCTGCCCTCATCTCTGGCTCCTCTTCTTCTTCTCTGCTCCACGGGGCCGCCGCCTCCTCACCTCCTCGTCTCCTCGTCTGGGCTCTAAATCTGCAGCCTGACACCGGACAGACACCAGGAGGATTTTCTCCTCCGTCTCACCTTTGCTCTCTCCTACGTTTGGCCTTCACCTCCATCATCTCTAAAGCCCCCCCCCCCCTGCGTGTGCGTCGTCTTCGTCCCTCTCTGTGGATCTTAAAAAACCTCTGACCTGCTCCTCCTGGAGTCCCCGCTGATGTCCTCAGCCCGGCGCTGAAGCGGGCGCTCGCCAGCAGCCCAGATGCATCTGCGAGTCTTTGCCTTTGTGATGTCCTTGCTTTGTGAGGTGATCAGGATGGGCGCCGGTGTGGTGCAGAAGCAAAGCGGTGAGTACGGCAAGCGGCGAGGACTCTTTCAGAATCTGCCCCCTGTATCTTCACTGATACACTCTTTAAAGACAAAGATTAAAACTAAACATGAAAATCTGCAGAATGTGATTTACAGAGACAGTTTCAGGGCGATGTGTCTGTTGATGTTTACTTTTCTCTTAACTTTTGCATCGACTCTTTGCCGAGATGTGAGATGTTTTTGCAGAAGATTCTCTTTCGTAAAGAAAAATGCAAAGCTGCACCATTATTTCCTGAAAAGCAACCTTTCAACTGGAGAAAACTCTGCGCTTTGAATAATTTGCTAATTTAATCAGCAATAAAATCAGGGAGGCTTTACAATGTCATTTTTTCAGCCTTTTAAAAACTTTTTTTTACTCTTTGAGTTTTTCTCCTGTATGATGCCCCCTTTTTTGCATGCATATCTGTGTTTATAATCCTTATTGCCATTTTATGAATAATTTACTTCTCTCTGGAGAAAAACATGTTCCCAATAGAGTTGAATGGGATCACATTGTGCAGCAGAAAGACTTTTTAAAAGTTGATTATATTAGACGATTTGACATGTTTACCATGTTTACGAAACAAACATGGTCAAAGAGCATCAGCCAAAATGATTTTATGCATATTTCATAGTTTTATCAGATTTATCAAGAGGCTGGATTACTTTGCTCTTAGTCTAAGAAGTCTAGATTACAGGTTCTGCAGGACCTGGTTCAGAGCCAGTGCCACCATCATCATCATCAGCCACAGGAGCTGATGAAGGCCCCGCTGTGGCAAATGAACTGCATTTAAAACTGGTTATTTAGTCAAAGAAGATTAAAAACACATTTAAAAACAGAAATAACATGTCAGGAAAGAGTTACCTTGAAATCTTTTAAAAATATTTTTAGCCTTAAATTGTTTTTTTGATCGATTGGTTTTGTGTGGGTTTTGTTGTTGCTTAGCACTTCCTGTTTTGGTCAGTAGGGGGAGCTTGTTGCGTTCTATTTACATCAGAACTGAAAAGTGGGGAGTGGGAATGACGTGATCTTCGCTTTAAAAGTGTTCCAGTTGCCAAGTCAGGAAATCTTGCAATAACAGCGATAGTTTTAAATACAAACATTAAAGAACACGAGGTATACAGCTGAGTTATTGTGACAAACGTGTTTTGAAGACAAAAAGGTATGGTTACCTTGACATGTTTCGACGTAACTCTGCCGTCTTCTTCAGAAGCTGTCATCCAGACAGCTGTCTTTGTATCAGCTGTTTCCGGTAGTAGCCGGCGGGACAGATTGATCACGTGATCTGTCCCACCAGCTACGCCCCCGTTGCCTGACGGCCTCTGGAGGAGTGTGTCCCAGGTGTGTGAGAGCTGGAAGGCTCCTTCATCCCTGTTGATGGTGTCCTTTCCCCGTTTCCTGATCTCTGTTGACTCTTTTATCCATCTTTTGTATTTGTTGCTTTCTGATTCGATTATTGTTGATTTGTCCCAGTCCGTTATGTGGTTTTCACGTTTGCAGTGGTCTGATATTGCTGATTTTAAGTTTTCCTGATTTGCCAGAGCCAATACAACGAGCAATAAAGAAACATAATATTGGAACAATCGTCAAACCTCACACAAAACTCAGACAGTTACTCGTACACCCCAAGGACAGAATACACCCGGACAATAAATGCAATGTCATATACAATATACCATGCAAAACATGCAATAAATCATACATCAGGGAGACGGAAGGAGGAGTGCGAAAAACAAACAGCAACACGTCTCACCCGGGCAGAAAAGGAAAAGGCAAATCAGGAAAACTTAAAATCAGGAATATCAGACCACTGCAAACATGAAAACCACACAATGGACAGGGACAAATCAACAATAATCGGAGAGTCAACTTTGCCGTGTGCTTTGGATGGTTGTCCTGCTGGAAGGTCCAGCCACGTCTCATCTTCATCATCCTGGTGGATGGCAGCAGATTCAGATCAAGAATTTCCCCATACATGGCTCCATTCATTGCTCCGTCAGTTATATGAAGTTTGCCAACACCATGAGATGAGAAACAACCCCATGCCATGATGCTTCACCTCCAAACTTCACTGTTGGTGTAGTGTTTTTTGGCTGATGTGCAGAGCCATTTCTCCTCCAAACATGGTCTGTAGTATGACAGCCCAAAAGTTCAGTTTTGGTCTCATCTGACCAGACAACATTCTCCCAGTATTCTACAGGCTTGTCAAGATGCTGTTTAGCAAACTTTAAACCAGCTTCAACATGCCTTTTCTTGAGGAATGGAGTCTTGTGGGCTGAACGTCCATAGAGGCCATGGCGGTGGAGTGCATTGCTTAATGTTTTCTCTGTAACAATTGTACCTGCTGCCTCCAAGTCTTTCTGGAGCACTTTCAGGGTGGTCCTTGGCTGGTTGAGTCCTCTTCTGACTATCTTTCTGACTCCCTGGTCAGAAATCTTCAAGGAGCTCCTGTGCGTGGCCTGTTGATGGTAAGGTGGCCGTTGAACGTTGTGATTTCTTTCCATGTGTGGATTATTTGAGTTAATACCAATGTCTGGGAGAAATTTTTTTTGAATTGCAGCTTTGGAAATAAATGTGATGAGAAAAAAGTTGCTGTGTTCAATACTTATGTTCCCCATGCCAGTTCATGCCTGCTCCGTGCAGTTCCCTAAGTGACCAGTGGGGGTAAAGTTTTCATCAAATGTTGGAAAAAGGAGCTGAATCATTCTGATCTCTGACTTTTCCTCCAACATTTGAAAACAGAACAGATAAAATGATCCGTGTTGTGCTGAATATCTCAGCGTCAGTTTCAAACCTCAGCTCTGAGCGTTAATGTTTCTGGTTCCTTCCAGTGAGGAGGACTTTAAACGAGGATGAAGACGTTCCATCATTTACCCAAACATCAATAATGAAGCCCAGCTGCAGACACTGAGACAGAGATGTTTCTCATGTCATAACAGAGTTTCCTCCCACCGTGCCAGACTCTGAATCCTCGTGTCGCTCCTCATTAGGCTCCGCTCCGGCAGACGCTCTGCAGCGAGCAGAGGTTCTCCTCAAATCCACGTCCGACTCAAACGAGTCCTCGTCAAGTCTCAGGCAGGTGACCCTCGCTCCCACCGCTGCCGTCTGGCATTTCCTCAGGAATTCAGGACTAATGGAGCGTCATCCGGTCTCAATTACAGCGTCAGCTCAGCTCCTGACGCTCGCACACGCTCAGTGAGAGGAGAGGTGTCAGAGGATGATTGGAGGGTCTGTGTGGAGCCATCAGGAGCCGCTGACTCTCCTGACAGCTGCTGTTAAAGCTGCAGATTTAACAAAACCAGGATGAAAAAACCTGAAACACACAGGCTCAGATTCTGCTGAGAAACTAAAGTTAATGCCTCTGAGAAAAAAAACGAACTGTGCTGTCAAAACTGGAATTTTACCAAGAGTTGGTCTGATTTTTGTCTCATTAGGCCACAATATGAGCCACAAGCAGCTAAGGAGATATTTGTCATCAAATTTGCGACTCAAGGCTGACTCAGGTCAAGTCTCTATGACTTGAGTCCAATTGTCTGGTGTACACCACAAAAACTGATTTTTAAAAAAAAATTGTTTTCATCCTGTCTTGTTTCAAGTTGGTGAAAAAACAAAAATGAGGTCTGAATTGCTGTAACAAGTAATAAAAAGTCTGCCAATGAGGAAAGAAAAATGTGCCTAACAGGTTTCTTAAGTCTAGCATAAGGTCTTTACACAAGAAACCTTTTTCTTACCCCATCGGGAGATTGTGTAACGTCTTACCAGTTTTTGTCTTTAAATGACTTGAAACGAGACATTTTCTGGATTAATACGGTGATCGTGGCTTATATTAAAGATCCCATATTCTGCAAAAATCACTTTATTAAGTCTTTAAGTGAAATTTGTGTGTCTTTGTCTTTCCTCCCAGCCTACAAAATGTGATATTTAATGACCAAACCTGTTCTTAGTAGAGCTTGTTAATATAAAATCCTGACCTAAAACCAGCTGTTTGGATTTTGGGGATTTGCTGACGTCAGCAATTCCCTTTTTTGACCAATCAGGAGCAAGTCTGACCTGATTGGTCCACCGGAGCAGATACCCCCAAACCCCCTCTGAGAATGCCAAAGTTGAAGAGCCATCACTGCTCTGTTTTTGTCTGTAAACAGCCACATAGTTCCATGCTCAAGCTTCCCATCTCAGAAGAAGACAGACTAAGTGTCTAGAGTTCATTTATCAGGAAATGTTCCAGCTACACTCAGTAAAACTGTGCATGTGTGTGCTAGTCACTTCCCGGCCGACTGCTTTTCCAACTTTGGACAGTCCAACAGAGGGCTAGCCAATAGACTGGTCCTGAATCCAGGCGCATTACCAACCATCCTCCAACAAACCTGGGACCCTGGAAATGTGAGTATTTTAAATGCTGTGTGCTGTGGAGCAGATGGAAGAGCTTTTCCTCAGTGTCCCCCCTGTCTCTGTGTTAGCTTCAGGATGCTAACTTTAGCTGCAGTTAGCCTGTTGTTTTACCCTGTAATGTTACGGTAAACGAGCTTCTCTGTTTTCTAAACATTGTGCACTCGGAGCTCGTGGCGCCGCTCTCAGTGACGTGGAAGAGCGGGGCGGTATCAGCGGTGAATCATTTACATATGAAGGCCACGCCCACTAAATCAGAGCGTTCTGAACAGAGGGGCTATGAGAGCCTGGAAACAATGCTGCTGTGCTTGATTTATTGGCTTTTTGGACCAAAACATGTTACTAACATTTCATGAAGACATCAGTGATTTTTAATCAAGATAATCCACAAACTGTGTCTTAGACTTAAGTATTTGTTGTGTACTTAGTGTTAAGAGTGTAAAACTTCTTTAGAGCCCAGAAAGTGTGTTAATGCAAAAGCTGTTTGCTCAGATCTTGCACAAATTTCACATGAGGCAATGCAGAAATGCATCCTGGGAATTTCAAAGCGTAAGATGCAGAGGTGGTAAATGAAAGTTTTGAACCCATAGCGTGATGAGGATGTGGTTGAGGTGTGTATCTGCTCACAGGTCAGAAAACCCTCCCAGCTCTCTGAAGGTCAGACTCTGCTGGCGAGCTCCACAGGTTGACCCGCTGTCACAATCCATCTCCTCACGGCGTACCCGCCCCCCCACCGCCTCACAGACCCACTTTGTACTTTCCACACACGCAGCGTTGGCCTGACGTGGTTTAAGGCAGGAACCTGCAGAAGTCTGGGGGTTGAAGCCGTTAGCACGTCCATTAGCGTGATTTATGTTTCTGTAAGGATACTGTAGGTAATTGTGAGCACCTGTGTCTGCAGAGTTCAGAGGGAGGAGGGAGGGACGGATCAGAATATGAGATTTAATCTGTCTCTGGTGGGGTTTGCAGAGGGAGACATCACTCTCTGAGCAAATTAAAACCAGGAGCGTCAAACTTTCAGCCTCGTGATGCAGTTTTTCAGAAGCAGAGTTGATCCTGTGTGGTGTTAAAGTCAGTGAGCGTCGTCGTTTTTCAGTTTTTAAATCTCAGACCTTCAGCTTTGACTCCGCCGTGGAGAGAATGAGGTTAATACTTGCACGCATTTACCTCACACACCTCCGAGCTCTGGGTGGAGCCTCCACGCTGCAGCGAGCAAACACAAACAGACGTGTTTACAGGCAGAGGCAGCGTAATCAGGCGCAGGTGATGCTGCTGCTCGCCGCGCCACGTTCTGGACTTTGCAAACATAATGTTTGGTGAGTCTAGAAATAATTGTGTGTTTTGGTTCGGAGGCAGATCAAACGGAGGTCTCTGAGTGTTTCACGCTCCGCAGACGGCCTCGGGACATGAGGTCCACATGAGGTCTGACTGAGGGCTGAGGTTTGGTCTGTTTGTGTCACAGCTTAAAGGAATTAACCTCAACTTCAGCGTCATTTTGAAACTCTCAGTCCTGTTAGCTCCTCACTTTCAGACTGAGAGTTCAACCATCAAACATACCTGGAAACAGCTCACTTTAAAACCTCTGTAACTGACTCCCCGTCACCTCCGTCTGCGTGTTTCCTCCTCAGGGCTCGGCCGGCTGTGCTGTTAAATGAGTCTCGTGCAGAAAAGTGAACGTGCAGATTAACAACCTGTGCTCCCCCTCGTCTGTAATCTGAGTGAGAAGGAGAGTCTGGAGCAGCAGAGGAGTCCCCTGAGTGTGTGTGTGTGTGTGTGTGGAGAAACAGGTGTTTGCACCGTCAGCTGTTAGCCAGGAAGCTGTGACCTCTGACCCCTCCTCTCAGAAGTTTCCAGATCATCATGTTTGATCCGTTACAGTGAAACTGAAAACCAACGTAGCATACGACAAACGTAGCCCACCACAATCAGTGCATACGACAGTAGTAGTGAGCACTTCATTTTTCAGAAAACATACAACTTCTTTCTTCTCCATAAGTTATTAAAGGTAAAAACACGGTTTCATGTCAGGTTTAACAGAGATTATCAGCTGATGCTCTTGTGAAGTTCTTTCCAGAAAAGTAAATAATGTCAGAAGGTACAAAGGGCTGTGGAAACATTTGACTGTGGTATATTTTGACAGTGGAACATAGGGCTATAGGAGCACTTTAACTGGAGAACATAAGGCTGTGGAGACAGAGGGTTTTGGGAACATTTGATAGAGGGGACATTTGGCTGTGGGGACATTTGACAGAAGAACTAGGGGCTGTGGGAGCATAAGGCTGTGGGAACATTGGAGCTAGGAAACATAGGGTTGTGGGATCATCTGACTGTGGGGTCATTTAACAATGGAACAAAGGGCTATTGGAACATTTGACCTGAGGAACATAGAAATGTGGAAACGTTTGACCAGGGGAACAAAGGGTTGTGGGAAGACTTGACAGGGTGACATGGGGCTGTAAGCAAATTTGACAAGGGTATCATAGGGCTTGGAAACAATTGACCTGGGGGTCATTTGACAGGGGAACAAAGAGCTGTGGGAACATATGACCTTGGGAACATAGGGCTGTGGAAACATTTGACTATGGAAACATAAAGCTGTGGGAACATTTGACCCGGGGAACAAAGGGCTGTGGTATAATTTGAGTGTGGGATCATTTGACAGGGGAATGTAGAGGTGGGAACATATTACCCAGGGAACATAGGGCTGTGGGAACATCTGACAGGGTGACATAGGGCTGTGGGAACATCTGACAGGGTGACATAGGGCTGTGGGAACATCTGACAGGGTGACATAGGGCTGTGGGAACATCTGACAGGGTGACATAGGGCTGTGGGGACATTTGACCTTGGGAACATAGGCCTTTGGGAACAACTGAAGTGAGGAACATAGGCCTTTGGGAACATTTGGCCTTTGGGAACATGGAGCTGTGGGAACATTTGGCCTTTGGGAACATGGAGCTGTGGGAACATTTGGCCTGAGGAACATAGGCCTTTGGGAACATTTGGCCTGGGGAACATGGAGCTGTGGGAACATTTGACCTGAGGAACATAGGGCTGTGTTTATAATTGGCTGTGGGATCATTTGACAGGGAACATTTGGCTGTGGGAACATTTAAATGTCGGATCATTGAAAGGAGAACAAAGGCCTGTGGGAACATTTGACCTGGGTACAAGGTGCTGTGGGAAAATTGGGCAGGAAGAAAAAGGTCTGTGGGAACTTTTGACCTTGGAATCAAATGACCGTGGGAACATTTGATGGAAATAACAAAAGGCTGTGGGACATTTAACTGTGGAAAAATAATACTGTCAGATCATTTGGCAGGGAGAACATAAGGCTGTAGGCACATTTGACCTTGGGAACATAAGTCTGTGGAATCATTTGACATAGGGAACATAGGGCTGTGGGAACATTTGACCTTGGGAACATAGGGCTGTGTGGAAGCTGAAGAGTTTCTCTTAGTGAGACTTTCTGAACCTTCCCAGGTGTTAGGATTTACTCGTTGGTCTAAAACTTTGCTCTTAATGAACGTTTAGCGTCTTTTAGCCGCTCTCCTCTCACAGTCTGAGAGAATAAAACCAGCGTGTGTCTGATCGCTCTTTCTTTCCCGTGTCCAGCTTCCTCTCAGCTCCTCTCAGTCCGTCTAACCCTCATGTGAGTTCAGCTCCAGCGTGGACTCTCTCAGCATGTTTCCCTCAAACCCCGCTGGAGCTGGTTCCACCTGGTGCTCGTTAAAACCTGGTGCGATCCCATGCAGGGTCAGAGGTCGGCGTTTTACGCTACCTAAACCTGCCGCGCCTCCAGAAGTCTCTTAAGCCCGCAGATCGATCGCACATGTGCAGAGCGTTCTCAAAGCGAAGCTGTGAGCGACCTTCAGAGGAAATCTGCTGCGCTGTGATCCTCGTTTAGTCCTCATCCTGTCTCACTTATCTCTGAGCCCGCCCCAGCAGGGGGGTGGAGGCAGTCTGTGACATGTGCAGGGTCAAAGGTCAGTGTTTAGTGCTTCCTTTAGACCAACTAGAAATCAATTTGATTTCTCACAGACTCTTTTACATAACTCTCAGCCTCAGTCTCAGTGAAGCAGAGGAAGAAGCTTTTTCCTCATCGTGACGCAGAAACTGAAGTTTCAGAAACTTCACCGTAAAGGCGTCCAGCTCCTCCAGACTGAACCACAGTTTTACGACTAACAGGCCGTTACAGCTCAGAGTGGTGCCGTCAAAACTCTGGACGTAGTTAAAGGGGAGACGTGAGGGTGTAATAATCCACTGGAAGCTCAGAGCCCAGCAGCAGCCTGTGATAAAGATTTTTCTCTTCAGAGGAGAAAATATTTTCTCTTCTCTTCTTTTGGACAATTTTTACTCAAGATTTGTTCAGATTAACCCCTCGTGATGCTTTGATGCCACCCCATGGCCCCCCTTTGCTGAGGCTTGTTTTCAACCAGAAGCTGTTGGAGACTGTGAAGAGGAGGAATAGAGCAGCTGTGGTGATGCTGCGTGGAGGAACAGTGGAGAGAGCGCGATGAAACCAAAACAGAGAAGCAGAAAAAAGAAGCTTTTTCTCTTTGTGTTTCAGTGGCTGAATGTTTAAAAACTTAAACATGAACATGTTCAGCTTTCCTGAACTCAACCACAGTTTCATAAACTGATTTTTATAAAAGGAGTCTAAAAAACTAATGCCAATGCTGCTTCCTCTGCTGAATCTCCACTTGCTGGTTCGCTGCAGCAGCTCCTGCAGCTGCCGCTTCTCTCACTGTTTCTTTTGCTGCTCCTGCTGCTCCTGCTGCTCCTGCTGCTCCTGCTGCTCCTGCTTTTCTTGCTGCTGCTTCTCTTGCTGTTCCTGTTTCTCTCGCTGCTTGTCCTGCTGCTGCTATTGCTTCTCCTTCAGCTGCTTCTCCTGCTTCTGCTTCTCTTGCTGCTTCTCCTGCTGCAGCTCATGCTTTTCTTGCTGCTTCTCTTGCTGCTTCTCCTGCTGCTGCTCATGATTTTCCTGCTGCTTCTCTTGCTGCTTATCCTGCTTTTCTTGCTGCTTCTCCTGCTGTTGTTCCTGTTACTTCTGCTCCTGCTTCTCTTGCTGGTGTTCCTGCTGCCGCTCATGCTTTTCTTGCTGCATCTCTTGCTGCTGCTCCTCCCCCTTTGCCACTTCTCCTGCTGCTGCTTCTCATGCTGCTTCTGCTGCTGCTTCTCTTGCTGCATCTCTTGCTGCTGCTTCTCTCTCTGCTGCTGCTGCTTCTCTCGCTGCTTGTCCTGCTGCCGCTCATGCTTTTCTTGCTGCATCTCTTGCTGCTGCTATTGCTTCTCCTTCAGCTGCCTCTCCTGCTGCTGCTTCTCTTTCTGCTTCTCCTGCTGCTGCTCATGCTTTCTTGCTGCTTCTCTTGCTGCTGTTCCTGTTTCTCTTGCTGCTTCTCCTGCTGCCGCTTATGCTTTTCTTGCTGCTTCTCTTGCTGCTTATCCTGTTTTTTTTTTTGCTGCTTCTCCTGCTGCCGCTCATGCTTTTCTTGTTGTTTGTCTTGCCACTGCTGCTTTTCTTGCTGCTTATCCTGCTGCTGCTTCTCTTGCTGCTGTTCCTGCTGCGGCTCATGCTTTTCTTGCTGCATCTCTTGCTGCTGCTACTTCTCCTTCTGCCACTTCTCCTGCTGCTGCTTCTCTTGCTGCTGTTCCTGCTGCGGCTCATGCTTCTCTTGCTGCTTCTCTTGCTGCTGTTCCTGCTGCGGCTCATGCTTCTCTTGCTGCATCTCTTGCTTTTCTTTCTGCTTCTGCTGCTGCTGCTTCTCTTGCTGCATCTCTTGCTGTTGCTTCTCTTTCTGCTTCTGCTGCTGTTGCTTCTCTTTCTGCTCCTGCTTTTCTTGCTGTTTCCTTTGCTGTTTCTCTTACCGCTCTTACTGCTTCTCCTGCTGCTGCTCCTGCTGCAGTTTCTGGATGTCAGACTGGTGATTCCTCTCTGTGATGGATGGTCAGCAGCTCCAGGAGGAAAGCCGTGCTCCTTGTATCACCTCTCCTTCACCTCTTCAGATCTCAGACTCTCACCTCCTCCTGACAAACGACGCTCACACCTGGAGGATCAGGAGGCGCAGCTGTTGGACTGAGGCTCTGCTGCACCTGTTTACGTTTAGCTCAGACCATCTTACCTGATGGATCCCTTCAGAGGTGACGTTCATTTGATCAGTCAGAGAGCTGCAGTCCACATCTTTCAAAGCTTGAGTCAGTGAAGAGAAAGAGTCAGCATCTGCATCGTTTTTCGTTTATTTAGAGAAAAGCAGGAGCAGGTTTTTCTCATCCTCTCGGGACGTGAAGAGCTAATATCTGCAGTTTTCTTCCTGTCGTTAACAACTCGTTTATGTGAGATTAAGTTGACCTTTGACCTCTCCGTCCCTGATAAGCCACAGGTTGTATTTCCAGCTGAAACACACACACACACCTGCAGACACAGGGAGCAGAGGCGGGCGCGCAGCCACAGGTATTTTGTCAGGATCAGAGCTGATTGTTCAGACTCACGCACACTCACCGCCTGCTCTTCATCTCTGCAGCCTCAGCTCCTGTCTCTCCTGATCTCCTCTTATCCGTCAGATCAGGAGCGTTCCTCCTCTTTCTCTTTGGATCCTCAGGCTGCAGACGGCGCTGCTCGCTGGTTAAATATAATGATTCTTCATCAGGATTAGACGTGAGGCTGTCAGCCAGACGAGCAGGACGTGTGAAATGTTTCAGAGCCGTCCTGATGCTCGCTCTGTGAAACGTTTACTCCTCTTAATACTTCAGACACGCACAGAAACACGAGTTCATGCTGAGACAGAGAGGCTCAGACATATCACGTCTTCTTCCGTCAGCTGCTCGTAAATGCTTTCCTTAAAGGGATAATTCACTGTTTCTGAGTATGGTTGTAGGATTTAAAAGCTTTAAGCAGTTGTTATTCCTTTTTTTCTTCTTCTTTTCTGTTTTTTTTTAAGTAGTTATTTCTTTTTATTTTCTTTTTTCATGTTTTTTTAAGTAGTTATTTCTTTTTTTCTTTTTTCTTTTTTAGTAGTAGTTATTTTGTTTTTTTTTCTTTTTTCCATGATTTTTTTAAGTAGTTTTTTCTTTTTTTCTTTTTTAGTAGTAGTTATTTTGTTTTTTTTTCTTTTTTCATGTTTTTTTAAGTAGTTATTTCTTTTTTGTTGTTGTTTTTTAGTAGTAGTTATTTTGTTTTATTTTCTTTTTTTCATGTTTTTTTAAGTAGTTTTTTCTTTTTTTCTTTTTTTCTTTTTTAGTAGTAGTTATTTTGTTTTATTTTCTTTTTTTATGTTTTTTCGTAGTAGTTGTTTCTTTTTATGTTCTTTTTTTCTGTTTTTTTTCAGTAGTAGTTTTTTCTTTTTTCTACTTTTTTCTGTTTTTTAGTTGTAGTTGTTGTTTCTTCTTTTTTTTCTTTTTCTTTTTTTTTTTTTTTAGTAGTAGTTGTTATAACCACAAATGTCAGCTTTTGGTAGATCTTCTCTGAAGTAGAGTTGGGCTGATCATCTGGTGTGTTGGTGAATGCTTGGAGCAGAAGTGGAGCAACAGATGCTCATTTAGTTAAAGACAGTCACAGATTCAGCAGATTGAGCAGAACAAGCTCAACACAGTAGATCACTACTGTTTACACAGTAACAGTGTCGGCAGCGTTTCAGAAAAAATCTACTCTTCAGGACATTCCGGTTGGCTAAACGCTGTTTCCATGTAAATGCGAGGTCGAATGCAACAAAACTTTTGCCTTTCACTCTAAAATTGTTGTCATGTTAACGGCCCCTATGATCCAGCCGAGTGCCAGGTTATTCACTGACAGTATGTAAATCACGCCCTCCAACCCCCCTTCCCTGAAACCCTCCCCTTCTCGCCAAAAGAGTGACAGAAAGTTGAAACTGAAAAAAGACAGTAAGAGGAAAAAAAAGGTGTGATCAAAAAAGTTAAAGATCATTGAAATTATAATTAATCAGGCTTAATCATCATTAAGCATTAATCAAACAGAGACATCAAAGGTGTGCTGCAGAAACACACCAATCTCCGCAGAGCAGCTCATACCAAACAGGAAATCAGACACAAAAACGATCGGAGTATCTGGTCATTTCAGAATAAAGCTCAAACACAAAACTACATCACTAAGACATGGTCAGAAGTCATCAGCAGCTTAGATCCTGTGGAAATCTGAGGTTTTAGATGGGGAAAAGTTAACGTTGGAGTTGGAAAAACTTCATAATCTCACATGACACAACACGTTCGTTCTATAAAGACACCAACAGAGAGGAGAAGGCATGAACTGAAGGAGCTGAAGTTTAGGGAGGAGCATGGGTGAGATTCCTGCAGGAGCATGTGGTTCTCCTGGGACCTTGTGATCCCAGGTTTCTAGCTGCTGTGGGCGCTGTGAGGAGCAGAAACATCAGACTCTAAGTTTTCTGCAAACATCAGACGATCAGTGAAATCTGTGGCTCCATTTACAACAACTGGAGACATTTAGCTCATGCAAACCCCAGTCTGAAACCACTGAGCCATCCCTTAAAGGTCAGGAACCCTTCAGCAGTTTGCAGCAGTTTGCAGCAGTTTGCAGCAGTTTGCAGCAGTTTAGAGCAGTTTTCAGTCTGAGTTAATAAAAATCAACAGCAGAGATATCCATGATTTCCAAACCACTCAGATTTCCTGAACATGAAGTCTGTAAAAGCTGCCACAGCTGTCCCTGATGCTCAGTTATCTGAGGCTGGATCACGCCGCAGCTTTCGTTGTGTCTACATGTGTCCGTCCTCTGCCCGCAGGAGCTTTAACCTCAGCGGGAGACTTTTCATGGAGTCCACAAATCTCTGAGGATCATGAGGATTAGTGGCGTCGACTTTCTTTCCCCTCCTGGTTTCACTTTGCGTCTCTCTTCTCACATGTGGCAAACTTACAGACTCAAAACAAGCAGTGGGTGTTTTTGGCCTCGCTTTAGAGGAGCTGTCGTCCATCATTTTGTATGAAAACACCTGAAAGCTTCTCCCTTCACACTCAGAAAAGCTGTTTTTAACCTCTCTCTGGTGATTTCTGGAGTCTGATTGCTCTCCGTTGTCTCCCACAGCTCACAGAGAGACGTCGGACGACTGTCGCAGCTGCGCGGAGTGTTCACGTGACAACGGCTGCGTGCGTTGCCCCGAGCGACTCTTCCTGTTCCTGCAGAGGGATGGGATGTCTCACCACGGCACCTGCCTCCACGCCTGCCCCTCGGGACACTTCGGACAGAGAGGGAAGGACGTCAACCGCTGCCTGAGTACGTCCCTCTGCTGCGGCGCAGATCGCTGGCGTTAAACAAATGAGTCATTTTCTCTGAGGCCCAAACAAAAGTAGGAAACGAGCTCAGCTGCCAAAAGAAAATGTAAGACGTTCCCCAACAACAGACGAGC
>NW_027437179.1:42184799-42322299 GCF_033239565.1 Halichoeres trimaculatus | reverse complement strand
GTGAATTCATCTATGAGGTTGAAATGGCGGCACCTGGTGGCTGAAACCTGCATATATCTGTAGACTAGTGATAACGGCTGACAGGTGTGCCTGAGAACCAGCACGTTGTCCTAGCCTCCTTCTCCTCACCTTGTGGGGAAACATCCGGCCTAGCACCGGTTAGCATTGACATGCTACAGGCTGCTAACAGCTGAGTTCACATGTAAACAATGCAGCCATGGTTACATGTAGGATCTCCAGACAAACACAGGAGAAAAAGTAGTGAAATTATCGCTGAAGACAAAACCAGTACTGCGTCACCAATCACCACTTTCTTCAACGCTGCCTCCGTCTTTGTCTTTTATGTTAGAGCTACATCAGCAACACCTCCTCCACAGTCGCCATGTTTGTTTTTCAGTTTGTTGTCACAAGCTTTGACTCTGGGCTGCTCCCCCTGGTGGATGTATTGGTTAACAGCAATGCCAATGTAACGGACGCAGTGACAGTGACATGGTTTAAAAAGGACGGAGAGATTTCATGTCTCAGGGAAGCTGCACAGCGTCGGATGTTTAGCTGCTGCGCTCATGGTGCTGCAGGATGTTTTGCACAGAGGACTCTCTCTGGTGGAGACATGACGTCGTCTTTATCTTGAATCTCTGCTCCCTGTGTCTGCTCTGAGGGAGCTCTCTGAGTCCTGTGGTTCAGTCCGGCTCTGGAGCATCAGTGGAGCTGATCTGGACTCAAAGAAGCTGCAGATTCTCCTCGTTCCTTTCGTCTGTGGCGTCTTTCTGCAGATTTCACGGTCTCAGTTTTTGTGGTATCTTCTTATGTTTTCATAAACTTCCTCCGATCAGAAACTCCAGCTGGTTTCAGCTCAGGCTCTGCAGCATCTCTTGGATTAGAAACAGCACACATGGATTAAATGACGGTTTAGAGAAGTGAGATTATTGCATTAAGACACCAACAGTTCCTGTCTCTCTGAGGAGGCAGTTTAGTCCAGAAATATGTGAAATTTCTTCCTCTGAGACTCATTTTCTGTCTCTGAACACTCATCAGCTCCATTCCTCGCTCTTCATTTCTCATTCCTCACCTTCGCCTGTTTTCTCCCGGAGCCAAGTGTTTAATCCGAAGCATGATTCACCTTAAACGTCCTCTGAGGAGGATTTATCTTCATATCTCTGCGCGTATCTCTGCAAGTATCCTCCTCCTTTCTAAGTGAGATGAATCGTAGGAATCACTCATCGTTCGGCGCCCTTTCCCTCTCTGCGTCTGCCGTCCACCTGCAACATCTGCGGCTACCGCTGCTCGTTGGCGGCACATCTGCTTCTCGTGGCCATGTGGAGGTTTGATGTCTGACTGTGGGTACACACCTCCAGCTACGGGAAACCTTTTCATTCAGACCCGGGGTCTAACGTGATAATGATGATTAGAGGAAATGTTGGCAGGGATCATGTTGTTTTTTAGTCGTGGAGCGTGTTGGAAAAATCTGCAGCCACTGATTTCTGTGAATGACATCAGGAGCAGTGACTGTGCGTGTATTAACGCTTCATCTGGAGCTCATCTGTGGGTAATGGTTTCACCGTGTTTGCCAGAGGTCAGGGGAAAACATCGGGCTTTACGTCGTCTTACCTCACCGCGGCTTTTTGGGCTCATTCGTTGATTTATTCTAATGATTTCAGCCCCTGAGCTCCTCTCATCACACAAAACATTTATCTGAGACATTTCACGGAGCCACAGGTGTGTTGTTAAAAATAATAAACTCACTGAAGACAGAGGGAACTTATCTGACAGTAAACACCAGGGTATAAAAAACGTCATCGTAAAGGTTTAAAACTCACCCAAATGATGATCCTCTCCTGGTTCATGTTGGGCCGTAAAACCTCAAACCCGTTAAATCCTGGTCTGGCTTAGCTAATTCTTTACGTTTGTTGTCGTAGTCGAGTTAAAATCTATTTGGTTTGGACACGCTTTGTTTTATTTTGAAAATCCCTGGGTCTCTCAATGTGGTTTTGGTCCATGACTTCCTGTCAAGTGCCATCAAGATACAAAAGAAACTCTTGGTGCTGTTGATTTCTCTGCATTTTCCTTGTGACAACACACATGTGTCTTTGCTCCAGTGGTTTCCATGGTGACGGTAAATCTCCATTCATTTAAATGGGAGCGAAATAAAAGAACGTTTTCATTTCCGTTGGTCTGAAACTGCAAAAGAATCTAATAAAGCCAAAAAAAAGTGTGATAAAGACCTGAAAAGTCAAAGCCGCACAGTCCTTTTGAACAGGTAATGATCAATCAACAAGTGTTGTTTACACATAAACGTCTACTTAATTGACTTCAGATGTTATTTCTGTGAACTTTAACTGTATGTTATTCAATTTATCATGAACAGAGCTTTTATTACAACCCTATAGAGACTCTGTAACAGAAAGGGGAAAAAAATGCCCCAGAAAAAGGCAAAAACTCCCTCCAAAAAACCCTAAAAAACACCAAAGGTGGCAGCCATCTTGAATTTGAAGGTCAAAATAAGGTCAAATCATTATGTAACCCTAAAATATGTATTTCTTAACAAAAATTAGGTCTGAAAACATGTATTGTCCATCACTGTAGGTTGAGCCTTCAAAGCAGCCATTTTGGATTTTGGACTCCAAAAATAATTTCCCCACCATTTCAAAAATACACCCTGGCTTAATTTGTTTTTTAGACCTCCTTGATGACAAATCCATTGAGAAACGTACCTCGCTCACGGCGGTCACGTTTCGGTCCAAAATGACCGTGTCACTGTGCTTTTGGTGGATGTAACTGGCAAAACTGCAGGTGTCACTGTGCGATTGGGAAGATGTCGCTAAGCACTCGACAAGTGTCCCTGTGCCATTGGCCGGTGTCACTAAGCAATTGGCAGATGTCACTTTGCCATTGACAGGTATCACTGAGTTAGTGGCAAGTTTAACGGAGCAAATGGCAGGTGATGTTGTGCTTCTGGCAAGTGTCACTTACCGAATGGCAGCTATCACTAAGCAATTAGAAGGGGCCACTGAGCGACAATCAGGTGTCGCTTTGTCATTGGCAGATGTCACTAAGCAATTGGCAAGTGCCACTGTGCCATTTTCAGGTCTCACTGAGTGAATGGCAGGTGTCACTGAGCTTTGGCTGGTGCCACTAAGCAATTAGAGCGACTAGCAGATGTCACTTACACTGAGCAATTGGCAAGTGCCACCATGCCATTTGCAGGTATCACTGAGTTAGTGGCAAGTTTTACTGAGCAATTGGCAGGTGTTTCTGTGCTTTTGGCAAGTGTCCCTTCCACTGAGCGACTAACAGGTGTCTCTTTGCCATTGGCAGATGTCACTTAGACACTGGCAGATGTCACAAAGCAACTGGCAAGTGCCCCTGTGCCACTGGCAGGGATCACTGAGTGATTGGCAGGTGTCACTGTGCAATTGGAAGGTGCCACTGAGCAACTGGCAGATGTAACTCACATATTGGCAAATTTCACTGAGCCTTTGGCAAGTGCCACTATGCCACTGGCAGGGGTCGCTTAGTGAATGGCAAGTTTTACCAAGCCAATGGCAGGTGACACTGAGCTTTGGCTGGTGCCACTAAGCAATTGGAAGGTGCCACTGAGCGACAAGCAGATGTCACTTACACTGAGCAAATGTCACTGAGCAATTGGCAAGTGCCCCCATGCCACTGGCAGGTACTACTGAGTGAATGGCAGGTTAAAAAAAAAAGGGGAGAGAAAACATTTGTCGTGCCTTAAACTTTTCTTCTTAATCCAAACTTTTTCTGAACCAGAGTTGTTTTCACCAGTTTTCAGCTCAGAGATAAAAATTTAAACTAAGATTTTTAATTTTGTGGATGCAGATACTCCTCTTTCTGTCTGTTTCCTCTGCTCACCTCCTCGTCTCTCCTCCTCGGTAGAGAACTGTCTCCTGGCCCCGTTGGGAGAGTGGAGCGACTGGAGCACCTGTCTCCGTGACGGCGCCCTCTGTGGCTTCAGGTGGGGAAAGCAGACCAGGACCAGGGGGGGCGGGGCTTCCAGCTCGACCTCTGAGGAGAAACAAGCGTCTCTGTGCCCCCCGCTCAGCGAGACACAAAGGTGCAGGATGAAGAAAAAGTGTCCGACAGGTGAGTCAGGAGGCGGGTCCTCACAGGTACAGGTTTCACATGGAGTCGGCTTTAGAGAGCTTAGAAACCAAGACTGATCCAGCTCCATCTCTGAGCTTCTTTCAAACATGTTTCTGTTGCAACGAATATTATTCAAGAGCTTCAAAGACCGTGTATTTTGCTTTCTTGGTCTGTATTCTGTCCCTCTGGTGCCACCGTAGTTTCTGTACCTGATTTAAAGCCCATAAAACCCCCAACTTCCTCTCCCTACTGCTTTCGTAAACTTATTTTTTCATATTTTATACAAGACTCTGTCTGAAATACTTTGTTTAAGCTGCTGTCTCTTTAAAACAGCTAACTCCAGAAACCTCCTTCACTCTGATTGGCCAGCCCTCTGGAGGCCTGTTAGTGGGCGGGGCAATGGGAAGACTTTTGTGCTTATGGTCCCGCCCCACAGACATATTATGGAGCAGTTAGTAGATCCTTATGTGGTAACTTCATCACTTCAGCAAGTCTGGGGAAGGCCTGGTGAAGGTCTAACATAGATCTGGTAAGATCTGGCGAGGCCTGATGAGGATCTGGAGATGATCCGGCAAACATCTGGCAAGGAGCTTGCAAAAAACTGGCAAAATATCCAGTGAAGATTTGGTAAATATCTGGAGATCTGGTGGAAATTGAGAAGGTTTGGTGAAGGTTTTGGGAAATCTGGTAAAGATCTGGTGAGGATCTTGCAAAAATCTTGCTAAGGTCTCAAGAAGGTGTAGGAAAGATCTGGTTAGTATCTGGTGAGATCTAGCAAAGATCTGGTGAAGGTTCTTGTGAAGATCTGGCAAAAGTCTTGAAAAAATCTGGCAATGGTGTGACCAAGCTCTATCATAGATCTGATAAATAAACCCAGATGAAGGTCTGGTGGAAATTAGAAAGATCTGGTAAAGGTCTGGTCAAGGTTTTGTGAGGCCTGGCAAAGATCTAGAGAAGATCTAACCTAGATTTGGTAAATATCTGGAGATCTGTTGGAAATTGAGAAGGTCTGGTGAAGGTTTTGGGAAATCTGGCAAAGGTCTGGTGAAGATCTGGTGAAGGTGTAGCAAAGATCTAACATAGGTCTGGTGAGATCCTGCAAAGTCTGGCATGGGTCTGACAAAGGTCTGGGAAAGGTCTGGCAAAGATCTGGCAAAGACCTAGCAAAGATCTGGCAAATATTTGGCAAAGATCTGGAAGGATCTCGCAAAAATCTGGCAAAGGTCTGACAAATATCTAGCAAAGATCTGGCAAAGATCTAGTGAAGATCTGGCATAGGTCTGGTGAGGATCTGGCAAACAACTTGAAAAGATTTGACAAAGGTGTAGCAAAAATCTGTTAAATGTCTTCCGAGATCTAGCAAAGGTCTGGTGAAGATCTGGCAAAGATCTGGCAAGGATCTTGCAAAAATTTGGCAAAGGTCTGAGGAAGAGCTAGCGAAGACCTGGTAAATATCAGGTGGGATCCAGTGAAGACCCAGTGAAGGTCTGGCGAAGGTCTGGTGGAAATTGTGAAAGTCTAGTGAAGGTTTCTTGAGATCTGGTAAAGATCTAGTGATGATTTAGCAAAGATCTGGTGAAGATCTGGGGAAGATCTGGGGAAGATCTGGGGAAGATCTGGGTTGCATACTGCCAGCCACTGTGTCCTTGACTGTTGCTTTGTTTATCAGAAAATCAATTCATTGTGTTTTATGGTTCGTTGTTGGTTGGTTCCAGTTTTTCCTCCCTGTACATGACCCGTAGGAGTCACTTCCTTTTTTCAGATGCCAGTTTGTCGGAGGAGACAGACCTCTGAGATTCAGCGTGTCGTGGTTGAAATAACCGACCCTTCCATCCCCTCCTCAAAAGTCCACCTCAGCCTTCGCAACTCTGCTCTAACGTCACCTGTTCCCTTCTCTGCTCTCGCCGTGTCTCCCAGCTGGACCAGATGAAGGTCTTTAGTGAACCTGGGTAAACAAACATGGTCTGGGACCATGGCTGGGACATCCCGTGGAGTGGTTTGTGTTGTTGGTCTGGAGCCGGGTCCGGGGACTGGTTGTTGTCTGAGTCATTGCGTGGCTGTTTTCAGATGGCTCTGTGGCGTCTGAGCTGACGGCATGTGGTGTGGTTGGAGCGGCTGACGGAGGAAACCACTCTCTAAATGTTTATCTGTTCAATGAGGGAGAGGAAACCCCACATGGGATCATTTTAGTCTGTTTGTCACTGAGGGCTGTGAGAAAACAGTTTGAAGGAAGGGTTCGTGCTTCTCACCAGTTCTTATAAAATCAAATCATCACTTCATGTCTACACCCAACGGCTCCTGCCTCTTCTGTCTCCTCAGCGCCCTCTATCTTTCACATTCTTCCTGAATTAGGCCTAAGGATGCTGAAGCTAAAACTTGTAAATATGCATCGATTCTGCAGCCCACCAATCAGAGGCTGCTCCTGTGGTGATGTAATGACAGGAGCAGATTATGCAAACTAGTTTATGGCTTTTTCCTGTCTGTGGCAGGTTGTTGTTTTATGCCGGAGCTGTGACACGTCCTTTGACAAAAAAAAAGAAAAAAAACATGTCAAGCGAGACAGGAAGTTCTGCACTGAAACCATCTAAAATGCTCAATGACTTTCAAAATAAAACAAACCATGTCCAAACTAGATTGTATTTAACTACGGTAGACTACGGCAACAAACTGACATATTGAACAGAGCCAGACCAGGAGGCAACAGGTCAGAGGATTTCCAGCCCAAACAAGAACAAGGAGACACTCAAAAATGGATTGGGAGGTGTGGGAGGTCTTTTGCTCAAAAGCCCCATCCTTAATGCACACTTCACCCGCTCCCCCTGTGATTCTACTGTTAAGGTTTTAATTTAAGTTCTGCAGAGCTGACAAATGGAAACACTTTGACTAATTATTATTATTATTATTATTATTATTATTGTTATTATTATTATTATTATTTTAAGGAAATATCTTTATTGTTTTCATGCCTTTTCTCTAATATCCTTAAGTCCTTCTCTTCTTCTTTTTTTTTTGCAGTTTTGCATTACCTTTCTCTATTTTATTATCTTTTAATTTATCTGTTTCACACCTTTAATTTCTTTTTTGGATTTCCTCCTTTCACCATTTTTAATGTTTTTTT
This sequence comes from Halichoeres trimaculatus, assembly GCF_033239565.1. Classification (NCBI taxonomy): domain Eukaryota; kingdom Metazoa; phylum Chordata; class Actinopteri; order Labriformes; family Labridae; genus Halichoeres; species Halichoeres trimaculatus. The sequence continues at coordinate 42,315,080 of NW_027437179.1, read as the reverse complement.
TTTAATTTTCTTTCTTTTTTGTCTTTTTTTTTTGAATATTTTAATGTTTTTTTTTAATATTCTTATGTTTTGTTTTTTATTATTATTATTTTTATATTTTGTTTTGTTATGCTATGTTTGTTTTGTTTTTTTGTTTGTTTTTTTCTCTGTTTTTTTTTACTGCAATTATCTCTTTTTTTATTCTGGTTTCAGATGCTGTAATGCTTTTATACTCCATTTTATTTTTATTTCTTTGCTGTGATGTTTCTGTGATTTTATTTCCCTGACAGCTTTGATTAGTTTCATTGCAGCGCTCTCCTTTTATTTCTTAGTATCCATTCATCTTAATTTATCTTCATCAATCTACGCTCTATTAATTTGAAATGTTCTTTTGGTTTAGTACATTTTTTTAGCGTTAAATATTAAGATATTTGGGGGGGTTTCAGTCTTATACTTTAATTTTTATTTTCAAAACACTCTGTTGGCTGTACACACAGTTATCACTAATATTTTGAGAATTCTTTCAGCCAAGCATTTTCCAGTTAGGAAGTTTTAAATAAAAATAAAACTGTTTTGAAGCTTTTTGAATTAGCCGAGAAATTTGTACTTTTCAAAAAAAAAATTATCAAAGCCTCAAAACATCAGTTTGGGGAAATAATTGAGTGAAATAATGATAGCCTTTTGTTTTCGCCCTCTTTTTTTAATGTTTCCTTTTTTTAATCCCAAAATCTCCTCCTTATTGATTTGATCAGTCAATTTTTCACTTAATGAGAATATAATTTTGGGGAAGTTTTTTTGAAAAAGCTGGAATGAGGAAATAAATCCACGATTATTATGTTTTCTAAAAACATTTGAGAAATGTTTCAACCTCAAAGTTTGATGAATTGAAAAAGCTTTTATTTTCTAACCTCTGGTTGCAGATTCCCAAAGAGTCAAACTCTGCAGACAGAGCTCTAAAAATCATCAAACTGAGGAGAAAAGACGTGTTTTTGATTGTTAAACTGAGGATTCTCAGAGAAACAGAAAAATTCAGGGTACCTCCCGGGTATTAGACGGTCTCAGACGGTTTCAGATGGTCTCAGACGGTCTTTGACCTCTCTGGCCTTAAATTTGAGCTGTAATCCTGAGCAAACATCCCCTGACATGCGTCTGCAGCAGCTTTCTGTCCTGAGTTAGTCACAGACCGAAGGAGGACGGATAACGGACTCTTAAAGCTCTGATTTGTTCGTCTACCTGAAGCTGAGCGTCGTCTTTTCTTTATCAGCTCCTCGTGGAGATTAGATCTAAAACCATCACAGCGTCTTTCTCCTTCTTCACGAGGAGAAACGTCCAGGATGTGACGCTGGTGGTGAGGAAAGAGCAGATTCAGAGTCCGTCTGTGGTTTCTGTGGTAAAACTGTCAGAGTGAGTTAAAATTGTTTTGAAGGAAACAAAAACTCTGATTAATTCTCTGATTCTTTTGTTCTCCTTAAAATACGACCAAAGCCGTGTTTATAACTCAGCGTTACTTCACTTCTGTCTCTGTAAAGTTCGTCCAAACAGTAAAAAACAAACTTGGCTCAAAGTTTCTGTCTGGATCAAACTGATTTTCATAGAAAAATGTTTTTTCCTCCTCAGACAGAAAGAGCAAACGGAGCCGTTTGACTTTAACAGAGAAAAACATGAACTCAAACAAAACAAACATTCATTTTAATCTGGTTTAAAGACAAACAGAGCTTCTTCACAGATTTTTCTGTTTGTTTGGGGTTTTTTTGTGTGTGTTTCTGTTTGTTCGTGTTTGCTTTTTTCCCTCAGACAGTAGAGGCTCTGATGTCTTTAAGACATTTTTTCCATTTTTTTTAATTTTATTTTGTTTTTATTTTATTTTTTATTTATTTTTTTATTTTTGCCCTGGCAGAAGTGGCAAGACATTTTTTTCTGTTGGTTTGGAAGTTTTTTGTTTGTTTGTTTGTTTCTTTTTTTTGTTTGTTTGTTTTGTTTTGTTTGTTTTTTGATTTTTTTTCACCCCTGGCACAATTGGCTTTGATGATTTCAAGACATTTTATCTGTTAGTTTGTTATTTGTTTGTAGGTTTTTGGAGGTATTTTTTGTTTGTTTGTTTGTTGTTGATGTTTTGTTTTGTTGGTTATTTTTTTTTCTTTTTTTTTTTTATTTCCGTGTTTTTGCTTTTTTTTTTTGTTTGTTTGTTTTTCATTTTTTTGGTTTCTTTCATTTGTTTTTTTGTTTTCCGGGTTTGTTTTGGTTTGATTTGTTTTTCCTTTTTTTTTGGTTTGTTTCAGGGTTTTTGAGGAGAGCTGTTTGTTTTTTGTTTGTTTTCTTTTTATTTGTTTTTTTGTGAACGTTTTTTTGGGGGGGATTGTTAGTTTTTTGTTAGTTTTTTGTTTGCTTTGTTTCTTTTTGTTTATGTTAAGTGTTTTTTTTTAATATTTTTGAGGGGCGTTGCTTGTTATGTTTATTTGTATTTGTTTGTTTTGTCTTTTTGTTTTTTCTGTTTCTTTTTGTTGTTGTTGTTGATAAGGGTTTTTTGAGGGTGTTGTTTGTTCCATCCTTTTTGTTTATTTGTGTTTGTTTGTTTGTTTTGTTCATATTTCCCCGGGCAGAAGTGGCTCTTGTCGGGTCTTCAAGATCATTTTTTAATAGAAACAAAACAAAAACACTAGTTTCTGTCTTTTTTCAGGTTTGCCTGTTTAAAAACTGTTTGATCCTTGAATACAGAAACACCTGGACACAAAGAGGATGAGCTTTTCATTGATTTATTTGCTGCTTAATTTATTCATTCATTCATTTGTGTGTGAGGAGGAATGAAAACATTTTTATGTTTCATATTTAACGACAAAAATCCGAAGGATTCATCAGACCTCCTCAGAAAACCTCTCAGTGTTTTTGTTTTAAGTGATTTTTTTATATCTTATCTCTGAAACACAGATTTTGGAACATTTTCTGTTTCTCCTCAAACTTTTTACAGAGAAACGTAGAGAAGATAAAATCTCTTTTGTTTCTTTCTGAGACTTTTCTGTTTTTATCACATTTCTTTTTTTTCCAAATCAACCTGCAGAACTTTTCTGATTTTCCTCCAACACCCGAGGAAGTTTGAGCAGCGCTTATCGCTCTGTGAGTTTCCTCTCTCCAACACGAGCGGCAGAAGACGCTGTGAAACAATCAGCGAGGTTTAGAGTGTGTGTGTGTGTGTGTGTGTGTGTGTGTGTGTGTGTGTGTGTGTGTGTGTGTGTGTGTGTGTGTGTGTGTGTGTGTGTGTGTTTCCCCTCTCAGTGGAAGCCATGTCATTTGCAGTAATCATCATTACCATTGTCAGATCGAATGTCCGGTGGCATCAGTCGAGGAAGAAACTGGATCCAGAGGGGTCTGGACTCGTTCTGGACTGGGTCTGGACTTGGGGCTGCTAATGGCCCACATGTGGGATAAAAGGCGTCTGTGGCATTCCTCCGTTGTTTCAGATTAGACGGCTCTGCTCTCTTGATGCTGCGTCTCTCGTTGTCTTATTGTTTTCAGATGAGGAGGAAGGACACGGTATCATCTTCCTCTCCGTCTCTGAGGCCGGACTCTCCAGGCCGGCGCTCGGGGCTCTGAGCTGGGCTCCGAGCTTGGGTCCGCGTCTCTTTTCTTGGGAATCCACCAGCAGCAGAGTGAATTTGTTGTTCTGCCGGGGAATGTCTCGGCTTCATGATCAGATTTTTCTCTTTTCTTGGCAAAAATGAGTCGAGGACGTGTGGGCCGAGCTGCTGGATGGAGCGCACGGTTTGAAGGCGAGCGTCGAGTTTGGCTAACTCCCTTTTCACTGTGCACGGGTTCAGAAGATGATGTTGGTTGTTCTGAGATTATTTGACGTTCACCTCGGATAATTTCTCCTTCAGATCTGATGCTGTTCTGGCATGGACCCTGGTCTTCAGTTCAGCCCCCCTTACAGGTTTGCAATGGGACTGCAGTCAGGGCTCTGTGCAGACCGGTCAGTAAGGGTCACTTTGGGTTTTATGTTGGATGTGTTGGCTCGTTGTCATGTTGGAAGACAGCGCCACAGCTCGGGATGGGTATGGAGAACTGGTTCCTGTTTGGGATCAATCAGAAACTGTTAAATTCATCAACGTCATTCACCTTTGTGCTCAACCATTCCCTGATCGAGTCTTTACATCAGGTCTTGTGAGCGCTCCTGAAAAAGTGGGGTTTGATTTGATTTTTGAAGGAGAGGAGGGCTGAATATTCAAGTTGTGGATGTTTAGAAGAGGGGAGCTCTGTAGTGGTGCGGTGCTTGGTCCTGGTGATGAGGGTCAGGAGGTTGGCGTCCAAAGACCTGAGATGACAAATGGGGGAGTGAGGTTATCGAGAGCTAAGAAGATGACGAGCAGGATCTTGAAGATGATTGGGTGCTGGACAGGGAGCCTGGGGCATCGCTGCCAATGACAGAAGAGTCCAATGAGATTGGTGGACACATTCTCCGCCATGTGGGGCTACGTAAGATTCACAGTGACAACCCCCGGTTCATCCATTGACTGGCCTGTTAGATATATATAGCTGAGTTGGTATCCATGGTCGGAGAATCTGTTGAATCATTCCCACAAAAATATCAGAATGGTGCACAGTGGCTTGAAGTTTTGATTCTAAGTTGGAGTGGAGGTATAATTGGTTTAGGAAAGAGTGTTATGAATAGGTTTTTAAGGCTAAATTTGGGGTTAGGATTAGGTTTAGGAAAAAGTGTTTGGGCTAGGTTTTGAAGGGTAAACTTAGGGTGAGGTATGTGGGCAGGCAAGGTTTAGGAAAAGTTTGCAATATTTTTGAAGACTTAATTCGGTGTTTCTATTAGGTATAGGGAAAAGTGTTTAGGCTTGCTTTTTAGAGCTAAACTTAGGGTTTGGTATGGGGAAGGTCAGGTTTAGGAAAAGTTTGCTAAGTTTTGAAGGGTAATTTCAGGGTTAGTATTAGTTGCAGGTAAGAGTGTTTGGGCTAGGCCTTTAAGGCTAGATGAAGGCTTAGGGTTAGGTATGGGGGTTAGGTGAGGTTTAGGAAAAAGTGTTCAGGCAAAGTTTTTAAGGCTAGATTTAGGGTAAACTATGGCGTTGGTTAGGTTTAGTACAGAGAGTTTGGGCTGGGTTTTAAAGGCTGAACTAAAGGTTAACTAAGGGGGTCAGTAAGGTTTAGGAAAAAAGTTTCGGCAAGATTCTTGAGGCTAAACTTGGGGTAAGGTATGGGGGTCGGTTAGGTTTAGGATGGAGTGTTATGGCTAGGTTTTTAGGTATGAAATTAGGGTAAGAATTAGGTTTAGGTTTAGGATAGAGTGTTTGGGGTAGGTTTTTCGGGCTAAATTAAGGGTTGGGTTTGTGGGTCAGTTGGGTTTAGGAAAAGTGTTTCGTCTAGATTTTAAAGGCTTAACTTAGGGTAAGGTATGGGGGTCAGTTAGGTTTAGGATAGAGTGTTATGGCTCCGTTTTTAAGTTTGAAATAAGGGTAGGAACTAGGTTTAGGTTTGAGAAAGAGTGTTTGGGCTAGGTTTTTTAAGGCTAAACTTAGGGAAAAGTATGGGGGTCGGTAAGTATTAGGAAAAGTGTTTGGGCTAGGCCTTTAAGGCTAGATGTAGGTTTAGGGTTAGGTATTGGGGTCGGTTCAGTTTAGGAAAAGTGTTTGGGGTAGGTTTTTAAGGCTTAATTTAGGGTTTGGTTTAGGGTCGGTTCGGTTGAGGATAGAGTGTTTGGGCTATGTCTTTGGGGCTAAACTTAGGGTTGGGTTTGTGGGTCAGCTGGGTTTAGGAAAAGTGTTTGGTCTAGACTTTTAAGGCTAAACTTAAGGTTAGGTATGGTGGTTGGTTCAGTTTAGGAAAGAGTGTCATGGCTAGGTATTTTTGTTTGAAATTAGGGAAATAATCAGGTTTAGGTTTTGGGAAAGAATGTTTGGGCTGGGTTTTTAAGGATACACTTAGGGTTTGGTATGGGGGTCAGTTAGGTTTAGGAAAAGTGTTTGGCTAGATTTCTAAAGCTAAATTGAGGGTAAGCTATGGGGTCGGTTAGGTTTAGCATAGAGAGTTTGGGCCAGGTTATAAAGGCTAAACTAAGGGTGAGGTAAGGGGGTCAGTTAGGTTTAGAAAGCAGTGTTTGGGCTAGGTTTTTAAGTTTAAAATTAGGGTAAGAATTAGGTTTAGGTTTAGGTAAAAAGTGTTTGGGCTAGACTTTTGAGGCTAAAGTTAGGGTAGGGTATGGGGGTTGGTTGGGTTAAGGAAAGAGTGTTATGGCTGAGTCTTTAAGTTTGAAATTAGGGTAAGAATTAGGTTTAGGTTTGGGACAGAGAGTTTGGGCTGGGGTTTTTAAAGGCTTAACTTAAGGTTTGGTATGGGGATAGGTTAGGTTTAGGAAAAGTTAGCTAGGTTTTGAAGGGTAAATTTAGGGTTAGTATTAGGTGTAGGGAAGAGTGTTGAGGCTAGACTTTTAAGGTTAGATGGAGGCTTAGGGTAAGGTAAGGGGATAGGTTAGGTTTAGGAAAAAAGTGTTTGGGCAAGGTTTTTTAAGGCTAAACTTAGGGTAAGGTATGAGAATTGGTTAGGTTAAGCATAAAGAGTCTGGGCTGAGTTTTTAAGGCTGAACTAAGGGTAGGGTATGGGGGTCGGTTAGGTTTAAGATGGAGTGTTTGGGCTGGGTTTTTAAGGCTAAACTTAGGGTTAGGTAAGGGGTCGGCTAGGTTTAAGAAAAGTGTTAGGTATAAGTTTTTAAGGTTAAATTTAGGTAGAGGTTTATGTTAAGGGAAAAGTGTTTGGGCTTCATTTTTAAGGCTTAACTCAGGGTTAGGTATGGGGGTCTGTTAGGTTTAGGACTAAATTCGGTTTTTGTATTAGGTGTAGGGAAAAGTGTTTAGGCTTGGTTTTTAGAGCTAAACTTGGGGTTTGGTGGCTAGGCTTTGGCTAGGGTTAGGCCGTTTATTCTTAGACACCCTCTCTTAAGGGAGGCCTCACAGGATAGATCATGTCCTGTGCTGTGTTCTGTAGCCAATGAGAGTTTTGTTTTAGTTTGAAAAAAGAAAAAAGTTTTTAGGGTTAGGGTTTTGTGTGTGTAAGCGCTCATGCCTGAGGTTTAGGGTTAGACACGCACTGACAGCTGCTGCTTAGGATCAACTGCTTGTTGGCTCCATTTTTCTTATACTGACACTTTTCACAATTAATAGAAAATAAACGCATTGAGCTTAGTGTGCGAGGTTTGTTTGCGCGATGGTTTTATTTTTTGGATTGGGTCCAAAAAGCATCAGAAAATAACACACACAGGGTTTGTGTGTATAAAAACTTGATAGCGTTTGGAAAGCTGGTTTACTAACCAGGTGCATCAGGGATTGCGTCGGTCAAATGAGCAAAACCTGAGAGCGCAGGAGATGAACCCTCATCTTTATTGGTCAACAGCTCAGTTGAAGGACCACTGCCGATGTCAGGCCACTGACAGTCACTGTCAGCCCAGACGCAGCACAGCCCAGCTGCTTCATGTGCACAGCGCTGGCCCAAGTGTCATGGCGGAGGGCGTGCGCCACATTGTACTAAGCTCTCAGTTCCTGTGCAGCAGCCTGTGACCCATCCATCTGATTTCTCCACCTCCATGACTTCGAACTTCATTTTCCTTTACCGTCACTCTGCTCTCCAAACTCTCCATGGTGACAGCAGCTAGCTCGTGCGAAATCCTCATTTAAAGAAGGCAGTTTGCTCCTGTTTTGAATGTCACACACAGTCTGAATAGATCACCTGCACCTCGTCCACCAACAGCCCGTCCAGTCCCGTGTCCATGTGTTTAATGAAAAATGAATAGAGCTCATTGAGGAGCGTAATCCTCCAGGGTGGAGGTGTGAAGCGTTGGTCCTGACAGTCTAATAAAGGTGAGGAGAGCTCGTAAACACAGCAGCTTAAACACATAATGATGCTCTAAGTCATTAACGTGATTACATTTAGTCAAACCCATAAAAGATAATTCAGCTGTAAATCCAGCTCCAGTAGGAAAACAGAAGGACTAACAAGCTGCAGCTATCTTTGTTCAGCACGTCTGCGTCCATACAGGCAGCATGTGTCCTCATAAAGACACACGTGTTCTCACTTAATGCTAACGATCATTAGCCGTGTTCATGGTGGTGAAAGCGTGAAGCTTTTCTCTGATTTACAGCCTGCTGTGTCGATATTAGCAGATCTGTTCTCATTAAGGCCTTTACATTCATCTGCTGCTGGGAGATTATAACAAAGGCACCAAGCTTCAGTTTCATGATTTTAATTCAGTGAGGTGTAAAAGTAAAGTGGAGAGAAGAAGTGATTAGAGTCCTGCAGCATTTTTTAAAATTATTTCTTTGATTTTATTTATTAAATTTATTTATTGACTTATTTATTTGTTACTCTTAAAAGTTCTATTAATTTATGGTTTGTATTTATTTTTTCATTATTGTTATCTATTTAAAGTTTTTAATTTTTCTAATTTTTTATTTATTTTTTTTCTAATATAATTATTTTCAGTTTATTATTATTTTTTAATTTAAAATATTTTTGTATATTATTCTGAAAAATATTTATTTATTTATTTTAGTTAAATGTTTCTTTAATTATTATTTTCAAATTTATTTTTTTTTATTCATTATTTCTTTAAAAATATTCATTAACATCTTTTATTTTTTTGTTTTTATTATTATTTTTAAATTTAAATAATTTTTTGTTTATTACTCTAAAATATTTATTTATTTATTTTAGTTTTTTGTTTTTATTTTTTTATTAAATTTTTTTGGTTTATAATTATTTTTTTAAATATTCATTTACTTTTTTTTATTACTATATTTTGATTTAAATTTTTTTGGTGTATTATTTTGAAGATATTATTTTATTTATTCATTTTAGTTTATGTTTTTATTATTATTATTTTTAAACAAATTATTTGGTATATAATTTTTTGTAAATATTTTTTTCTCTACTTTTCTTACTTTTTGTACTTATATATACTTTTTATTCTTTATGCTTTACTGCTGTCCAGAAAGGTTTTTGAGTGGGTGTATAAGCGTTTTTTTTTGCTGTTTCTGCCAACAGCTCCTAGTGGACACTGAAGGAACTGCAGCTTTTACTGTTTTCATAAAAACAAGTTTGTATAGTTGCATTTTTTCGTACTCTTTGTGTATTTTTTTTGTTGTTCAGGCTTTTTGCATTTTGTCTGTACATTGTGTCTCTGTTGTTGCATTTGTGTCAATATCTCTCCTCAAGAGGATCCTGTGGCCCCTGGGGCCCCTGTTAGTCGGTTTGCCTTTTTGGGGCCCCACAGAAATTTAGAGGTATAACCTCAAAAACCACGACGAGGCCTGAAACCTCCTTTTTACTGCTTTTCATGATTTTTGTGCTGATAAAAGAAAATCAGAAAATTGGACAGATTGGTTGAGTATATCTCTGTGTTGGTTGAAGTCATTAGAGCAAAAACTGTTTGGCTGAGGCTGTAATTTATCTCATTAGACCAACCCCCCAGAGCTCCCACACTGAGCTGGTTACGCCGCCATAAACTCTGTCGTCATAACGACGACTGAACCGTTAAAATATGATTCATGGTGGAGCTGAAACACATGATGCTGTGATTAAAAACCGAACCAGTGCGAGTATTTTTACCCCAGTGTGTGCAAATCTGCAGGCTCAGGGAGTCATTAGGCACGTCTGCTTTATGATACTCCTGCTCTCCTCCTGCTCTCCTCCTGCTCTCCTCCTGCTCTCCTCCTGCAGGGCAGAGGAAGTTTTTATTGTTTTAATATGGAGGAGAGGATTACGCTGCAGAGACAAATATTACTTCCACCACAGCAGACAAATCCAGGCTGTCAGAGCCGGGGTTAGCGCAGATTACTCCTCTTTTTAGAAGCTGCTGCTTTAATGTGCAGCGCTGCGTTCTCCTGCAGCCACACATGGCTCTGAGTAAAGCCGGCGCTGTAACACGACACAGACCGCTCGCTCAAGTACATTTTCCCAGGTATCCCGTGCATTACGCTAACTGGGAGCAGTCTGCTGCAGACGTGGCCTGGAGGCTTCTCAGATACTCAACAACAGGTATTCATTAGAGAGCCCGGAGCTTTCTGCACACTCACCCTGACTCCTGCGTGTGTTCAGGGAGAGGCCTGATGGAGCGGAGGAATGAGCTCCTCTGCTTCCTTAAAGCTGCGCTCAGAGGCTCGTTCAGAGATGAGAGGTGGAGGCCGAGTTTTCATAAGATCCTCCTGAGTGTGACGGATCCACTGCGGCTGGATTCAGCCCATTTCAGGTCACTTTCATGGAGCTTTAGTCTGATAATCAGGAATCTGGAGATCCACGGCTCCACAGGTGCTGAGAGTTGACCCCGCGCTGAAGGTTTGGATCATCCAGAGATGCTTCGTCCTGCTGTGTTACACTCCTCGCTGTACAGAGAGCTGCTCCTGCTGCTCCTGCTGCTCCTGCTGAGGTGGTTTGAGGTTTTGGATGTGAGGAGGTGAAAGCGTTGAGCTTCCTGTTGGTGTGGGGTCATGTTTGTGGTTGAAGCAGTCTCTCAGCTCTCTGGAGGTAACCGTCAGTGAGGAGCAGCTGGTTTCAGAGTTAGTCACTGATCCGGCTCATGGCTCATCCTCTGATGGAGCGTAATCCATCTGGACCCTGAGGCTCTGTGGGGGGACTGAGAGTCCAAAGGTCTTCAGGAGTCTGGTACTGAAACATCACACAGAGTCCTGAAGAAACCGACGCTGAGAGGGAGCCAGTACATTTAGATATTTGATGTTTGCTGCATCAGACTTTAACACTGATTAATTTTTCATTCATCTGAGACTTTATTCTTCGTTGCATTGTTTTATTCCTCAGTTTCAAAACAATTTGATGTTAATAAAAAGAAAAAACAAGTCAAAACCATGGAATAAAAACAATACGATAAGATCAATACAATTAAATGACATTTAAACAAAAGAATGAAAGACAAATCGAGAGAAAAAAAAGTATAAGATATAAAATAGGAGTCAAAAACAATCGAATAAGAGTTTAATAGAATTAGCTCAAAACAAGAGAAAAAAAGTAAAATCATAGAATGAGATCAAACCAAAAGACAAGATAAAAACAAAAGAATGAAGACCAAAAAAAGGATAAGAAAAAAAAGAATAAAATATGAGCAAAACAATTCAAGATGCCGTGAGGAGGATCTGTTTTAATTTACTCCCTCGCCACCTTGTGGCCTGGAGTCTCTGCACACTGTTGTAAATGACTTTTAGTGAGGTGTGTGTTTGTTTTGGAATTAAATAGAGATCAGATTGAAACAAATTTTCTTTGTTCAAGTCAACTTTTTACTGGATACAACGCGCCGAGGTATTTCTCAGTACAGTTACGTAGCTCTACGGTTTGAAACGTGAAATCAAGCAAACAGCTATATGTAGTGCTATCGGCAGCCCATTGCTCTGACATATCTGTAGGCTAATGTGACAACAAGCTAACTTTGTTAGTTCGTAGCGTAGTTTAGCAGCCTGATACATGTGTGTAACGTGTAACGTTGGTGAATCCTGGTTCTGTCCTACCAGAGCTCATCTACCAACTCCAACCTCACCAAGCAGAGCTAACGTAACCTGGCTCTTCATTTTATTGATAGACTCTCAAGTTTGAACAGACCACTGCAGAATAACTGCTGACTGTGGGTTGGAGCCAACATTAGCACAAACACATTAGCCCGTGTTTAATGTTTGAGCAAGTGTTTTAGCCTTTAGTTCATACTTAAGCCCACAGCTCTTGTTTTAGCCTTTAGCCCGTGTTTTAGCCTTAAGCTCTTGATTTAGCTTTTAGCTTGTGTTTTAGCCTAAAGCTCTTGTTTTAGCCTTTAGCCCATGTTTTAGCCTTAAGCTCTTGTTTTAGCCTTTAGCCCATGTTTTAGCCTTAAGCTCTTGTTTTAGCCTTTGCCCATGTTTTAGCCTTGAGCTCCTTGAAAGCCTTCAGCTCATGTTTTAGTCTTAAGGTCATATTTAAGCCTGTAGCTCTTGTTTTAGCCTTAAGAACATGTGTTAGCCTTTAGCTTGTGTTTTGGCCTTTTTTCTCCTGATTTAGTCTTTAGCCTCTGTTTTAGCCTTAAGCTCTTGTTTTAGCCTTTGCCTCATATTTTAGCCTTCAGCTGGTGCTCTATCTCTCTCCTGTTTCTCTTTCTTCTGCTCTTCTGTCCTTTTTCTGTCTGACAGTTAGGCTCCAGTGTCCACCATCACTACAAAATTAATCACAGAAATCGTTTTCAGCAGAGAAAAACACAGATCTCTCTTCTCTCTGATAAACTTCATCACCCATAGAGACTTAGACGTGTCGTAAATCAATCCGGTCTTGGGCAACCCCACCTGTTAGCTAAGAAGTAGCGATTTGTAATAACCTGTAATATTAGCCCTGATAATCTCGTGTTAAAGTGTGGGTTAGCATCAGGCAGATATCTAGAAGAGAGACTTTTTAAAGATCACTCACCTAAACAGCAGAATGAGATAAAACAACAGAATGTGAGAAAAAATAAAGTATGAGACTAAAGTGGTATTGATACAGAGAGGCCGGACTGAAGACCCAAACCCAGAGACTGGGACCAAGAACTCAGAGGAAAACTTTCTCAGAGACTTGTTTTTGAAATCAGAGCATGTCGCCCCCTGCTGGTCATTCCACAGCGTGCAGGTCGAGGTCTGCAGGTGAAATATCTGGACACAAAGTGACGTCCAGTTCCTGCGATGAGGTGATTCTGTTCTGAACATGTCAGAGAGCATGTTTTATACGACCCCACAGACGGTTTGACTGTTCCCAGGATCTGTGTGTGTGTGTGTGTGTGTGTGTGTGTGTGTGTGTGTGTGTGTGTGTGTGTGTGTGTGTGTGTGTGTGTGTGTGTGTGTGTGTGTGTGTGTGTGTGTGTGTGTGTGTGTGTGTGTGGACTCACATGGCGTCATGCTGCCTCTAACTCCATGCACATTTCTCACATGTTATGCTATGGTTCAGTTTTTCCTCCACATGTGGTTCTGGGTGGAAGTGTGTGTTGAGCAAGAGTCGGAGCGGACTCCAGAGGAAAATAAAAATACCTCTTCCTCCTCCTCTTCATCCTCTTCATCCTCCTCTTCCCTACATGTTATCATGTTATCCAGCTTTGTGATCCTGACAGACAGAAACACATCTTCAGGCTTTCTTTAACCGCAGACCACAGCCCGGTTCCTGCTGATCCAGGTTTGTTTTCACCTCATAGCTCAGGCTGTCGTTGTGAGCAAACAGGTCAGAGTCTTCATTTCCTGTTTCAGATCAAATATTCTGAAACACAGAGCTGTTTCCTTTCCGTGTCTTTGCCGAGCGTCAAAGTGAAACAGCTTCATTCATCCCAGAGGAGTCGTTCATGCTAACAGCTCTCCAACAGACAAACAGCCTGCAGCAGCATCCAGGCGTGTCAGCGTCAGCGTCGTAAAGACTGAAACAAAGACTGAATAAAGAAGACAAACAGAATGTGTTTGCTTCCTCGCTCTGTCTGACCGATGGGATCAGAGAAAACTCGTGACGATCGGTTGTGATGGAGAAACAGACGGAGGAGGATCTGAGCTCCTCCAGACTTCCTGTTGAAGACCTGTCGGTGAGATGACAGAGGCTGTTTTTATGTTTCTGTCAGAAATCAAAAAGCTTTTTTTCCAGATGTTTGTGAGAATCTTTGACTTTATCTGAAGATTAAATCAGGCAGTGAGGGGTCGCCGACAATAAACCTTTTAGAAGGGTTGTTCTACTTTACCATAATGCAAAAGTTTGGATTGCAACAATTGACGGAAACTCAACCAATCCCTGTGAAGCCAGGGCAACCTTGCAGCTTTGTCCAATAATGCAGCATATTGGCAAATTTGACCAAGTTTGCCCCGCCCCCTGGAGTTTTACCAATCGTAGCAGTTGGTCCCCCGAGAAACTGGTTTTCTTGTTTATAAAGATAAAGATAAAATATACTTTATTCATCCCCGAAGGGAAATTCTATTAAATTAAAAATTAAATTAATTATTAATTAATTATTAAATTATATTACAAGCATCAGATAGAAATAAAATCACATTTATCTACAAATCCTGCAGCTAAAGATGGTCCAAGGCAACTTCCAAATAATTTGCACGAAACGGTTTTGCAGCCTGTGAAACACAGGTAAATAATCTACTGACAAAAACTTTTCTACCGCAAAACAAACAAGGAGAATGATTTTAAAACCATTTTTTTAAGTTTTGTGCTAAAAATACTTTTGAATGATATAAGATGAGGAGTGTATGTGTGTATGTGTGTATGTGTGTGTGCAACAGAAAAAGTGAATGAAACTTTAAACATTTGATGCTGTTTTCTTCTAACTGGATTATGTTCCTTTTTGAAAATGAATTGTAAATTTAAAGTTAAAAAAAAATGCATCTACTTTTGCAGTTTTTGCTCACAGATGCAGTTTCTTTGCATAAAATGCAGATTTTTTTCTGTCTTTTAATGTTTTTGAAATTAGAGTTTATAAACAACCAGAGAGAGACAAATACAGATTTTTATGAGCTTAAAATCATGAAAAGCGAGTACAGGGGCACCACAGGGACAAAATAAAGACTTATACCCACCCTGCACAGAGTTATTTTGCTTCCTGAACTTCTTAAAATGGATTTTTTAAATCTTTGAATCCTTTGCAGTGGCTCCTTGTAGATTTAGAAAATATTATTAAAATGAAGATTTTTATTTTTTTCTACAGAGGGTATTGATGATTTAAGACGTGATATGGCAAGACATTTACAAAATAAAAATTAAAATAAAAAATGATGATTTATCATCTAATCAATATATGTTATCAAATTCAAGTATAACTGTTTAAATAAAAAAAAAAAAACATTTTTTTTTAAACTCATAGATTTTTTATTTTAAAATTGTCTGAGGTTTTTCATTAAGTTTACGCTATTTTTTTTTTTAAGTTCTTGCTAAATTTTTAAATGATCAAATTCTTATAATTTTTGCAATCTTTTTTATTTTTGTTTTATAGTTTTTAAATGTTATTTACAAAAGACAGAATTTTGCAATATTTTTCTGGAAATCTTACACAACTTTTTGCAAATTTTCTGAATATTTTTATTTTTTATTATTATTATTTTTTAAGATTTAAAATTTCAATTTTTTGCAACTAATTTTTATTTTAAAATTTATTTTAAAATTTATTAAAATTTTTGCAAATTTCTGAATATATATATATATATATATATATATATATATATATATATATATATATATATATATATATATATATATATATATATATATATATATATATATATTAAGATTTAAAATTTCAATTTTTGCAACCTTTTTATTTTTATTTTAAAATTTATTCTAAATGTTTGCAAATTTTCTGATTTTTTTTTTTTTTTTTTTTTTTTAATGACTGCTCTGTCAACAATTGTGAAGATAAAGTAGATTTTGTGGCTCCTGAATGACTTAAATCCAGGTAAGCTGAGGCTCAATAGCTCCTATGAGAGTAACCTATCTTACTGTTATACTCTGGTAGTTAAAAACGTGTTACAGATGAACCAGCTCAAGCGTCTGCAGATATCAGCGTCTCAAAGTATCAGAGCAGCATAAAGCAACGATTATTCAGGCTGTAAACAAACCATCAGGTCGTCCCTCACGCTGAAATCTGTTTCAGATTAATTCAGGAGATAAAGACGTCGCTGGTTCAGCTGCAGGCTGCTCCTCCACTCTCTGTTTCCAGGACGTCCTCACTGAGGCGTTCAGGGTCCGGCCTCTCTGAGGAAACATCAGACACAGAGAAAACCACCAAACACAACAACAGATCAGGATCCACAGCTCAGCTCTGGATGAAACACTCTGAGTGGGAACGACTGAATCATCCGAAGCTTTGAACGGAGAAATGGACGATGTGAGAAACACTCCTGGTTCCTCTGAGGATCCTCTGATGTGGTGGTTTCAGCGTTTCGTGTCAGTTTTATACGAGACTCAGAGAAACAGCCATGAGGATAACATTTGTGATTTCAAGTGTGTGTGTTTACATTTGTGTGTGTGTGTGTTGCCTGTGGTCGGGTTGTTTGTGATGAGCAGGGCGGTTTTCCAGCGCGGGGCTTGATTCAGTTAAGATGGCTGAGGGATGGTTCACTGTCATGACACACTAGCTTCAAACCGTGTGTGTGTGTGTGTGTGAAGATCAGAGATAAGTGAAACTGAATTAGGATGAGCTGGAGCGGAGTCGTGACGGCTGGAAATGAAATTTATCAGATTTCAACAATTTCATTTCCCCAAATTTCAGCGGAGGAGGAAAACGTTTCTGAGCTGGAGCCTGAAACGCAGCGTGTGTGTTTGAGCCCGAGCAGGAAACCTCCATCAGTCTTTGACCTCGGATAGTTATTTTTTTTTTAACGTAAATGAAACCCAAACGTGGATTTCTTGAGTCCCGTTTCATGTGAGAACATTTGTAGATTTTTGTTTTTGTGGGTGAATCCTGAGAAAGAACCTCCAGGCCTGAGGAAGAGAAGTTTAACAACCTGCAGTTCCTGGAGTGTCCACTAGAGGCTGTCTGCAGAGGCTTCAGAAACCACACACACACCCATTGAAAGAGCAGAAATAAACCTGATCCTGATCCTGATCCTGATCCGTTCGCTCCCTGAAACTCTGGAAAAAGCTCTCTAACCGTTAAACAAACCCTTCCTGAGGACAGACAAGAGCTTTTAAATTCAATTAACAGAGACAAATTCAGAACATCTGAGCGGATCCATACATGCCGAACGGGCTGAACCACAGCAGGATGATCCCAGCACCAATCAGGGCCCTGCTCCTCTCCGCAGACTGGGATGACCCCAGACGGTCCTGACATGTAGACTCAGGGAGGAGGGAGGCATGTGAGGACACGTCTCCGCTCACACCCATCAGGACCGGGTCCAGATCCAGAGCCGGGGTGACAGCATGACTAACGAAGGACAGACTGAAGAAAGAGGAGAGGAGAGGAGAGGAGAGGAGAGGAGAGGAGAGGAGATAGATAGATAGATAGATAGATAGATAGATAGATAGATAGATAGATAGATAGATAGATAGATAGATAGATAGATAGATAGATAGATAGATAGATAGATAGATCCTGAACTCTACAGACCGGTGTAATCAGCTGATCATAGCCCTTTTTAAAACACTCATCATCAGCCAGAGCTCTGATGACTGAACACCAATTAAAGCCATAAACCATTCGTCCAGTTTTAGCCACTCTCTGTCTGTAGAACTGAACACACATGTTTGATTCCTATTCAACACATTGAACATGTGACACATCCCCATATCGAAGTAACTTTGGCTTTAAAACAAAGTTTTACCTCTCATCACAGAAACATATTTCAGCTACCCTCTGTCAACAACACTATAAACTCTGAGCGTCACATTACAAACAGGATTTTTTTTTTTTTACTGATAAATATTATTTATTCTATTTATTATTATTACTGATTAGTATTATTTATTCAATCAAAAATTATTATTATTATTATTATTATTATTATTATTATTATTATTATTATTATTATTATTATTATTTAATTAATTAAATATTATTTATTTGTTATTTATTTTATTTATTAATAATTATTTTGTACTGATTATTATCATTTTTTATTTAATTTTATTATTATTTCTATTGTTTATCATTATTTATTTTATTTATTATTATAATTTTTTACTGATTAATATTATTTATTTTCACTGTTATTTTCATTACTTTTAACTGATTATTATTATTTTTTAACTGATTAGTATTTTTTAATTTAATTTATTTTTTTTTACTGATTATTATTATTGATTGATTGATTTTTTAATGATTATTATTATTTATTGGTTTATTTTTTACTGATTATTTATTGGTTAACAATTTTTTATTTTCTATTTTTATTATTTTTCGTTTGTATTTTTTTTGATAAGATTACTCTGATGTAAAATGAAACAAATACTAAAGGACAAAGTAAAGAACAGTAAAATGTTTTGCCTGCAGTTTATATATTTGTTGTTGTAAGCTTTCAGGGAGCAAAAAAATATATATATTTTATTTTTTATTTTTTATATAACTTTTTTTCAACTGCTTCAGAAAAAAAACCTGAACTGTTTCAAGTTATTTAAAGACTAAATAAGGTCTGAATTACTGGAAAAAGTTAAAAAAAAAAAAAAAAAAAAAAAAATCTGCTGAAGGAACAAGAGAAAAGTTTCTTGTAATAAAACATTATTTTAGTTTCAAGCACATTTTCAAGCAAGTTTCTATTGTTCCATTGGCAGCTTTGTTTTTCCTGTTTCAGCAATCCAGATCTTATTTTGTCTTTAAATATCTTGAAACAAGACATTTTTCTGGACTGATCCATTAAATATGGCTCATATTGAGTATAATGAGACATTATTTTACTTAAAATGAGCCAAAAACACTTGATTAATTGCAGTGTAATCGGCTGTTTGATCAGTTGTGTTTTTTTCTCCACCGAATATCTGATTCAGCTTTGGCCTCAAAACATCCATATCGGTCAGGCTCTGGTTTTTAAAGAAGCTGGATGAAGAAATGTTTGCATATTTGGGCAAAAGAAAACTAAAACACTTAACTGTAAATGACTTTTTGGATTTTGAAAGAAGAACTCCAGGAAGGCAATTTATTCATTTTATAAGAAGTTTTTCAGGATAGTGTTTCAGCCACTTTCTCTGCGCACAGTTAAACTCTGTCTCTGTCTCCAGGAGACACAGCAGAACCACAGATCATCGTGGGGATGTGGTCAGGACGAACCGTTTAGTCTGAAACCGTGTCCATTCTTCATTTGTTCCTCGCTCAAACCAAGTGTCAGAAATGATTTCCTTTAACCATCGTCAGCGCCGTCTCCTGGAGTCTGAGTGTCAGATTCACGCAGCAGAAACAGACCGACAAACCCTCACAGAGATGATTCACAGAGAGTCACCAGCGTTTCAGAAACCAGCGTGTTTCCCTCAGGCTCTTTGAGGATTTTTATAAAAACAGAGGATTTAAAGCTTCTCCTGGGTCTGTGTCTGCAAACTGTGGAGCCATCCCAATCAGGAGGAACGCTGCTCAAGACCTCAGCGCTAAAGAGCGACATGTCACTGCTAATAAGACAAGACAGATGCACCAGTTTTTATAAGAAATGATTTTTTTTCTCGGTGCACTCTGGGCCTCTCCATCCAGCTCTGTGTCTGTGGATGGAGTTTGTCTCTGTCAGGATGAGAGCTCACAGCTCAGCTCTGTGCAGCACAGGGAGGAGAGGCTAACAGCTAACAGCTAGCACCTCAGTCACACAGATCTTTCCCTCAGAGTCTAAACTCCACCTGAATTCTTTCAGTCTCCTTCTCCACCTTTTTACTGCGCTGTAACCCTCTGATGTCTGACCAACCTCTAAATCATCCTCAGAGCTGTAAATAAAAAACTCAAAAAACTCATACTCCAACTGGGCCAAAAATCTGCAGCTCCTCTCCACCCGACATCAGAACCAGATCTGGGTCCAGGTGAAGCCTGGAGGTAATAACAGGAGACAGCTACAGCTGATAAATGGAGGAGTCTAACTGGATCTGTCAGGACGCCTCCAGAAATATCAACACGTTTGGTCATTTGGCTCCAACTCCACAAAGTCCAGAGGCTCTGAACGCCTCAGGACGTCTGATGGATCTGTGTTCACCGCAGGGGGCCGCAGGTCAGAAACTCAGATCTGTGTCTGCTGCTTGAAGAGTTTGGTCCATATTGACATGATAGCATCACACAGTTGCTGCAGATTTGTGGTCTGAACATCCATGATGAGAATCTCCCGTTCCACCACATCCCAAAGGTGCTCTATTGGATTGAGATCTGGGGACTGTGGAGGACATTTGAGTACAGGGAACTCATTGTCATGTTGAAGAAAGCAGTCTGAGATGATTCCAGCTTTATGACATGGAGCGTTATCCTGCTGGAAGTAGCCATCAGAAGATGGGTACACTGTGCTCATTTTTTCCTTTTTTTCCCCCCTTTTTTTCTCTTTTTTCTTCTTTTTTCCTTTTTCTTTCTTTTTTCCTTTTTTCCCTTTTTTTCTTTTCCCTCTTTTTTTCTTTTTTCTTTTTTTCTTTTGTCCCTTTTTTCTTTTTCTTTTTTCTCTTTTTTCTTTCTTCTCTCTTTTTTCTTTTTCTCTTTTTTCTTTTTTTTCTCTCGTCTTTTTTTTCTCTCTTTTTCTTTTTCTCTTTTTTTCTTCTTTCTTCTTGTTTTCTTTTTTCCTTTTATTTCCTTTTCCCCCTTTTCTTGTCCTTGTTTTCTTTTCTCTTTTTTTTCCTTTTTTTTCCTATTTTCCCTTTTTTCTTTTCCCTCTTTTTTTCTTTTTTTCCTTTTTTTCTTTTTTCTCTTTTTTCTTTTTTTTCTTTTTTCTCTCTTTTTTCTTTTTTTCTCTCTTTTTCTTTTTCTCTATTTTCTTTTTTCTTCTTTTTTCTTTTTTCCTTTTATTTCCCTTTCCCCCTTTTCTTGTCCTTGTTTTCTTTTTTTCTTTCTTTTTCTTCTGTGGACTTTAAACCAGGCTCAGTTGGTACTAAGGGCCCAAAGTGAGCCAAGAAAATATCCCCCACACCATTACACCAGCAGCAGCAGCCTGAACCGTTGATACAAGGCAGGATGGATCCATGCTTTCATGTTGTTGAGGCCAAATCCTGACCCTACCATCTGAATGTGGAGCAGAAATCCAGACTCATCAGACCAGGCAACGTTTCTCCAATCTTCTATTGTCCAGTTTTGGTGTTGCTGTGTGAATTGTAGCCTCAGTTTCCTGTTCTTAGCTAACAGGAGGGTCACCCGGTGTGGTCTTCTGCTGCTGTAGCCCATCTGCCTCAAGGTTGGACGTGTTGTGTGTTCAGAGATGCTCTTCTGCAGACCTCGGTTGTAACCAGTGGTTATTTGAGTTACTGTTGCCTTTCTATCAGCTCCAACCAGTCTGTCCATTCTCCTCTGACCTCTGGCATCAACAAGGCATTTTGTCCCACAGAACTGCTGCTCACTGGATATTTTCTCTTTTTGGGACCATTCTCTGTAAACCCTAGAGATGGTTGTGGGTTAAAATCCCAGTAGATCAGCAGTTTCTGAAATACTCAGACCAACAACCATGCCACGTTCAAAGTCCCTTGAATCACCTTTGTTCCCCATTCTGATGCTTTGAACTGCAGCAGATCCCAACAACAAATACTGTAAAATATTGCTTCTGTTACTTTATGCGCTGTTTCCCCTCCTCTGTTTCACTCAGTGAGCAAGTTGCAGCTCCTTTGGTGATTGAAATGATTAAGAATTGCGCTTGCAATGTCGGCCATGTTGGTTTGTTTACATACCGAGTTTCCTTAATTTGCACCAACAGTGACTTAAACCGTCTCTTTGCTCTTTGTGTCTCAGAGAGAAGAAACAACACACGAGAAGGACTCGGCAGGAAGAGGGAGAGGAAACGACTACGGCTGCTCGCCACTGGCTACATGGGCAACGTGACGAACGCAACCACAGACGCCATGGAAGAGTGACGACACGACGAAACGACACGACGCTCAGCACACGTCTGAATATCCGTCCAGTGGCATCAGCAGGATTGACAAAGTGTCAGTTGGCAGCACTGTTTACATCCTTAGGAACCCTTATGACATCATCAGCAGTGTGGTTTCCATGGTGACAATTCACCTCAATTCATTTCAATGGGGCAAAAATATTTGAAAAATGTTAAATATTGTAAAAAGTACAAGGTTTAGAAATGTGAAACAAACAAACACGATTCTCCTGAACACGCTTAACATTTTAAAATTCAAACGGCAAATTTCGGTGAAAACTTGTCGTCGGAGCAGAGCCAAATCCTGAATCCTGAATTTTCAGATTAAGTCTGATAAAACTTTTTTTTTTTTACTAAGAAAAAGACGAAAACACCTGGTTAGATTTTGTTTTTACAGTGTAGTGCTGTACATTCAGACTGAGGTGTTTCCTGTTTGACCTGCCGCTGGTCTTTAAAGACGATTTCAGGTGTCAGACTGAGATGTTCTTACCGTAAATCTGCTGCTGCTGCCTCAAACATCCAGAACTTTCCTGAACCTTAAACCTGTGTTTGACCCGAGCAGAGCAAAGTGAAGATGAAGATGAAGATGAAGATGAAGATGAGGGTTTTCTTCCTCCTCTGAGCTGATCCTGGATCTCCTGTCCGTCTGTTTTTGTCTCTTTCTGTCAGTTTGTGTATTTATCAGTTGTTTTAAGACTAAATGGATCTAATTCCTCAACATGAATGTACTTTTTAATAAATGTATATTTTGAAGCTGCAGACGAAGGTTTCCTCTTTGTGTTTTCACCGACCTGACGTCTTCAAACTGCTCCTGATGTTTTAACTCTGTCTTATGGATTTTTGTCCTGCTGTTTACGACAGGTAGACGACTTCATCTCTTCAGGACTTTCTGCTGTTAGACGATGTGAAGTTTTTATCGTGTTCCTTTACTTACCTGATCAGTTCATTCCAGAAGTATCCATCTTCAGGCTTTCCCAGCATGCACTGCACTGTGTATAAAGTGCAGAACCACAGTCAAGTCACAAGCTTGAATTTTGGGATCCGTCCTATTCTCAGAAAGCCTGTTAGTCAAAAAAACAGAAGTCCTGTTAGTCAGAAAGCCTGTTAGTTAGGTAACCAGAGGGCCAGCCAGAAAATCAGGAGAAGTCCCATTCATCAGAAGGCCTATTATTTAGAAAAACGGAAGTCCTTTAGTCAGGAGCCCTGTCAGTCAGAAAGCCCATCAGTAAGAAACTCAAGAGATAACCTGTTAGACATATGGCCCAGTTATCACAAAGCTTGTGGTCCAGAAGGCATGTTTGTCAGAAAATCAGGAGAAGGCCTGTTAATTAGAAGGCCTGTTAGTCAGGAAATCAGAGGTCCCATTAGTCAGAAAGCCTGTTTGATAAATAAAAAATATCAGAAGGCCTGAAAGTCATAAGGCCCATAAGCCAGGAGGCCTATCTGTCAGAAGGCCCCTTAGTCAAATAACCAGAAGTCTCTTCAGGAAATAGGCCGTTAGTCCAGAGGCCTTTTATTAAAAAAAACAGAAGTTCTTTAGTCAGGAGTCACATTAGTCAGAAAGCCCATCAGTAAGAAAATCAAAAGATAACCTGTTAGACATATGGCCCAGTTATAAGAAAGCTCATGATCCAGAAGGCCATTAGTCAGAAAATCAGGACAAAGCCTGTTAATAAGAAGGCCTGTAAGTCAATAAACAGAAAGCATATTAGTCAGGAAATCACAAGTTCTATTAGTCAGAAAGCCTGTTGGTCTATATATATATATATATATATATATATATATATATATATATATATATATATATATATATATATATATATATATATATATATATACCAGAAGGCTATTAGTCAGAGGGCCCTTTAGTCAAAAAAAAACAGATATCCCTTTAGGAAATAGGTCGTTAGTCTAAAGGCCTGTCATTTAGAAAAACGGAAGTTCTTTAGTCAGGAGTCACATTTGACAGAAAGCCCATTAGTTCGAACAGCAAAAGATGGCCTGTTTGTCAGAAAATCAAAAGTCCCTTAAGGAAGAAGACCATCAGTCAGAGAGCCTTTTAGTCAGAAAATTCAGAAGTCCTTTTAGTCAGAAAGTCAGAAAGTCAGAAGAAGGCTTATCAGTGGGGAAATCAGATGCTCCTTTAAGAAATAGGCCATTAGTCAGAAGGCCTTTTATTTAGAAAAACAGAAGTCTTTTGAGTCAGGAGTCCTGTTAGTCAGAAGGGCCATCAGTAAGAAAATCAAAAGATAGCCTGTTAGACATATGGCCCAGTTATCAGAAAGCTAATGATCCAGAAGTGCCCATTAGTCAGAAAATCAGGAGTAGGCCTGTTAATTAGAAGGCCTGTAAGTTAATAATAAGAAAGCCTGTTAGTCAGTCCCATTAGTCAGAAAGCCTGTTTGTTAAATAAAAAATATCAGAAGGCCTGGAAGTCATAAGGCCCAAAGCCAGAAGGCCTATCAGTCAGAAGGCCCTTCAGTCAAAAAAACAGAAGTCCCTTCAGGAAATAGGCCGTTAGTCCAGAGGCCTTTTATTTAGACAAACAGAAGTCCTTTAGTCAGGAGTCCTTTTAGTCCTAGGAATCCTGTTAGTCAGAAAGCCCACCAGTAAGAAAATCAAAAGATGGCCTATAAGACATAAGGTCCAGAAAGCTCATGATCCAGAAGGCCCATTAGTCAGAAAATCAGGAGTAGGCCTGTTAATAAGAAGGCCTGTAAGTCAACAACCAGAATGCCTGTTAGTAAAAAAGAATCAGAAGTCCTATTAGTCAGAAAGCATGTTGGTTAAAAAATATACATCAGAAGGCCTGTAAGTCATAAGGCCCAGAAGGTCTATTAGTTAGAGGGCCCTTTAGTCAAAAAAAAGGCCATTAGTCTAAAGGCCCGTCATTTAGAAAAACTGAAGTTCTCAGTCAGGAGTCACATTTGTCAGAAAGCCCATTAGTTACAAAATGTAAAGATGGCCTGTTGGACATAGGCCCCTTTAATCAGAAAGCTCATAGGTCAGTAGGACTGTTAGTCAGAAAATCAAAAGTCCCTTAAAGAAGAAGACTGCCAGTAAGGCTTGTTAGTCAGAAGGCCTTTTAACCACAAAATCAGAAGCCTGTTTAGTCCGAGGGTCAGAAGAAGGCTCATTAGTCAGAAGGGCAGACAATCAATAGTCAATCGAGATGAGTCAGTGGGCCTGTTAGACAGAAAACCATAAGTCCTGTTTGTCAGAGAATTAGAAGATGGCTATTAGTCGGAAGACCTGTTAGTCAGAAACCAGTTTGGATGTTCAAACATTAGCGAAAAACTTTCTGACTAACAGGTCTTCTGACAGGGCTCCCTGAAATTCAACTGACTTCGAAATTCAAAACCAGCAGTCTTGTGAAATAATTCTGGCCGTGGACTGAGAGAAAGTTGAAAGTCATCTTTTATTGCACAATAAAAGATCACACATACCATGTTTTGACTCATGAGATTGGTCCACATGGGAATACAGAGAGCTATAGATACAAACGAGGAGGAG
Source organism: Halichoeres trimaculatus (assembly GCF_033239565.1). Lineage (NCBI taxonomy): Eukaryota > Metazoa > Chordata > Actinopteri > Labriformes > Labridae > Halichoeres > Halichoeres trimaculatus. Next base: position 42,290,100 of record NW_027437179.1, on the reverse strand, counting down.
AACGCAAATACAACTGAAAGGAAAGGGTTAAAAACCACCACAGGACGCTGTCACACCGGGCTCTGAGTCCAGGCTCTGAGTCCAGGCTCTGAGTTCAGGCTCTGAGTCCAGGAGCAGCAGCTGTAGGTTTGTTTCTCAGGTCTGAATGTGGGGACTAATCTTTAGTTTGAAGCTGAACTTTGAGTTTAAGGCAGACACAGAAACAAACCGTCATTGAGCTTTCTGCTTCAGTGTTTGGGGAACCAGGGAATCAAACCAACAACTGCAAAGTAACGAGAAGATTTTCAGTTTTTGGACAGGACGATGAATCCAGCTTCTGATTCATTTTGAAATCTTGGAGCGGTGTTTTTGTAACGTCTGTCCCCAGATCTAATCAGAAAGTCCCCAAACACTGGTGTCAGATCTTGGATTAATGTTTAGTTGGCTCCTGGGCCCAGAGGGAACTGTTCACCCTCATAATCCCAAAACGTGTCCTCGGATTGTACGCAGAGCGAGCGCCGCTCAGAGCTCAGCTTCCTCACGGTGAGCAGAAATAAAGGAGGTGTTCAGGCACCGTCAGTCAAATCTTTGTGAGGGTTTCAAACACAGAGACGTAAAGAAAAGCAGAGAGACTTCCATGTGAACCAAAATGCTCTGAGGAGACTCACGGAGTAACAAAAGTCAGTCATGTAAAGACAGGAACTGTACAATAAATACATTATTCATGAGAAGAGATCAAAGCTTTACAACATGTGGAGGTGACGTGAACCCAACGGACAAACACTGTCAAAGAAGAAGAAGAAGAAGAAGGCATGGCGTGACATGAACAGACCTGCAGTCACCTCACATACTGCACATACTGCACCTACCAGTTAGATTCAAGTTTTTCACACGAGAACGAGTCAGTAACAGGAAGTGATGAGGGATCCGACGCTCAGCCGCGGCGCCACCGCGATGACGACGACGACGACGACGACGACGACGAGAGGTGAGACTGAACAGAGAGTGTGCGTATTGGTCACCCGGGTCGTCCGGGTCAGGGCTCGAACAGAAGGCCTCGTGCTGAGATAGAGAGAGGTTTGATCGAATGTCTGCGATTAAAGGGGGATTCCGCTGTTTTCCAAAGCTGGGGTTATCGTTCGTTAAACTTAGACAAAAGAACCGCCAGTGACTCATCAGACCACACCACCGCTCAAAGGTTCCGAACAGCCTAATTTACCCAGTCTATTGAAACTGAAGCAGGTCAGGTTACCCAAAACTGAAAAATAATTTGATAAATCTACAGAACAGCCCTTTAACAACCTTAAAGTTGCTGTTTGCAGCAATGAAGATTGATCAAGACTTGAACGTTGGTGATACCAGGTTTTTTCTCATCTCTGTGTATAAAAGCTGAAGACAGCTTGGGACCAGACCCAAACAGTATCGTTCTGCAGGAAGTCGTGTAACGGTATGAAAATGAGCGGGAAAAGACGATTCCTGCAGAAAGAGGAACAGAGCATCAGGATGTTTCCAGAAAGAGGTCTTAACTCCGGAGAAACGAAGTCAAAGAAAGTCAAGGTGAGCTCCGTGAGAAGAGTTTCCTTCACTAGCTGGGACTGGAGATTCTGACAGGAAGAGGTCTGGAGGAGCCAAACCAGAACCAAAAGAGCCTAAGGGCTGACCTGGATTGTTTGGTCCACTTTAAACGGACCAGGGTTTGTTTCCCACGCTGGTGCGGACTTTTCATGCAGGTGTGAATAGACACAAACGAACCCTGGTGCGGACCAAACCACCGGACCCAGACCCACTTTTTGAGGTGGTCTCGGTCCGCTTCCAAATGAACTCTGGTGTGGTTCGTGGTTCTCCGGTGCAGGTCTGAATACAAACCAAGGTCCATCTGAACTAACTACAGGATACATGAGCCTTTTGGGCCTATAAAGCCACCGTAACCTAACCGTCTTTGGTTCATACCTGATCCTCCGTCTTCTGTTTAGCCACGCTGTTGCTGGCATGTTGTGGGTCAGGACACGCAGAGCATAGCGCCTCCTTGCTGCATGCATTCGTCACAAACACATATGTTTACCTCCATTTCCAGGTCTGTACTCTGTGTGCCGCCCTTTGTCAGTGCTGTCCAATGAGAGCACTGATCCTCACACACCTGGATGTGTTTACACAATATAGTCCACTTGCTAAAAGTACAATCTGAATATGAACCGCACCAAACCAAAAAAATAAAGTCAGCTTTTGGTCCGGACCAAACAAGTGGACCAAAGGACTTTTCTGCTCTGAATACAGCCTGAGATTAGAGAGCTTCAACGAGGTGGTAGTGTCCCAGTCTCAGTTTCAGTTACTGTGAAGAGGAGACTTTGAGCTGCAGCTTTGACAGGTCAGACTGCCTCTCCATCACTGAGACAGAGGCTGGACCATCAGACCAGGGACACCCAGGTCCAAAAGCAGCCCCTGGTATACCACTGTTGGCTCAGTGACACCTGCCAATCGCTCAGTGACACTTCCCAAACAAGGTTATAATAGTTAACTAAAACAAAAATAAAAACGAAAACTAAAATTTAAACTACTACATTGAAATAAAACAAAAACAATAAGTAAACTAAAACTGTATCTTGTGTTCACTAAACTAACTGAAACTAACCAAAATTAAAGACAAAATGTCCTTTGTTATCGTTTCTGACGATGTTAATAGCCTTTAGGATTTAAATTAATCCGACACATTTTCCCAACCAATTTTACAACAGTTTTCAGCAGTTGTCAGCGCCGTACGGCACCATCATAGTGACGTACTGGAACGTGCTTGTTTACTGCACTGACTGGCTGTGCTCTGTGCTGCGACCAAACGTAGTGGAGCAACGAATCAGAGTCTGACTTTATTGTTACAGAGTCCAAGTTTCTAATTATTAAAGCTCACATTATATTGTTTTATATTATTTATGTTTATATTTTTTATATTAAGTTTATATTATTTTCATGTGTTTAAGGCAGCAGCCAACAGTTCAGTATCAGCATTGACTGAGCAGTGAGCTCTATGTTGGACTGGAAAATAAACAGTATTACAAAATATTTACTCTGACCTTTTTGAATCCTGCACCTGGTTAATAAGGTATGAAAAACTAAAACTGAACTGAAACTAAACTAAAACTAAACTAAAACTAAAATGAAGCTAAACTAAAACTAAACTGAAACTAAACTAAAACTAAACTAAAACTAAAATGAAGCTAAACTAAAACTAAACTGAAACTAAACTGAAACTAAACTAAAACTAAACTGAAAATAAACTGAAACTAAACTGAAACTAAACTAAAACTAAGCCTTGTTGCAAAAATTTAAAACTAAATAAAAACTAGAACGCCCGCTCTAAAACTAATCAAAACTAAACTGTAATGACAAATTCAAAACTATTATAACCTTGTTTTCAAATGGACAGTGACACATGCTGTTTGGTGTCATGGCAGGTGTCACTGAGCGATCAGTGATCAGTTAACCTGCATTATTTCAGTAACTAACTGGAAAAATTGGACCGCCCTCAGACTCTGAACTGGTCTCACTTCTTCCTTTAGTCCCCGAGCTTTGACAAACCCAGAATCCACCTTTAACGAACAGTGTCGCATCGTCTGCGAAACGGGAGTGCGAGAGCGTGTCCACGGAGCGAAACCGTTCACGTCGTTTTAGAGGCACTGGGTAGAAACGTTTCCTTCCTCGCCATTTGTGCTTTGAGGGATGACTGATTGACTTTTTAGGAGTTCGTGACTTTGACAGCGGTGCCTTCGCGTCATTGTGGAGATAACGCACGTTAAGAAAAGGCCGTGTACGACAACTGAAGACAACAACAACAACAACAACAACAACATGTCCATATATGGAGATGTAAGAACATCTTTACAAAGAAAGTGGCTAAATAAGGCATTTTACTCTGAGCGTACATCATGACAGAAACAGAAAGTGGATATTTGGTGAGAGTTTGGCAAAGAAAAGGAGAAAGTAGAATAAATTATATGGAGCCACAAACTGTGACAAGGCAACAACCATGTGTGTGTGTTTTCAACGAAACATGTGACCTGTAAGACGAGACAGGAAGTAGAAAGACGTCTGCAGCACAGACAGAGCGTGTGCTCATGCATGCACACACACACTCTCTCACACACACACTCACACACACACACACTCTCACACACTCACACTCTCACACACTCACACAAAGGACAGTACGGAAACAGGTTCACAAAAAGACACTGTGCAAAAATCCTGTTTTCAGGTCTGAAAACAAATCAAAGGTGAAGTCCAACATCTGACCCTGTTCTGCAGACCTGGTCTGGGTCTGAGACTGAACCCACCGCGCTGCTGTCAGGTTCCCCCTCCCCCCACGGTGCAGAAAGAAAAAGAGGTGAAGAAAAGAACGGTGCACTTTAAAAAACAGCAATATACAGCCATAGATTTACAGATTTAGAAACTCTCAGTAAGAACTGCTTCTCAAAGCAAAGTGAGCAAAAAAACAAAGATTCACACCGCTGTGTATCCCTCCTCTTCCTGTTTTCATCTGTTCTTCTTCTCCTCCTCCTCCCCCAAAGAACAAACATTCCCTTTCTGGACAGACAGTGGAGATATTCAGAGATGAAGGCGAGGAGAGGACTGGAAATGGTGCTACAGGTCGTGTCTGCAACCAGCTGTGGATTTCTCCGGTTTGGGAGTCAGAGTTCCCCTGCCTCGTACCGCCCCCTGGTGGCCTCCAAGGTGCTCTGCCTCTCAACCCTCTCAAAGTGACTCTGTGTTAAAGTTCTAAAACAATCTTTACATGATCAGAAAAGTGACAAAAGAAATTAATCTCATGATTGTTCTCAGCTTCGATCTGTGGAGGCGGGTTAAAGAGGGGGTGGGGTTATGATCCAGGCGTGGAGAGCGGCTGTGGCGTTACAGCAGCGACAGCTCGGCGTCAGGAGAAGGAGCTCAGAGTCAGATTAAACACGTGGAACGATAAACTTAGTCCTGGTTTTAACTTTAGTTCCTGAACTGTTTGTAATTTAGCAAAAAAATGAAGAGGAGTGATAAGTTTAGCAGCTTTCTTTAACACACCGGCCCTCATCTATCGAACTTTAACATGATTTCTGAAACATGGGTACCAGGCCTGATCAGGGGATGATCAATCTGCCCTTAAATACTCAGCTGACGTGGGAAAAACTGAAATGTGATCAAGTGTTTTTGTCCAATTTTCAGCCCATATGGACCGGGCCGTTTATCGGGGCTGATGTTTGGCATTTTGAAGCATATCGGCATCTGCCTTTTTTTTAATCTGACAGCCGATAAGAAACTATTTTAAAACTGTGTTGTTGTGGCTCTGATGCAGCTGCTCCGCTGTCTACAACCACTACTCAGTCCCCAGCACTGTCCCACCCACAGCACCATCTGATTGGTTACAAGCAGAGCCATGGCTTGGTAAACAGCCAATCAGCAGTTCAGTTCTTACAGTTATTACAGTAACATTAAAATTTTGAAAAACTTTATTTACTGTAGAAAACTTTAGCTATTTATTTTTTTATGTTTTCATTTAACTTTATAAAACATGCTGCTGAGCCTGGGAGCTGTTTAGTAAACTCATGCTTAAAGGGATTTGAATGAAGTTAAATGTTGGAGTTTGTATCGTTCAAAATTTTGACACCAATATTTTCACTTTGACTGCAAATTAATATTGGCTTCAAATAAGGGTTATCGGCCTGTTTGGCTAAAAATAATTGGTATCGGTATCAGCCAAAAATCCATATCATATCCACATCCACCATATCAGTCTATCTCTAGTGTTTAGACTTAATATGAGCCACAATCACCTGACCCGTCCAGAAAAATGTCTCATTTAGACAAAAATAAGGTCTGAATTGCTTAGAACAAGAAAAAAAACCTGCCAATGAACTGCCGATAGCACTACATATAGCTGGCTACTACAATATTCTCTTGATTACACATTTTGTCTCTTTGTATCCAGATTAAAGAAAATTTGTTTTGATCCTATCTCCAATTAATTCCAAAAGAAACACACGCCTCAGTAAAAGTGATTTACGACAGTGTGTGAAGACTCCAGGCCACAAGGTGGCGAGGGTATCCAATTAGAACAGATCTTTCTCAAAGCATCTTTAACTCGTTACAGCAATTCAGACCTCATTTTGTCTTTAAATAACTTGAAATAAGACATTTTTCTTGACTGGTCAGGTGAATATGGCTCATATTGAGTCTAAAGAGACATTTTACGAACCAAAATTACAAACAGCGGATTTCTGACTCTTAAGTCAGTTCTTTAAGTGCACGTTGACTTGGGCACTGGTATGTGTTCATTTACAAAGCCATCGTTGGTAAAATTCCTGACTATCTTTCCTCCTTATTAATCTTGAAGGATGGTCTACATAACCTGAGATCAATGAGCTTTATACAGTTTGTTGTTTCCAGAGTCCGGACTGAATTGGGAAAGAAGGCTTTTAGGTTCTCTGCACTTTCTGCATGGAATAACCTGCAGTCTGAATTTAAGCTGCAGAGCTTGGTGTCTCTTAATGTCTTTAAATCTGCAATGAAAGCTCTGGAACAAAGAATTTCTGAATGTCGCTGTTTTTAACTGATGGTTTTTTATTGTTCTCCTCACTTCTTTGTAACGTACTGAGTCTGTGTGACTGTTTGTTGAAACTGTGTTTTGCTGCCATTCTTGGCAAGGTCTCCCTTGGAAAAGAGATCTGCTGATCTCAATGAGATTAACCTGGTTAAATAAAGGTTAATAATAATAGTTTTATAAATAAGGCAAAAACACTTGATAAGATTTCTGTTTTTTGCAGTGAAATTGCAGAACAAAAGAGACGTCTATGCTGGAGATCGACACCGAAGCAACAGGTGAGGAGAAATGAAGCTGTATGGAAAAGTGGCGTTTAAGCAAATCAGAAAAACCACGTCTGCATGGAGATCTCTGCAGCCAATAGCAGTGTGGAGGTGAAAAACCAAACTACAGCTGAGGCCGTGTCCACACTTAGGAAAACTCTGGTTTCATGGTTTCATGTAGACGCTGGGAAACTGAGTTTTTTGGATCCCAAGCGTCACCGCTGAATGATGGGGGCTCATTCTGATTGGCTGGCCCAGGTTTTACGCCTGAAAATCACTGACAAATATGGGTTTGGTGTGCTTCGAGACGCACTTATTGTGGGATTTCTTTATTGAAAATGTGTTTAGGGCCTGAGTTTAAGAGTAAATTTATGGATGAAACACACGATCTAGACCTCATCTGTTTGAAAGTTAGCCTCCAACCATTTCCTGGTTGAATACACGTTTGATAAATGATGGCCGCCGTGTTTAAAGCTCCTCTAAAGACTGTTTTCTCCTGCACGCCGCGCCGTGTTTGTAGCCTTGGCGTTAGTGTTTGAGGTGTAATCTGTGTTTTTGGAGCATTGCACAAAGTGAGTCCTGCAGAAATCATCTGACGTGGAGTGTGAAAGAAAAACTGAATCAAAGAGCCTCCCTGACCAAACCCAAACAGCTCCAACAGGAGACGGACGCCGCCAAAGACGCTCCTCGCTGCTCCTCGGTGTGTGTTCGCCTCCTCTGCAGAGTGTGTGTGAGCGTGAGTGTGTGTGTGTGTGTCCCTCTGTCTCAGTCTGGATGCAGGATGAAGGGAAGAATACACAGAAGAGTTTTACACCAGTTCGTATACAAGGAGGAGGAGGAGGGGGCGGGGCTGGGTGAGGAGTGGGCGGGGCTTCGTATATAAACAAACCCAGGTTGAATATAATCATCATCATCATCATCATCATCATCATCATGGTGGTCGTGGTCGCTGCTCTGAGTCTTGGTCATAATAAAAGTCTTTACATGGACATTAACGGACACACACGGCACAAACTTTACACGGTATCTGATTGGACGAGGAGGAGGAGGGGGAGGAGTCTGTCCTCTACACCTCCTCTCCCTCCACCTGTCTCTGCTCCTCCTCCTCAGTCGCCTCCCCTCCCGCCTCCCCCTGCGTCTCCTCTGCTGCTGCTCCCTCAGGGTGCTGATGGGAGTCTGGTTCCTGGGGCTCCTCGGGGCCCCTCTCCGGGCCCTCGGGGGCCTCCTCAGTCAGGGAGAGTCCGGAGGTGGAGGGGAGGGCGGGGGAGGAGGAGGAGGCGCTGGCTTTGACTGTACTTTCTCTCTCCGCCTTCTCCCTCTCCTCCTCCCGCTCCCCGTCCTCCCGCCCTCTCTTCCTCCTCCTCTTCGGGCTCCCCGGGGCGCCGTCCACCGCTCCGGGGGGCATGGCGGGGAGCGCCATGATGCCGCCGTGCGGCAGGAACATGTGCGGGTAGAGCAGGCCGTGCGACATGCCGGGGATCAGGAACGGGTTGAAGGTCAGGTGGCTGCCGCCGCCCAGGTGAGCAGAGCCAAACTGCCCCCTGCTGGTGGAGGTGATGATGGCTGCTGGCTCCGCCCCTCCGCCTCTCTTGCTCGTGTCTGCGGCGTCCTTCTCCTCCCGGCTCTGCTCCTTCTCTCCCCCTGTGGATCCGGAGGAGGTGGAGCTCTCCTTCTCTACGGGCGTCGTCGATGACGGGCTCACGGCTTCAGACGTAGAGGGCGCTGTCGTGGTTGTGACCTTTGCGGCGGATGTGGAAGAAGAAGAGGAAGTGGCGCTGGAGTGAGGTGGCGGCGGAGGAGGAGCGTGTGCCATCATGGCGCTGACGCTGAACAAGGCGTGCTGCGGGATCGCTGCCCCATGGGGGTGCGGGATGCCGTGGAGCATCATGGGTAACATACTCAGCCCGTTCTTGGCATCCTCTGAGGACGCCGTGGACCCGCCCGCTGGCACCGCCGCAGAGAAACCGTGAGGGAATCCAGCCGCCATGATCCCAGAGATGGGGATCCCGGGGATCCCTCCTCGGATGTTCTGCATGGCGACCATGGAGTCCATGCTGCCAATCAGACCGCCGTTCATGAAGAGGGGCGGGGCCAGACCTGAAGAGGAGGCGTCAGAGACAGAGAGGAGGGGCTTGGGCATCTCATTGCGAGGACGTCGCCCACGGCGGCGAGAGTTCGGGTCTCTGTTGACGGGTTCAGTGAGGATCCGCGAGAACTTCCCCTCAGGAAGGAAACCCTGTGAGAGGAGGTCAAAGGTCAGAGGTCAAAGGTCACGGAGCGGCTAGAGTCGCCATCAGAGACTCAAACATGGTGAAGGTGTTTTTACTCACGGAGGTTTTGACCACGTCAGCCCAGTCCGGAGCTACGAAGTACTCAGAGTTTGCGTCCAGCCACCTGGAGAGCTCCTTTATGGCCGGAGCCATGGCGCCACCAAGCTGCAGGATGAGGAAACAACAGGAACAAAATGGTTTTATTGACATTTTAGGTACTAAGCAGCACAGTGTAGTGGTTTTTACTGACTTGTCAAAACCCGTTGACACAATAGACCAGGTAGACTTTTACTGTCAAAAGGTGTGCCTCAAGGTTCAGTCCCAGGTCCCCTTTTATTCATTATTTATATTAATACTATACTCTTTACTTTCATAGGAGGCATTTTGGCTCAGTTAACCTGAATTAAAGTCATTCAGGAGCAACATAATCTACTTTATCTACAGTATAGACAAAAAAGTGGATTAACTTTTATAAAAAGTAAAAAAAAAAAAAAAAATTATCTAGCTAAGCAGTTTTTTTAATTAATGAAATTGTACATGTGATGTCTTGGTTAATCATTTCTAATAATCTCAAAGAAATTTGCGAAAATGTATATTTAAAAATTAAAAATAACTTTAAAAAAAATTTCAAAAAAAATTTTTTTAATTAAAATTTGGATTTTCAAAAATTTGCAGTAGTAAAAAAAGGTTTTATAATTTGCGAAAGTCTGAGAAAATAAAGGAAAAGAAACATTTGCTAAAATATTCCATAAAAATGAACTTTTAAAAATTTGCAAACATTTTGAATATTCTGAAAAAATTACAAAAATGTTTGCATATTTTGAAATTTAAGTTAAAATATTTGCAAAAATGTTTAAATATTATATATTTCCAAAAAAATGCCTTTAATTTTGAAATATTTACAATTTAAAAAAAATGCTAAAAGTTTAAAACTTTCTAAATTTTCAAATATATGCAAAAGTTAAAAAATAATTCCAAGAATTTGCAAAAAATATTTAAACTTTAAAAATAAAATATAAAAAAAAATTAAAATTAAAATAAAAAATAAAATAGAATTTTTATAACTTACAAAGATTTGAAAAAATTACCCGAATTTGAAAACAATTATTGATAATGCCACTTGACTTCTCATTTTTTGTTCTTCCCTAATGTCTAGCCACATATCAATCATGTATATTAATGTGTCACGTTGTCAGTTAAATGAATCCATCCACACAGAATTAAAATCTGTATTTTCTTCCAGATTAGTCTTTTTGTGGACTTGGTTAAAAAATAAAGGTTGAATAAAAAAAAAACATGAACAGGGATTGTTTTTGTGAACATGCTTGGTGCTCGTGTGTGTCATGCTCGTGTGTGTCATGCTCGTGTGTTTCTGACCCGTCGTCCCGTGCCGCGGTGCACCACAGGAACCCGCTCCTCTCCCGTCAGCGTGTTGATGTCCAGCTTGGTCGGGTCTTTGCAGCGGTGCCTCCTCTGTTTGGGACGCTCGACGAAGCCGTGCAGCAGACCGGCTCCAGACTGCAGAGAGAGAGGGGAAGGAGGGGTCAGAGGAGCTCGCCTTAAAGGAGCAGTTCCTCTTTTTTAAACCAATCATCATCCTCACGTGAGCAAAGGTGGGCAGGTCCATGCTGTACCCCGGGTTCTGTCTCAGCCACTCGATCAGACCTTTGCTCGCCGCCTCTCTGTCGATGGCTACGATCTCCGGCTGAGGCGGTGTTTGGGTGGGGGTGGGCGTGGAGGAGGAGGATGGCGTTGGAGGCCCAGCAGGTCGCTCTGACGGAGAGGGTGAAGGCGAGGAGGTGGAGGAGGAGACAGAGGAGTGGCTGATGACCTCCACGCGGCCCTGCAGAGAGACACAAACAGAGAAGGAGAGTTTGGACCTTTCAGGCTCTCTGCTCTGTTTTCCCACAATGCACTGGGTGCGAGGACACACCTGAGAGTCGGGGAGGTGCAGTCCTCGGTTTTTGGTGAACTCAGAGTACAGAGCCTCCACGTTTCTCCTCCTGCCCCTCCTCCTCCTCAGGGAGTCGTCTCCTCGCAGGCTCCCGTTCACGATCTGTCCCGTCACTGGGTGGATCAGCCCCGCCTGCAGGATGCCCGCCATGTCGATGCCCACTGAGCCCGTCAGGGGGGCGCTGATGGGAGGAGGCGGGGGCAGCTTGTGACCTCCTCCTGGAGCCACCACGGCTTCTCCCGCCGTGCTGGAGGCGCTGATTTCTCCTGCCGGCTTGGTCAGATCGATGGCGGCTTCCTGCCAGCCGTTAATCAACATGGCGCCCGTACGGTGAGAGGGTGGCGCCACCACGGGGGAGACACTGCTCGAGCTGGTTGTAGTGGTGGCGGAAGACGCCGGTTTACCTGCGAGGACTTTGGCGGCGGCTGCAGCTGCAGCGGCCTCGTAGTCGAAGGAGCGGCGCCCTCCGGCTCGTTTGAGCTCGGGCAGGAAGGGCGGAGCCACCAGCCTCTCCTGTAAGAGAGGCAAGGAGGTGAGGCGCCAAGCTCCGCGCCCGCAAGCCCCGCCCCGCTGCATGTACTGTCAGGGTGGACAGAGTGGGTGAGGGGTGGGTGAGGGGCGGACAGGAATGGGAGAGAGACGGTGGATTGTTAAACACACATATGGACCGAGACACAACACACACACACACATACACACACACACACAGACAGAGGAGGCTCACACACCTGCTCAGGTGTCTCAGATTCCTTTATACAGCCTGAGTCTGACCCCTACAGGCTGACATCAGTATTACACTCAGACAGAAGAGCTCACAGAGCACACAGAGCCAAGGAGGACGGGAGGAGTCTGCTCAAGGGTTCAAAGTTTCTTTTACAAAAGTTTAATTTGCATTTTTTATTCCTCTTTAACACTAAAACAGCTGGATTCTTCTTTTTGAGCACAGCAAAAAAAAAAAAAAAAAAGAAAACAAATTTTTAAAACCTGCTCCAGAGACGGTTTCGTTTCACTCAGATTTCACAGAGCGGCCCAGAAATGAAAAGATTTCTATAAATTATTCAATCTAAATATCGGTGTCAGTATGTAGCAATTTGAAGCATATCGGCACTGACAGCTTTTGACACTTTTGGCTCTGACAGCTGCACCTACAGTTTTATTTACCAGACGCTTTTGTCTTAAGTGACGTAAAACACAAGCAAGAATCTAGACGGATGGAAAACCTAGTTAGTGCAACAACAGTGCTACAAGCTATTCTGCTAAGTACAAGAATCCATTGTTTAAATAATGTATGATAATGTAGCCAACTAACCACAATTAATTGCTGCAACAATATACTTCAGTCTTCAACAACATTCAGTAACAAATGCTGAAAATTCACTAAGAGCTGACACTGACACCTCCTGACTCATTCTCCCCCTGAGGACAAAGAGGAGAAGGCTCAGATTAAGGCCTAAGTGTTCCCGGAACAGATGAGTCTTCAGACGTCTCTTAAAGTAGAAAGTGACTCTGTGGATCGTATAGAGTTAGGTAATTCATTCACCATTTGGGAACAACAGAGGAGAAGAGTCTGGCTAGAGATTTGGAGCCACGCTGGGCTGGGCCTCTATCTGCAGTCACTACTCTGTCTCTAGCATCGTCCCACCCACAGTACCATCTGATTGGTGACACGCAGAGCCTTTTTTTTTGGAAAGCTTGACTATGATATGCTGAGGTGTTTTTTTTTTCTTGATCTCAAACTATGCCCCCTGTTGGGAATAGTCTGGAATTGCCCTTTTTTTCCTCTCCTCTTCCAGTGTTGTTTTTTTCATATCTTTTGCAGAGGGGCACTGGGTAGCTGGCTGCTCCTGGGTTAATCTCGTTTCTGTGTTTCTCCATGTTTGTTTTCTTATATGTCTTGAAAGGGATGTAACTGAAATGAAATTTCCTCTTGGATCAATAAAGTATCCTGATTCTGATTCTGAAAACTTTAGGGAGATATTTATTTTTTAAAGATGCTGTGAGGAGGATCTGTTTTAATGTGACTGCAGCGCCACCTTTTGGCCTGGAGTCTCACACACACTGTTGTAAAGATGTGATTTCAACCAGGGGTGTGTTTGTTTCAAAATAAATTTTGTTTAAGTCAACTTTTGACCAGATACAACACCACAAGGTAAGGTATAAGTAGTTACGTAGCGCTGTTGATTAAGGCCTGACTTTTTTCAGAACGGTGAAACAAGTCTCATTTGTAAAATATGTGTGAAATTAGGCATCGAAAATGTGTAATAAACTTTTTAGAACAGAGTACCAGGCTGCATTTGTGCTGTTTACGTGTAAATGTGTGTTGTAAAGCCCGTAGTAAGCACATAAACTAATTGTGCGATGTAAGGATGCTATACCAAGTCTTCTTTTTACTGTGTGGGCATGATACGAGGCTTTTGTTGTGATATCTCTTGTAAATCATTGCACCAAGCCTTATTTGTGCTGTAACATAAATCTTTCTCCTTTAGTTTCACTTTCAGTTTGTCCTGTGACGAGGAGCATGTGATTTTTGTGTTTTTTTTCCTTCAGTAAACCTCTAAGATCCAATTCTGTGTCTGTGTTTTTCTTCATTTTAAACTGTTTTGCTCTCATTTAACATTCAGTACAACATTGGAAATAACTTCAGAGATAGAAATTAATAGAAATGGGCCAAAGCATTTACTCACAGGACACTTTTTGACCGTTCTAAAGTCATAATTAGCAAAAAGGTCCAGGCAGGCATTTTGAGGCCAAGGTGTTTAAGGGTTAGTGTAATATTTCATCAGAATGGATCCATATGAATTTATCAGTTTTCTCATTTCTTTATGTTTCAAAACACATTCAAACTCTGTTTTGTAAAGTTCTATATAAATAAAGTGTCATTTTTTGTCTCTTACTCGATTTCTTTTTTCTTTGAGTGGTTATCTCTGGAGGCTTTTGCTCTTTCTAAATGAAACTAAAAGAAAAACAGAAACTTTATTTCAAATGTTTTCTGCTGTAACTTTAAAAGTCCAAAAAAACACAAACAAAGTCACTTCCTGTTGGTTTTTGGTGATAAATTTTGCAATGTTTTTGTTTTATTTGTTTTTTAAATTATTTATTTTCTATAACTTACAAAAACCTCTCTGGAGTGGAGCAGGAAGTGTGTGATCTGAAACTTCCTGTTAGCCTGTTAGCCTGTTAGCATCAGTGGACTCCTCTCGTGGGACCCATGGACACAGAGTGGAGATAAACGTGGACACGACGATGTAAAGAAATGAAAACACAGGAAGTCCAGCAGCTCTCACCTTAGGGAGTCTGGTCAGGGGGGGCGGGATGGGGAACCCCAGACCAGGACTGGCCTGCTGGACTCTGGGCTGTCCCTGGACGGAGCCGGACGCCGTGGTGGGCAGGAAGCCGGCGGCTCGGTGCTGCTGTGTCAGACTGTTGGCCAGGCAGGAGTTCGCCGGGAGGGAGGCGGGGGAGTCGTACTGCTCGCTAGAGGACGGCCACTTCCCCTTCAGGATGGCGTGACAGATGCTGTCCAGGCGGTTGATGATGACGCGGTCCTTCGGCCACTCAGAGAAGGAGTAGAGCGCTTTCTCCTGCAGCAGCTGGGCGATGGTCGGCTCTCTGCTGTCGTGGAGGCTGTCGGGAATCTCACACATCGATATCGGAGCGGCGAACCGCGGACTTCCCACGTAGCTCTCTGACACCGGCACTGAGGAGGAGGAGGAGGAGGAAGGAGAGGTTTTAGAGCACAGAGGGAGATAAGGACAGAGGATGGAGGAGGAAACGAGGGGAGGAGACGAGGAACCGGTCTCACCTGGCGTGGCCGGCCTCTCCTCCTTCACCGGACCCTTGGCGTCCATCAGGCCGTCCGCCGGCTCCAGCTTCGGGGTCAGCACGGTGCTGTCGGCCTCCAGCAGCTCCTGCTTGGTCTCGGACTTGATCTCAGGAAGCGGTCTGAACTCCAGCTCGTCCGGTTTGACCTCCGCCTTGATCTGGGAGCTGTCCGGGTACGCCGTGAACTCCAGACTCTCCGCTTTGGTCTCCGTCTTCAGACCAGATCCCAACCCCAGCCCCAGCTCCACCGGTTTGACCTCGGGCTTGACGTCCGGAAATGCGGTGAACTGGAGGACTTCGGGTTTCCTGTCCTCGCTCTCGGGCTTCAGAGGCAGGCTCAGGTCTTCGGGTTTGGGTTCCAGGGTTTCTGCTTTCACGGAGAAGTCCACCTGCTCAGACTTGGTCTCTAGGTCTTCAGACTTCACGGCGTAGGAGAGTTCATGTTTGACCTCGGAGCTGTCGGGGTAGACCTCCTCAAACGTCTCGGTCTTGATGGGGAGCTCCAGTCCTTCTGGTTTCTGGTCTCTGACGGAGTCTGAGAGGGGGGACAGCTTCAGATCCACTGGCTTTATGTCAGAGGGACTCTTCTGGTCCAGAAGATCGTCCTTACCGTCCTGATCCAGGGCCAGATCTCCCTTACAGTCCTCAGACGGGCCCTCGTAGTTCTCCTCGGTCTTGATTCCAGCTCCGGTCCTCGAGGTCTCTCCGGACTCTGAGGCTGCTGAACCAGGAGGAAGAGGATCCTCAGAGTACTCTGGGTAAACGCCCTCCTGCTCCGTCTCGACCGGCTTCACGTCTGCTCCGTCACAAAGAGGGACGTGCATCAGAGAGACCTGATCCACCTGCCCTGCAGAGACCTCATCCACCTGATCCGGACCGTCCTCCTTACAGACCTGGGCCTCCTCCACCAACTCCCCCATCGTGTTCCCCATCAGGGTCTCAGAGTCCAGAGAAGTTTCTTCTGCTGCCGTCGGATCCAGAATCATCCCGTCCACGCCGTCTCCAGGCTCCCCGATGGATCCGGGACACGGGTCCAGCTTTCCCAGGAAGGGCTGGTCCTCTTTGTGCACGAAGCTGTCCTGGAGCTCCTCAGACACCTCCATGCTCCCGTCAGGGTCTGGCTCCATCCCGTCCATCTGGGGTAACTCCAGCTCTGGGTTCAGGACTCCCAGACCAGGATCAGGACCTGAGGGGGGACACAGAGACGTTAGAGACCACTTACCAAGACAACCTGAGTCCTCCGAGCGGTTTCACAGACCTCCTCCTTCTCCCTCCTCTCCATCCAGACTCTGGTCTTTCTTCACGTCCTCCTTCTCAAACTCAAACCCGGCGCCTCCTTCCTGACCCTCCTCCTCCTCCTCCTCCTCTTCAACAGGATTGGTCAGGCTCTCAGTGACATCAGAAGCGCCCAGCCTATCCCGCGGGTCGTGGGCGGTGATGTCAGAGAGGGAGAGGGGAGGAGGCGGGACGTAGGGGGGAGGAGGGCTGGCGGACAGGTCAGTTTGATCGGCGCTGGGTTCTTCGCTCACGCCGATGTCCTGAGGAGACAGAGCGCATCGTGTCAGGAGGGGGCGGAGCTTATCTCACCTGTGCAAAGAGGAAACAAACGCACCTTAAAGAGCATGAAGCTGGAGCTCAGCGGCTCCACGGGGTCTCCTGCAGACGGGTGAGAGGGGGAGGAGGACGGGGGGAGGCCCAAACACTCCTCCAGAGTCCCTCCTTCCTCCCCTCCTCTGTCTCCCCCCTGAGCCTCCTCGTCCTCCTCCTCCAGGAAGCCGGGCTCCAGCGTGGACGGACCCAGGATGGGGTCGGACTCGTTGAACATGTGGTGAGCCGGACTGGAGTGGTCCGTGGCGTCCCAGGGGGCCTGAGGAGACAGGAAACAGGAAGCAGATGTTAAAGACGTCTCTTCAAGCGGCGTCTCGTTTACGAAGCGGTCTAAGAGTGAGGGTGTCTACCTGCAGCTGATCCAGCTCCACAGACGGCGCCATCAGCCCCGTCTCCTCCGAGGACCCCTGCTCCCCCACCAGGACGTCGCTCCTCAGTTTGGAGTCCAGGTCGGCCCCGCCCACGCCGTACGAGTTGAGCATGCTCTGACCTCCTGCGGCTGAGTTGAAGGGGAAGCCGTTGAGGGCGTCTTTGGCGGCCTTCCCTCCGTGCAGACCGTCTGCAGACATGGCGTCGTGGTGCAGAGAGCCCAGCTCCAGAGTCTCATCCAGAGGGGGGCAGTCCAGGAAGTCTCCCCTGGGACCGGGGACCAAACCCAGACTGGGTGAGGCAGGAGGGGGAGGGTGGAGGTGAGGGTGGGAGGAGGAGGGGGAGGGAGCAGACGGCGTCACGGCGTGGTGCTGGTGGTGGTGGTGGTGGGAGGCCTGGTGGGGGTACTCGGGGGGCTGCGGGGAGTGCTGGCCCAGACCGGACTCGTAGAGGCAGCAGTGGGGGTGAGGCAGCTGGGGGTGAGACGAGGAGGGCGAGGAGGAGATGCCGGGGTGAGTCAGGGGGTGGTGGTGGCTCTGGGCGTGGAGGTGGGAGGGGTGACCCCTGACGTAGTTCCTGTGAGCCTCCAGGAAGCTCAGCTGGGGGTCGTTCAGGATGTAGAAGTCGGTGCGGCTCAAGCCGTGGCGAGCGGCCCCGATGAGGAGGTCGCGGTCGTGTTTCCCCGACTCCCACCACACGGGGAGGTAGAGGGAGGGTCGGCACAGCTGGAGGCGGGCGGAGAGCAGCGGGTGACGGAGAACCTGAGGGAGGGAGGCAGGTTAGAGGGGGCGGAGCCTCAAATACATCAAAGTGAATCCTGAATACAGTCATGGAAAAAAATAATGAGACCACCTTTGTTTCTTTAATTTCTTTATGTTTTAAAGTCTGGTTCCACCAAAGGTTTATTTCCTGAAGAACACGATGAACATGACAAAAAGCAGCTGATGACTTCACATTGTATGATCTATTTGACATGTTAAGCTTTTTTGTATAAGAGGACATTTCTTCAGCAGCTCCACACACGCAAAGACCAAGAGTGGTTTCCTGATTACATTCAAGCTGTAGCTCATCTTAGAGGATGTCAGCTCTCACATTTTGCCTAAAAATAAAAGATTACGTGAAGCCACGAAGGCAGCCATGTTGGCATGAAACTGGAATCAAACCTGAGCGGTTTCCTGCAACCTTTACTTTGATAATAGCCTGAGTAAGCTACAAAATCTACTTAATCGCTACAAAAAAAAAAATCTAAAAGTGTATAATTTTTTTTTGTTGTTTAAATCTTGTTTATAATTTTGAAAGCAGGGATTTATTTCGTAATTTATGAAATTGTACATGTAAAGCCTTGATATTTTATTTCTAAAAAACATTTAAAAATCTGCAAAATAATAGCAAAACTTAACAATAAAATATTTTCACAAACTTTTGAAACTTTAAAAATTTGAAAAAAATAAATTAAACAATTTCTCGTTTTCCAAAATTTCAAAAATTAAAAAAATTTATAAATGTGCAAAACTTTCAATATTTTGAAATTTCAAAGAATTTCAAAAAATATCAACCATTCAAAGATTTAAATAATTTTTTGAAATTTCAAAATTTGAAAAAATTTAAAACGATAAAGTTATCAACAATAAAATATGTTCACAAATTTTTGAACCTTAAAAAATATGAAAAAATGAACTACTTATTTTCGAAAATTTGAAACACTTTAAAAGAATCTATATATAAGCAAAATGTGCAAATTTTTGAAAATTCAAAGAATTAAAAAAAAATCAAAAATATCATCAATCAAAAATAAATTTAAACAAACTTTTGAAATTTCAAAAGCAAGTTAAAATTTTAAAAAATAAAAATATTTACAATAGAATATTTATACAATTTTTTACAAATTTTTGAAACTTCAAAAATTTGGAAAAATTTTATATTATTACTTATTTTGGAAAAAATACCAAAAACCAAAGCAGATCTGTTTGAGTGTTTTCAGCAGGAATGGGCTGCGGGACAGAACCTGGTGGAGAGCAGGCCAAGTACTAACTCCTGTGAGTTTTATGTGACTAAAACAGACAGAAAAAACACGGGCAGCCTGAACGCTCTGTTTCTGGCAGCACAATGTCATAACTATTAATGTAAGAACCTCAGTGATCACGGAAAGTGTCGAGCCAGCCCTTAGATTTAACTCTTATGACCTATTTTTGTTGTTACCATCATATTTTTTCGAAACAAATGTACCTTAAGTTGTACCAGGCATTAGAAGGAACAAGAAATTGAAGAGAATAAGGGAGGTCTGATAATTTTTCCATGACTGTAGATGATCAGGAACCTGGTATGGATCACAGAGTGCTGAACCCACCTGCTCTCTGATCTTGCGCAACAGCTCGATGCGGTACAGCGTCCTCGCTGCTCGTTCTTCCGTCAGAGGCTCCACCAGCACCGAGGGATCCACCAGCCCTGGAGGAAAGAGACCGTCAGCAACTAAAATCAATCCCTCCTGGGTTAAAAGTTCCTGGTACTAACTCGGGTCAGCGCACTCACACGTCTCACCTTCCTCCTTCCTGGGCGGCAGCTTGCACGCTGTGCGGCACATGTTGACGAAGGAGTTGAAGTACCTCTCCAAACTCTCGTCCGTCTTTCTCTCCAGGCGGGCCAAAGCCCTGAACTGGGACCAGTCGAAGGTCTTCCTGTCCGGGTCGTAGACCACGCCAAACGACGACACGGTGCGGTAAAAGTCAGCCTGCTCCCGACGCGTCCACCTGAGACACAGACCAGGACACTCAGACTGATGGAGGGAACAGACTCAGAGCAGAAACTCAAAGACCTCTCCGTACCTTCTCTGCCACTCCAGAAACAACGGGTCAGGCTCGGTGGCGACCACGGTACACCTCCTCAGCTCCTCCCCCAGCTGCCACGCCAGCGGCCCCCCGGCGTGGTGACCGTGAGCGGCGCCGGCCCCTCCCATCCCCATGCTGACCAGGCTGTCGTGAAGCAGGAAGTCGTGCCTGAGCATGGGCTCGCGACGCAGCGTGAAGCGCTGGTAGGCCGTGATCAGGCGCCGTAAACGGGCGGTGAGGGCGGGGCCTGTGGGCCAGAGGGGGCGGGCCTGGACCACATGGAGAGCGGCTACACCTGTTCCTGTTCCTGTGGTGGTCGTGGTGGTGACCAGGGTGGCGTCCTGAGCGCACAGGTCAGCTGATAGCTGAGTGTCTGCGGAGGAGACGTTAGTCAGACACTCGATACAGGAATTCAGGTGAATGTGGCTCATGTCGAGGATAAAAAGCTTAAAGGTGAAGACACCTGCCTCTTTCTCCCTCATCCTGACAGGTTATTACTAACTCACCTGGTCCTGTGCTGTCAGGTTTGTCCGAGGTGTCCGTGCTGGAGCAGGTCTCCTCCCCCTGAGACGTCCAAACACACAGAGAGGAAACTCAGCAACAGCTCAAACCAACGATCAGATTTCTCTTGCAGCTCCTGAACTCATACGTTAGCATGTTAGCTTTAGCACCAGAAGTGGCTGCCCTCTGCTGGAAGTTAAACATGTTTCCTCTGCTTCTATTCTGCATCATTAGCTCCGTGTTGGAGTGGAGAGTCTCAGGATCCAAACCCAGAGAGGAAATGAAACGTTATTTAACCAAAACCTCAGCGAGGTCAGAGCCATCCTCACCTTGCTGCTCTCGTCTCTGTCCTCTCCTCCGTCAGCTTTGCTCTCAGCCTCGTCCTTCGGCTCCCCTGGTTTACAGACGCTGAGGAGGAAACAGAAGAAGAAGGAAAGAGTCCAGATTACAGCGTCTAATTCAGATTCACAGTTTCCCCTCAGCAAGTCTTGTTCCTGGATCAGGGTCAGTCCAACTGGAGAACTGTCTAAAAACCGGGCCACTAAAGAGCCGTATCATCATGTCATGAAAAAACTGGAATATTTCAAAATCTTTAGAGTTTTTCTTTGAATGGGACTTTAACAAAAGATCCTCTCAGGCTCCACTCGCCCCTGTTTGGTCTTAGGGTCTAGACCCTTTACTTTCATAGGAGCTTTTTTTCTCAGCTCACCTGGATTAAAGTCATTCCACAAAATGTATTTTATCTTTATAATCAAGACTATAGAGTGTATAAACTTTCATACATGGTTTAAATCTAACGAAAAATTATCTAGAGGAGGAGTATTTGAAGTTATGAAATTGTATGTGTGGTGTCTAAGTTAATCGTTTTGAATACATTTGCAAAATTTTAAAAAATAAAATAAAAATAAAATTCGCAAACTTTTTAAATTCCTGATATTGTAAAAAAAAAAAAAAAAAAAAAAAAAAACATGGAATAAAAAAAAATTGCATTGGTATAAATAACACAAAAGTCCAATAATTTGCAAAAAAAATCAAACATTTTTCTGGTAAAAAATTTGCTATAATATCCAAAAATCCTAAAATTTTCAATAAATGGCAAACATAATTAAAACATTATAAAAAAATCACAAATGTACAAGAAAAAAGAAATGTCAAAAATTAGCAAGAAATTAAAATATATATATTTTTCTAATATCTAAAAAAAAAGATGAACAAAAATGTAAAAAAAAATTATTAATGAAATGTTAAAAATTGACAAAACCTAATTTAAAAATTGGAAATTTCTTTTTTTTTTTGCAGAAATATCAAACATTTTCAGAAACACAAAAGGTATTTAAATTTTTTAGATTCTGAAAATTATGAAACTTTAAAAATTGCAAAAAAAAAAGAGAAAATAATTTTGAAAAATTCAAAAACTTTGAATAATTCTTGAATTTTATAACATTCATTAATAATATTGCTCAACTCATCATTTCTTGTTGTTTGCTGATGTCTTCCCACATAATAATCATTTTTGTTAATCCAGCACGTTGTCAGTTAAATGAATCCATCCTCACAGAATTAAAATCAGTATTTTCTTCCAGATGAGTCTTTTTGTAGATGTAGTTATCTTCCCAGGGCTGTAAAACTTGAGGTTAGCCACAGGTGCATGGAAAGTTGGTGGATGTTGATGTTGTAGGAGGTGAAGTAGAGCTGTGGCAGGCTTTATTGACAGATGGGATGAAGATTTAGTTCAACTAAATGTTAACGCAGGATTTTATTTAGTGTCAGTGTCTTTAATCATCTATACCCTCTGGAAGAAAAAAAACTATTCTTTATTTCAATCATATTTTTTAAAGCTACAAGGAGCCACTGCAGAGGAGTCACAGAGCTGCAGGTTGAAGACCGTTGGTCTCGACAGTTTCCAGGAGGTCTCGTCGCCCCGCTTTAAGCTGCTGTGGGTTAAACTGGCGACAAAAGGAGTGACGGCTTCATTTCCCTCCAGGAGGAGGATCAAAGCTTCCTGTGAGCTCATCTTCACGGCTCGGCAGCAGCTGGAAAATACATTAACACGCCGAGTTCATCCATCCTCTCTGGACTTTAAACATCCTCAGCCTCGTCCTGTGAGTGTGTGAGGGGGAGCGGGAAATGAGCAGCCACGTCCTGAAGACGCATGAAGACGTCTAAAAGCTCCACAGGAGGTCACGGATCAAATTTAACTCTTTACGGGAATCCTCCTTCAGCTGTGAGCAGGATGGGTTAGAGCTGATGATGTAACGCCACCTCGTGTGTGTGTGTGTGTGTGTGTTTCTGTGTGTGTGTGTACCTGTCTGTTATGTCCACAGGCCCCTCCCCTCCTCCCTGCTCAGCTGACAGCGCCGTGACGTCAGGCATCCCCACCCGCTCCAGGAAACACAGGTCTGCGTCTGCTCGCATGGCGTTGTACCGCTCGTAGCCTGCGCAGACGAACGTGAGAGTTCAGAGACACCAGAGGACACGAGACCAGATCGAAGTGAAGACAAAAAGAGGAGCAGAAGAAAGAAGGAATCAGAAATATTAGGTCTAAAAAACCATCCTGACAAATTTCCCCTATATCGCCCCCTGGAGTTCATAAATGAAATGTGTCCCTCTCTGAAAAAGTGAGGACACTCCTGGATCATGAACAAACAAACACTCGTCTCGTCGTGACTCGTCTCCTCTCACCGTGTTTGTGCACGCCGATCAGCAGAGACTTGTCGGCGTCCGCGTCCCACCACGAGGCCGGGATCTCGATGTAGTCGATGTCAGGGAGAGACACGTCCAGTTTACTGAAACACACAAACACACACACACACACACACACACACACACAGACAGGTAAATCAGTGTGTGATGTCAGTGTTTAATTCAGCAGGATGACAGAAAAACCCAATAAACCCATAAACTACACTGTAAAAAGTGATTTTTCACATTTGCCGTAATATTTGAAGTCAGTTTGACCAAAGATTTTTGAAGTCGTCGTGATAACACATAATTTAAGTTGGCATCATCTCAACTACAAAAAATCTTTGCTTGTCAAATTGACAATAAAGGAATTTGGGTGGGAGTGGGAATAAAACACGCCTACGCCATCACTTTTCTGAGAGTGTTACCCAGTGCATTGTGGGCATTTTTAGAGTTTATCTTTTAATCTTTTTAAGTTGTAAGGTTATTTTTGTCAGTTATTGTTATCAGTGAATTTTATTTGAGCTAATGACCTTTTTTCATCTAAAATGAGTAACTTTAAAAAGATAAAACTTGAATTTTTTGCAGTTTTCTTCAGGTAGACTGTCACAAGTTTCTGTAAAAAGACTTGGAGATACCTATGGTAAAATCAAGTTATGTTTAAATACAACA
The DNA here is from genome assembly GCF_033239565.1 of Halichoeres trimaculatus. NCBI lineage: Eukaryota > Metazoa > Chordata > Actinopteri > Labriformes > Labridae > Halichoeres > Halichoeres trimaculatus. The sequence continues at coordinate 42,266,578 of NW_027437179.1, read as the reverse complement.
CTGTAAAAATTAACACTGTGAAATAACGGTAAAATACTGTCAAACCTGCTGCCAATATTCTACTGTTGTTTTACAGCAAAGATATTTTTTGTTGTGATGGTGTTTTGTAACCGTGAGTGAAGAGGAAACACAGTCGATATAAGATCCTGCTGTAGGGATGTCCAGATATCGATACCTGGTACCGGTATCGGGCCAATACCAGACTTTTTTAAGGTATAGGTACTCATGAAGGCTGCAGATACTCTAGGCAAAAAGATCTTACATCGAGCAGGTCCTCCTTGCCACTAGATGGTGCTAATTGCTGTGGTTTAACACCATGGCAAATGTGCCCCAAGTTCTTTTCAGACACATGAATGAACCAGGAAGAGTTAACAGTTAAACTTTTTTATTTTGCACTCTGGTTTACTTTAGAAATTTTAAACTCTGACAGTTGTTAGTTTTATTGTGCACTTTTAATAAATATTTTTTTAATATTAATCAAAAAACATTCTTAATTCAGAGAGTTTTATTTGGGCTCATTGGCAAAGTGATTGTGCTGTCTTTGATCAAAATGATCTGTCACGGTTAATTTAAATTTTATGTTTCAAAAGTGCTAGTAGTATCGGTACTCGGTATTGGTGAGTACTCAAGAAGGAGTACTCGTAGTGGTATCGGTCTGCATAAAAAGTGGTGTCGAACATCCCTACCCTGCTGTATGTTTCGTTACACTGAAGGTGGAGGGGGCACAGGCTGTCTGTGCTCCTCTGCATGGACTGGCTATCTGTGCTCCTCTAGACCAATCTGCTTTCTGTGCTCCACATGGCATGGACCCATGTACTCAATGTTTTTTACAGTGTGTTTAGTGACACATGTTTCTTTAAGTTTTCTCAACTTACATTTTGCAGTTAACCTGACAAATGATTTTGTGTTAACTACTACATTTTCACTTCCGATACGATACCGATACTGTAGCATTGAGTATTGGCCGATACCGATATTAATCAGATACGATATCAGCATTAAACATACTTTTATGACTTATTTTGTAGTATGTCTGTCATGTTAGAAAAGGCTTGATTAAGTGATATAATTCAAACAAAGAACAGTAATCAGCAACAGTAGGTATGAGGAAAATCGGACCTATTTATTATTAACCAATGGGGAACAAGAACTGCTTATATCAGAGATTTTAGATGCATTCCAATACGATACCGATATTTGTTTTTTTGCTGATATCGGACCGATATCTGATATCAATATCGGACTGGGACACCTCTATTAACTACACTCAAAGTTACAGCCATGACAGGAGTTGTCTTAACACAGTTTCTTTTCAGTTTTAACAACTTCAAATTAATGATCTACTGCACTTAGAAATTTTGAGGCAATCAGTTTCCTATTTTTTTTATCAAGTAAAGTAAAAAAATTACATTTTACAGTGTCCCTCTTTAATCTGACTTCAGATCACACAACAGTGCAGTACGTTTCAACAGATTCACCAAACATCTGATGGATTAACACACTCAGGTTTGTTGGGTAAGTGTTTTTTCCCATTGTTTTCTGTTTGCTTTGAAATTTCAGAGCTGTTTACTTTACTGTCTTTGACGTGATCCCTTGAAGTCATCCCTTCTGTTTTTCTGTGACTCTAATAAGATTAATTCTTCCAGAAAGAGAGACATCAAGTTAAAAAAGGATACAAGTGATTAAAAAGAGTATAAACTCTGTACCTGGCAGGAATCCCCTCCACAGCCTGGTTCGAAGCCTCCCCTAAAATCTCCACCTTCAGGTAGTACAGCATCCGGACCCTCAGCAGCACCCTGCAGACATACAGATGGAGAGAGACATGACTTCCTGTTCCTGCTCAGACGCTTTATGATCTCTAAGATTCACATCATGGACTGACTTGTTGCAGTGCTGCTTCAGGTGCTTCTTGTAGCTCTCGTCCTGGAGAACCACCTCAGGGTTACAGTGAACCAACCAGTCTGCGTTTTTCAGCTCCGGGACGTTCAGCTGGTTCTTCAGCTTCTTCCCTTTCCGACCGCGAGGAACCGGAGCCGACAGACCTGACGGGAAAAAACAGACTGATGGTGTTCACGCTGCAGAAACTCAGACCAAACAGATAAATCTCAAGAGGAAGGATGCATGGAGGAAGGATCTTTCCAGTCTCTTTTCCCCACAAACCACCAGGAGGTGTGTTACTGAGGGTCTCACCTGAGTGGTTGAGCAGAGTCTGGTCCTGACCCTCTTTGGTGGGCGTGATCAGGTCCCAGATGAAGCTCTTGATCTTGTCGTCTCCCTTGTAGTGTTTGAGGCAGTAAACCAGCAGAGCTCTGAGAGAAACGGACGTTACTCGCGTCATGAATCACAAGTTTATGAAGTTTGAGAAAAGAAGTGTTGAAGGTGAAACTCTGAGATTATAATCCAGCTTCTCTCTCACCTGCAGATCACCTCCATGTCTCTCTCTGCCAGGTGCCACTTGAAGCGTCCGTGGTTCAGGATGTCCTTCCACCGACCCCAGCTGCACACAGAAAAAACCACTGAGATGAAAAATAAACAATAACTGGGTCCAGGAAAACGACACATGCAACCTCTCCTCAACCATCTTTCTTTAAAAAATCAGATCGTTCTCTCTTTGGTGCATGATCCAAACTCTCCTCATTTTCTCCTCTGTCTCATTTTCGTTGAGTTTTCTGCAGGAAAAGTCTGAAGGAAGTGACATCAGAGCAGCTCCTGGACCCTGACCGCTGTGCACACTGAGTCTGAGTTTCTAAACGTGCAAACGGCGCTGCTGCTTTGGAGAGCATGTTTTAACACCTCCTCCTCCTCCTCTTCCTCCTCCTGCTGCTCTGTAAAGACGTGGCTGCAGAAACAGACCAGACTGTTTACACCTGCAGCTGCTCACACAGCGCTGGGTACCAAATGTAGACGCCATGAATGAAAGAACACAGCGTTTTGTTTCCTGATGAGTCGCTCAGAGGTTACCTGAGGTCACTCTGACGCAGCGGTTTTAGGATCCGACCCGTCTCTTACCCAAAGATCAGCAGATTCTTCTCCACCCTGAAGCACTCGGCCCGCAGGTACCGCCGGCTGCGCTCGCCGAGTCGTCGGGTCCGACACGGACGCTCCTCCGAGTCGCTGTCCAGCTCCGAGAACTCCATCAGCTCGTCGTCCTCGAAGGAGTTATAGTGACGGGTCTGTTTCCTCACACGCGGCGTGTCGATGACCAGAGACTCCTGAGGACGAGACGAGGACAGAGGACAGTCTTTAAAAAGGGGACCAGACAGGAGAGGAGATGAGAGAGGAAACAAAGAGGAGACAAAGAGGAGACAGGAGAGGAGACAGGAGATAAAAAACAGAAGAGGAGACAGGAAAGGAGACAAAGAGGACACTAAGAGGAGACTGGAGATGAGACAGGGGAGTAGAGAGGCGAGGAAACAGGAGATAAGACAAAAAAGGAGACAAAAAGAAACAGGAGAGGAGACAAAGAGGAGACAGGAGAGGAGACACAGAAGAGGAAACAGGAGAGGAGGCAGGAGAGGAGACAAAAAGAAGAAAGGAGAGGATACAGGAAAGGAAAAGGATGCAGGGAGCAAAGTTGTGTTTACTTAAGGGGAGAAAGATTTTATTACTGAAGATACAGCAGCCAGGGTCCACACACACACACACACACACACACACACACACACACACACACACACACACACACACACACAAACACACACACACACACACACACACACACACACACACACACACACAAACACACACACAAACACACACACACACACACACACACACACACACACACACACACACACACACACACACACACACACACACTCTGCTGTGTAAAGTGTGCAGCTGAGCTCGGTGTGAGTTCTGCTTCATTCATTAAAGAGCTCCATCTGTTCAGAGACGCAGAGGAGGAGAGGAGACGACAAGAGGGGAGGAGAGAGGAGTAAGGAGGAGAAACAAGGAGGAAAGAAGAGGGAAGAAGAGGGAAGAGGACAAAATAGGAGTGAAGAGTAGGAAATAGAAGCAATTAGGAAGAAAGAGGAGGAAAGAAGAGGAAAGAAGAGGGAAGAAATAGGAGGAAAGAGAAGGGAAGAGGAGGGATGAGGACAAAATAGGAGTGAAAAGTAGGAAATAGGAGCAATTAGGAAGAAAGAGGAGGAAAGAGGAGGAAAGAGGAAAAAATAGGAGGAAATACGAGGGAAGAGGAGGAAAGAGGAGTTGGGAGGAAAGAGGAGTTAAGAGGAGGAAATAGGAGGAAAGACGAGGGAAGAACAGGGAAACGGAGGAAAGAGGACGAAAGAAATAGGAGGAAAGTTAAGGAAAGAGGAGGAACGAGAGGGTGGGGGCTGAGAAAGAAAAGAGAAAATGGAAACGAAAGAAAAAAGCACAAAAAAGCACAGGAGAAAAAAGGGAAAATGCAAAGTTTAAAAGAAAGGTGGAAAGGTTTAAAAAGAGGAAAAAGGAAAACGAGGAGGACAAGGAAACTGAAAGAGACAAAGGAAAAGCTGGAAGTGAGGATGGAATAAAAAGAGGAACAGAAAAAAAAGGAGGAGAGGATAAGGATGGGAGAAAGGAAGAAATAAATCATAAGAAAGGTCTAAAAACAGCACGAGGAAGTTACAGGAAACTACAGGAGGACAGTTATTCAGGAACTAGGACAGAAAAGAGGAAAGGAAATAGGAAACAGGAAAACAAAATTAGGAATTAAAGAGGAAAATAACATGAAAAAGTGAAAAACAAAAGAATGAATCAAATAAAAAAATGAAAAGTAGAAAACAGAGAAGAATCTGGGAGGTGGTAAAAGACAACAAAATGAAAAAGTATAAAGGAAACAGAAAGAGTGATCTTAAAGGAGAAAAACAGAAGTCAGAGAGACTGACTGACGGATTTACACTGATGCTCAACAACGCGTACTGTCCCTTTAAATATCTAAACCAGGTCTGCCAACCTTCTCAGACTTGGAGTCGATCTCCACCTCAGCGATCTTCGCCCATTTCTGCCAGAAGTTTGGGTCGTCCAGAGAAATGTCCGTTCTGTTCCCGGACGAGATGAAGCTGGCCTGAAGGAGACGAGGAGACGAGGAGACAAGGAGACAGGAAGTGAGAGGAGCTTCTTACTGACTGATCCCATCACCTAAAGTGTCCTCCTCTGGTACCTTAGCGAACGTGGAGCCTTTCCCCTCAGACTGGATGGTGATGGTCTGAGTCCGTCTCTGCAGGATCTGATCGATGTCTTCCTCACAGAACTTGGACCCTTCGTCTTCCTCGTCCATCAGCGCTCCGTACGCTCCTTTCTTCAGCAGGTCCTCCACCTCCAGCTTGGTCAGCTGCTGCACCTGACGGAGGAGGGACACAGGTGTTAGAGCTGGGACACACAGAGCGTGCTCAGATGGAGACTCCTCCTCCTCCTGGTCTCACCCCGTTCAGGCTGCCTTTCCGGTTGATGTCCTGCAGCACGGCCTTGTCCAGCCCCAGCTTCAGGCTGGCTTTGTCGAACATTTCCCTCTCATAGGAGTTCCTGGTGATGAGGCGGTACACCTTCACCGCTTTGCTCTGACCGATCCGGTGACAGCGAGCCTGAGCCTGCGTCAAAAACAGTCAGAAACAGTCAGAAACAGAAACATGTCAGGGTCATGGGTTAAAACCAGGCGCTTTGTTTCCTCTGAGAGAAACGATTCACAGACAAAAACACCAACATGTCTGCACACGTCTGCTCAGCTTTCTGTCTTTCTGCAAAATAAATAAAGATACAAACGAAAGGCCGAACTTTGACTCAGCTCTGAGATAAAAACTGACTGAGCGCGCTCTGTTTGTCTCTTTATCGTCTGAAGCTCTCCTGAAGCCTGCGTTCACTTCCTGTCTCCAAAGAGTTAAAGATGCAGCTTCAAACTGGAGACGAGCTCAGACTCGGTACAGTCCAGAGGAGGTGACGTGATCTTAATTATCAGAGTATCTTTAGATTTTTATTGTAAGGTTGTAAGAGTTAATTAATCATCAGATATTTAACAACTTTAACCAACCAGCTACTGACGGACAGATTTTCTTTACGCATTTTCAGATCACTCCCACGGCAGGGCTGTGGCAGAAATCACATGTACACAGACAGCCAATCAGGAGGCTCGCCTTACCCGTAACTGATGATGAGTGTGTGTATGAGGTCTTCGAGTAAACACTAAGATTTTTCAGCTTTTTAAGACCAGATTTTTGTGGATTATGCACACATATGAAATATTTTACACAGGGCTCTCAAGTTTCGAATGCAGACTACAACTCTCCCCCCCAATCCACTGCTTTTTTAGGACGTGACAGCCCTTGACATATCACAACAATAAATACTACATAATGATTTAAAGAAATTCAGCAAATCTTCATCATCAACAACATTTTGCCTTAAAAAGACACTTTTTTTCAGGTTAAAATTTTAAATAGCTTTCTCATTTCTAAATTTATTGACACCAAATCACCTCTAATGTGTCCTGGACATCCTCTCACAACTTTTACAGAAAAAAGGCGAACGTTAAAAATGAAACTGTCTTCGCCTCGTTATAAACAATACGTGATGCAGGATACCTCAGGTTGAACTTATCATTTCAGTGAGTGACTAAAAACAGCAGCTTGGAGATGGAGTTTTCTGTCTGCGTCTTCGTCATCAGATGTGCTAATGAGCGGTACCGTCAGACGCGTGTCATATCTATGATGCGTCATAGCTCGTCAGACGTTTCAGAGTTTCCCTAATGTTTATACGCCAGGAAAAGAGAGATCATGATGATTGTTCACGAGTCCAAGTTAAGTCTGATGTTTCTCTGTGGACATTTTTTTCAGCGTGAGAAATACGATGTGTGGCAGGAATGCGAGACAAAACACACACAAATACTATTGCCACAATAACAGCTGCATAAGAAAACATCAACAGACAGGGGAACCAGGGGGGTATTCCACGAAGCTGGCTTAGCTCAAAGCCTGGCTTATTTCGGTTAGCCTCGCTAACTTTAGCGAGAGTTTGGTTCCACAAACGAGGCTTAGGGCTAGCGTAGCTTGGTAACCATGGTAAATTAGCCAGTGCGACTAGCCTGGTCCCGGTCAGGCTAAACGTCAGGCTTACCTTAGCTGTGTCTCAGAGAAGGTCTGACAAGCTTCTGAAAGACGCCTTGTGAACTGCAGGTGTCACATTAAATTAATCTATACCTGTAATAGATGATGTTTTTGTTCAGAAACATAAGCTGAGACCTTTTGGTAACTTTTCTGACACCTGCTTAAAACCCAAAAAGTCAGAAGGATCGTGAGGCTCCGCTTTCACGGTCCGTATTCATACTGAAAATCAAGATCAAGCTTTTGTCCTTCAGCTCCACGGGAGGTTTCCGTCCTCCCTGAGCTCGCCTTAGGACACCTGCGTGATCCTTTGACAGGTGAACCGCCCCAGTTATACCAGACTGGAATGACCGTGAGTCAAGACATGTCAGATACTAGACTGTCTGTCTACAACGCAGGAAAGTAGGTGGCTGAGGGGTTCGAGAGTAGGGCACGGACGCGCGGTGATCTATGTTTTACTTTCGGCGTGGGTTCGATCCCACCAGTGATTATCTGATTTTCTTTCTTCTGTCTCCCTCAAAGTACAGTCAACATATAACAGAATAAAGGCAGAAATTGTCTTATGATATAAAAGGTGACAACAGCCACAATTTTCCATAGAAATACCCTCCTTTACCGGCGGTCCGTTCTGATCATGATGATAATGTAAAGGTGATTCCACATGGTGACATAACTTTGTGTCTTCCTCCTTATTTAAATATAGGGCACTGTATCACTGACACATCTCATCTGACAGCTGAATCATCTCTAATAAAAAAAAAAAAGACATCTCATCTACATGTCTTTTTCTGCTGTTTTAGTCAGTGTTTGATGAAACATCACCCCATGAAGTATATAGGCCTATATATATATGAACAGCTTTAATTTAATCAAGATCAATCTCCTCTGGGCCACAGCAGTGTGAGGGGCTTCAGAGTGAGAAGAAAAAGGTCATCAAACTCAGCAGAAACAGTCAGTGTTGATTTGACACATAAGCATGATATTCTTGAACCAGCAGCGTCTCTGGCTTTGTTAATTGCCACCGTGTCACCCTTTTATGTGATTTTCACTTTGAAGTCATCATACGACTCCATGAGGAGTGTTTTCTCCGCTGAGGGAAACGTCTCCACTCTCGGTTTTGACATGATTTGGTCATTTCGACGATCGACACATCGGGGCTTTTTATCTACCGCGGACGCGCGCTTAGCCGCAGCTTGGATCAGCCTGGCTTGAATAAGCCTCTCTGAAAATCAGCTGAGCCTCGTTAGTGGAACGAGTTGCAGCTAAGATTGAAGTGGCCGCTTATTCAAGCCACGCTTACCGGGGATAGCCCAGCCTTCTTTAGCCAGCTTCGTGGAATACCCCCCAGGTCTGTCAGTGGAAGGGATTGTGATTGTGTACTTTCACCCGATTTTTCTTCCAGCTCAGCTCATGGAGCCTGACACTGACCTTTCTTTGAAAAGAAGTTTAAAAACGATGGTAGAAACATGGTCATGTGTGTGTGACTATGACCACCCGGTCTGAACTTTTAAAGCCAGGGTTGGCAGTCCTGAAAAACTAGCATGAATTTGAATGTAGCATCTCGTCAGGACTCCTCCTAGCCCCTCCCCTTGGAGCTCCTCCCCTTGGAGCAACACCCCCGCTCACATGCACAGGCGCCGCTGATTCGCGACTCTGATTGTGAATGACTGAAAGACGACTCAGCACATCATTTTGTGTTTTGCTCTACGTAGAGTCATGTCTCATTTAGAGGTAAGGAAACACCAAAACGTTAAAACATGAAGCTAAAAAACAAATATGCTAGAATCGTCCACTTTTACCTGTGACACAATATCAGGAGTAAAGCTATAATACAAATACTACATGTACATTTTCTCTAGGACCTACTGAATACCATACATTTATTTTGCTTGTCAGAGTCCCTGTGGTGAGTTTATTAGACTCTGATCCAGACTACAGCCCAGAGCCAAGTACCTCATCCGGCCAATGTTGACTCTGGTTTTCGCCTCGCTTCGTCCAATTTCCTTCTAGTTTCAGTCTTTTCAGCCTCCATCTTTCTTTTCTTGCTCCGTTTGGCCAGAGGAGCAGTTACCAGTAATCGGGGTATGGGTAGTTTCTATACACTGCTAAACTCAGGAACACGCGTTGAGTCAGGGGCAGTGAGCGCCGGTGAAATGTCCGCGCAGGAGGAGAGAAAAACGGCAGGACGGGATCTGATTGGTTTAACAGATTGGATCCTGATCGATGTGATTGGCTGATGTTTTCCTGGGTTTCTCCTGCTGTAGATAACAGATAGTATTCGCTCTCATTTAAGAACACATTATGTGTTGCTGCCATCGGGACAGATAGATCATTTTAACCACTATAACAAAACATGTATCTAAATCAAACTACCAATTATACTTTTTATTTTATTGTTTTTTATTGCATTTTTTGTAACTTATTTTGTTGCAATATTATTATAAAATAGATCTTCTACAGTTTTGTTTTGCTTTTTTGATGCATTTTATTTATTTTTAGCCAAGTTGGTTAAACCGACATATTAACAGAAATGCTTTTTAGTGTATACTGTCTCTGTGTGTTAAACCAATACATTAAAAAAACATGTGAACACAGATCTGTAAATACTCAGACCTGTTTCTCACCACATGTGTCTCCTCATAAAAAAACCATAAAAACGTGTTTTTTAAACGATGATAAGAAAGACAAGTCTCAGCTCCTGGTGCAAATGATTCAAGGTTGTTTTTTTTTCAAAGTTTATAAAAAAGGATCATGAGAAGAAAAAAATCCTCTCCTCTCCCTGTACACCGCCGCCTCCCCCCCTCCTCCCTGGTGGCGTGCTCACCTGCAGGTCGTTCTGAGGGTTCCAGTCGGAGTCGAAGATGATGCAGGTGTCTGCGGCCGTCAGGTTGATCCCCAGACCTCCGGCTCGGGTGCACAGCAGGAACACGAAGCGGTCTGAGTCCGGTTTGCAGAACCTGTCGATGGCCGCCTGCCGCAGGTTTCCCCGCACGCGGCCGTCGATGCGCTCGTACGTGTAGCTGCAGGAGACACGACAGTTCACGTCAGAGGACGAAGAAACCTGCAGAAATCAACCCAGAGCTGTTTCCCCGTCCTCCTGCTGCTGCTGCTCCTCCCGCTACTCCTCACCGTCTCTGGATGAGGTAGTCCTCCAGGATGTCCAGGCAGCGGACCATCTGGGAGAAGACGAGGACCTTGTGTCCCCCGGCCAGCAGTTTGGGCAGCAGCTTATCGATCAGCACCAGCTTCCCCGCCGCCTGGATCATGGCCTGCAGCTGGAAGTCCACGGCGTCCGGGCTGTGACACTTCCTGAAGCTCTCCAGGATCTTCTCCTCGGCCCCTGAGGCAGACCAGAGTTAGTCCTCAGAGACGGACGCTTCACCACGTGTGTGTGTGTGTGTGTGCAGCCTGTGTGTGTGTGTGTGTACCTGTGATCAGGTAGGGGTGGTTGCAGCACTTGCGCAGCTCCATCATGGTGTTGATGAGGTTGGGCATGTTGTGCTGGTTGGCTCCTCGCGACAGGAAGGAGAAGTTCTTCTCCAGGATGGCTCTGTAGTACTTCTTCTGGATGTTGGTCAGCTCCACCTGCACACACACACACACACACACACACACACACAGAGGTTAAATCCTCCTCTGAGCGCTCTAACCCCTCGTGGCGAGCAGTCTCTGGTCCCTCAGCCGTACCTCGATGATGGTCTCCTCTTTGGGAGCCAGGTTTTTCTCCACGTCGTCCTTCAGCCTCCTCAGCATCATGGGCTTCAGGATGGCCTGCAGCTTCTTCACCTGGTGACCAAACATCACAAAGAAAAACACTTTAATTCCTCTTTTTCACCCTCATTCTCCATCGTCCAGCATCAAACAAACATTAACAACCTTCTTTATTTGACGTCAGCACTAAAATCAGCGTTCAGTGGAAGCACATCGCACCAGTTTTCCGTTCATTGATGTAGACCATTACAAAAAATATTCATCAACAAACCTTTTCAGGGAATAAAACTAAATAAAATTAGTAAAATTAATTAAAAAGTCAGACGTGATGATGAAGACTTTGTCGAAATATAACTGAGACTTTCGTCAACCAATAAAGACAAAGATGTTTGACAACACGCCCGAGCATGCGCTTACACAGCAGAGCTCGTCGGAGGACAATGAGATCAAGTACAAGCCTTTATTATTACACAGTCTATGCTACAAACACAAGAATATGGACAGTAAAAGCAAGAGTGGAGCTGAAAAGGTGAGAAATAACAGAAGAAAAACACCTGACGCCACCAAATGTGGCAAGTTGTAAGAGAAAATATGATGCTGCCTGCAAAACCATCGTCCAAGTTTATGTATCGTTATAACACAACGCTAAATTCTCTAATAATAGTTTGATGCAGCGCCACATTTCAGAACAGGTGAACCTCTCCGTCTGTAGCCCCCATAGACTGTATAAAACATGGACATAGTCTCACTGACGTCACCCGTCTGTTTCTGAAACGGAAAATGAAGCAGATCGGCTATAGCGGCCATATTGGTAGTGGCAAGGGCTTCGCGTACAGCAATTGGGCACCTGTCGGTCACGTGACCCTCAGCTGTGCCTCTGATTGGGGGAGCCCGCGATCTTAACATCCTCCGAACAACTGAGTTAGAAAATAATTCACCCCCCGTACAGTGGGTGCTGGTAGTAAAATCAGCGACTCAGACAGGAGACGTTTTTTGAACCAGGCTGTAAATGGGTTAATTTTTTTGGCTTGGTGTGTTTGTGACTTCCTGTACTTCAGGAGCCAGCCTCAAGCGAACACTGGAGAAACAGCAGATTTTAGCTCTTCAGCATCGTACAACTTTTAGGTTGTTTACATTATATTTGACTAAAATCTGCTGATATTTGGTCGACTAAAACTAAACTAAGACCAGAAGGTTCCAGATGATTAAAATATGACTAAGACTAAAAATCTAAAAACTAAAATCAGAATTTATCTGTCAAAATAAACGTTGCATCACATCATGTTGTTAGGACATTTTTTTATTATTATTGTGATTTTATCATTTTATTTTCTCTTTGTGATTTTGCCCAACAATTGAATTTAATTCACCTTATGACTCTTAATCTGATATTTGAGACTTTTTTTTTTACTGTTTTTTTATTCATTTTTCACCTTTTTATTTCATTCTTAACTTTTATGTCTTCATTTTACATTTTTCACAAATTTTGGACTCACTGTTCTTGTCATTTGGAATTTTGTGTTTTTTTTAAATGTGACTTTTTGTTTAATAAAAATATTTCTTTTTACTTCAAGTATTTTTTTCACTTATATTTATGACTTAAAAGTGTTTTATATAACTTATCTTTCTCTTTAATCTCAGTAAAGCTAATTTTCATCCCATGTTTATGGCTTATATCTCAATATTTGACTTTAAATCTCATTAAAAATGTCTTTTTAATCTCAATATTGTAACTTTTTATCTCATTATTCTGACTTCTTATCTCATGTTTTGACTATTTACTCCTGTTGTTGACATTTATGTCATTACTTTAGCTTCAAACTAATATTTGTGACTGTGAATCTGATCATTTTGAGCGTTAGACTCGTCTTGTTGACCCCTTCCTTCAATTTTAGCTCTAATCTTTTATCTATGAAATTCTTCTCTCTTAATTAAATTTTCTTCTCTTATTATTTTGTCTAATCTCATTATTTTGACTCATAAACAGGTAAAAACTTTGTGTCTGAGGCAGAATGTCTGAGACGTGTCCGTGTGATTTCCTCTCAAAGACAAAGACACAGAGTAAGAAATGAAAACGTGTTTGATTTGACGCAGAATGAGAAGTTGCTGATGTTAGAAACCACAGGATGAAGTTATGAACGATGTGAACCTCGCGCTGACGTACCTGCTCCTCCGTTTTGAGGTCTCCGAACTCCTCCAGGAAGGAGCTCTCTGACGGGAACTGGAGCGGCTCCAGGAAGTTGAGCAGACTGAACAGCTCCTCCACCGAGTTCTGCAGAGGAGTCCCCGTCAGCAGGACTTTGTGCTCCTGTGGGGACAGAGAGAGACCTCCTTTTAGGAACCAGGGACTAACCCCGAGGCCGATCCTCCTGCAGGGACCAGGACTGACCAGGTTCATCAGCTTCAGCCCCTCCAACAGTTTGCAGTTTCTGTTCTTCAGGCGGTGAGCCTCGTCGATCACCACGCAGCGCCAGTGCAGCTTCTTCAGCTCGGGACAGTCGGCCATGATCATCTCGAAGGTGGTGATCACGCCGTGGAACTTCAGCACACCGGGGATGGTGTTACCCTGCAGGTCAGAGCGAGAGGGGACAGGAGGATCAGAGAAACCGGTCTGAAAACCTGGACCCTGCGGTGAAACCAGGCGAGCAGCAGCAGAGAGATGAGTCAGAGCACGTGGGGATCATCTGCCCTCTCTGTTTCCTGTGACGGCGTTACTGCTCCCTGAACAGATACAAACCGCCGCCCACTCCTCCTCCTCCCCACAGATCTGTGTCTGTAACCAGTTGACTCATCCTGCTCCTCCTGCTCCTCCTGGGGGAGGACACACACCTGAGAGTCTCTGTAGAACATCTCGTACTGCAGGATCATCTGCCGGCTGATCTGCGAGCCGTGGTACACGATCACGTTCATGTGCGTCCACGTCCGAAACTCGCGCTCCCAGTTGGTGATGGTGGACAGCGGGGCGATGATGAGGAAGGGCCCGCGGACCCCCATGGTGAAGATCTCGTACAGGAAGGTGATGGACTGGATGGTTTTACCCAAACCCATCTCGTCTGCCAGGATGCAGTTTTTCCTAAAGGGGGACAGGAGAGAGTCCAGGATCAGGTCTCTAAGTCTGAAAGTACGACCCCTGAAGATCTTTGATCAGAGGGTTGATACGTGGCACAACAATAGCAAAAAACAAAACACAAAGTGTGCATTTTTTTTAATCAAATTTAGGTACTCATTTAAAATTTTACATTTTTGCACATTTATTATGATCCTTTTTTTTCTTTATTTTTGCAAATTTTCAAAATTTCAATTTTTGGGGGGAAATTTTGCAAATATTTGAAATTTCAAAACTTTTCTACAGTATTCCAAAATGTGTTTTTTTTTTTTTTAATTTCTTCACTTTTCAACACTTTTTAATTTTCCAAAAAAAAAAATGTTGCAAATTTTTGAGATATAATTTTTTTATCTTACAATTTTTTGATTTTTTTTTAAATTATTATTTTTTAATTATTTTTTTATTTTCTAATTATTTTTAATTTTTTAAAAAATTTTGTCGTTTTCAAATTTTTACCCTTTTTTTTGTTTCAACATTTTTTTTATTTATGCACATTTTTCAAATGTATTATTTTTTCACATTTTTTGCAAATTTATTACAAATGAAAAACAAAGATTACACATGTACAATTCTATAAATTAAAAAAAAACTTCTAATTCTGTCTTATTTGCAATATTCCTCTGTTTAGTTTTCATATGAGTGTTTTGGCCGTCTAGGGCTTCCATAGCACAGACAGAGCAGCAACAAACAGCTCCTGAATATTTGCAGTTTAAATCATATCTCGTCATTTTAAGAGCCAGGAAATTGATTTTTTACTGTGAGTATTGATGAAAGAAGTATTTTTTTGTTTGTCAGTGAAAGGTACAATAAGTTCATAATGTCCTAATACAAGAAACTTTTCTCTTGTTGCATTGGCAGATTTTTAAACTTGTTACAAACAATTCAGACCTAATTTTGTCTTTAGATAACTTGAAATAAAACATTTTTCTGGACTGATCAGGTGAATATGGCTCATATTGAGTCTAAAAAGACATTTTCTACTGAAAATAAGACAAAAACACTTTGTAAGATTTCATATTTTTGCAGTGTTGCTGTTGAAATGTGCCTAAAACTGCTCTCATGTCTCGTCCTGGCTCCACCAGGTGAACTTCTGCAGCTGTGTGTGAGTCTCACCTGTTGTACCAGTTGAACAGTAACCAGTTCATGCCCTCTAACTGGTACTCTCTGAGCTGGTTCCCGTTCCTGTAGTCTCTGGAGCGATCCAACTTCTGCCACTTCTCTGGAAGAGGACGCTCCTGAGACGACAGAGAAACACAGAGAAAGGTTAAAGTGACGTCATCGGATCTTCCTGGAGCCAGAGATCCACCTGAGGCAGAGGACTTCAGTCCTTCCTGAGAGTCTGAGGGTTTGATTCCCAGCAGAGCACAAACAGACAAGGTTTCAGACGCTGAGAGCAGCTCTGAGCGCGTGCAGCCGCAGACGGAGAGGAACCAGGCCGACACGCTGAATCTGAGGTTTTCAGGGAGCGTTGGAGAGGAAACACAAAGCTGAGACGTCGCTGTTCGGTTTCTTTTTTTTAACTTTCATCTTCCCACAAACACAGAATGCAAACGAGGAGCTGGTGAATTATCCAGACCTCTAAATCCACGCCTACGGCTCCAGGACGCTCAGAGTACGACGACAGAAACCAGAGCGTCTCAGGTTCGAGTCCACCATGTTTTTACCTCTTTAAAGCTGACCCTGTGATCTATTTCTCTCCTCTTCCTCCTCCTCTTCCTCCTCGTTCATACTCACGATGTGTCTCAGGTCGGCCGGCAGCTTCTGGATCTCCTCAAACTCCTTGATCTTCTCAGGGTCCAGGTCCTCCTGCAGCTCCCACGTGGCCTCCTCGTAGGAAAGGCTGCACCACTTCACCAGGTAATGAGTCACCTCCTACACACACACACACACACACACAGGAACACACACAGAGTCAGTGTGTGTGTGAGAGAGAAAAGCTTTTAACAGGACACACTCGGCGCTGAGCGGACCCACCTCTCCGGTCTCTGTGTCCGTGGTCACCGCCACCTCCAGCACTCGATCCACCTCCACGTAGTCCGGGTTAAACAAGTCCTCATCGGGCTGCGGAGAGGACACACACAGAGTCAGTGTGAAGGGGAAGTGTGTGATAAAAGGAGCTGACAGCGAGGAGAAACAGCGCTCACCTCCGTGAACAGGTGCTTCATCTGAGCCTGTTTGGTCCTGAAGCGTTTGATCTTCTGGTGGATTCTGGGATCCTTCTCCAGCTCCTCCAGAGTCGCCCATTTACAGTGCAGGTAGGAACTGACACACACAGGAAAGAAACACACATTCAGTCTGTGCAGCACGCCGACATCGACCGCCTCATCCCTCCCTGCAGAGCGTTTACAGGAGCACGGAAAGATCCAACGATCAGTCGAGCTGCAGATGATCGGTGCTGCACGTGTTTTCCATGAGGAGTGAGTCATCTGTCATCCTCACTATCTCTGCTGACAGGGACACAGGCAGGTAAACAAAACAGCAACATGACGGACAGGTGTCGATGCATCAACATCTCAACCTGAGACTGAAACAAACTCCTGACGCCCAGGAGACCCTCACCCTCAGAGCTGCACGCCATCGAAGACTTTACTTTTCTCATTTCACTTATTTCCAAAGCTGCAATTCAAACCAAATTTCTCCCAGACATTGGTATTATCTCAAATAATCCACACATGAAAAGAAATCACAACGTTCAGGTCCATAAATAATGATTATGTGGAATTAAGTACGATAACACAGGAAAAAAGTATTGAAGACGCTAACTGAGACTCATCCAATACTTAGTGGAGAAGCCTTTGTTTGCAATGACAGCTTCCAGAAGCTTCTTGTATGTTTGAACTAATGGCCCACACTGCTCAGGAGTGATTTTGGCCCATTCCTCTGCACAGATTGTCTTTAAATCTGGAATATTCTTTGGTGCCCTCTGGTGAACCCTTTTCTTTACCTCTTCCCACAAATGTTCAGTTGGATTGAAGTCAGGTGATTGACTAGGCCAAGGGTCTTCAACCTGTGGCTCTGGAGCCTCATGTGTCTCTTTGACTCCTTTGCAGTGGCTCCTTGTAGATTTAAATGAACATAATTAAAAATAATAAAATTGAAAATTTTCTTACAGAGGGTGTTGATGATTACAGACAATGACACTTACTAAATTCATGCCTTATCATATTCAAGCAGAATTTCAAAATTTTAAAAAATTTGGAAAATGTATTAGATTTTAATTTCATTGAAAAATTTTGTAATTTTTTGAATTTTTCAAAATTTGTTAGAAATTTTTTGCATATTTTTCACATTTTACTTTTATGGATTTTTTTAAGTTTATGATTTTTTATTTTTTTTTGCAAATTTTTTAAATATAAAAAAAAGAAATTCTGCAAATGACCAAAATCTCATTTTTTATATTTTTACAAAATTTATAAAATAATGATTTTTTTGCATTTTTTTTATTTTTTGCAAATCTTAAAAATTTAAATTTTTAAAACAACATTTGCAAATTTTTGCCACAAACAACTTTGTGAAATTTAATGAAGTTTTTGCATATTTTGGCAACTTTTTGATTTTTTAGTAAATTTATTAAACATTAAAAAAAGAAAACAGATCACATGTATCATTTTATAAATCATATGTGTGATTTTTTTCACATATAGAATTCTATTTCCTTTTTTGCCTTTATTGTTTTAAGATAAAGTCGATCTTGTGGCTCCTGAATGACTTTAATCCAGGTGTACCAAGGCAAAACGGCTCCTATGAAAGTAAAGGTTGCAGACCCTTGGACTAGGCCACTCTAACAGATTGATTTTCTTTTTCTGAAACCATTTGAGAGTCAACTTTGCCGTGTGCTTTGGATGGTTGTCCTGCCGGAAGGTCCAACCACGTCTCATCTTCATCATCCTGGTGGATGGCAGCAGATTCAGATCAAGAATTTCCCCATACATGGCTCCATTCATTGCTCCGTCAGTTATATGAAGTTTGCCAACACCATGAGATGAGAAACAACCCCATGCCATGATGCTTCCACCTCCAAACTTCACTGTTGGTGTAGTGTTTTTTGGCTGATGTGCAGAGCCATTTCTCCTCCAAACATGGTCTGTAGTATGACAGCCCAAAAGTTCAGTTTTGGTCTCATCTGACCAGACAACATTCTCCCAGTATTCTACAGGCTTGTTAAGATGCTGTTTAGCAAACTTTAAACCAGCTTCAACATGCCTTTTCTTGAGGAATGGAGTCTTGTGGGCTGAGCGTCCATAGAGGCCATGGTGGTGGAGTGCATTGCCTATTGTTTTCTCTGTAACAATTGTACCTGCTGCCTCCAAGTCTTTCTGGAGCACTTTCAGGGTGGTCCTTGGCTGGTTGAGTCCTCTTCTGACTATCTTTCTGACTCCCTGGTCAGAAATCTTCAAGGAGCTCCTGTGCGTGGCCTGTTGATGGTAAGGTGGTGCTTCTTCCACTTGTGAATAATGGCCCCAACGGTGCTGACTGGAATATTCAGGTGCTTTGATATAAGTCTGTAACCAGTTCCATTCTGATGCTGAGCAACAATCAGGTTGTGAATGTCTTCAGAGAGCTCTTTGCCTTTACCCATCATGAGGTGTGTGGTATTTAACTGCTTGGTGAAAAAACACCTTTTTTATAGGACCATCAATTTGCTCTAGCCCAGCTGATGTTGGTTTGCACTAATTGGAAGTCCAAGTAATAATTACTGACAGATTTCAGGTGGTATGGTGCATTTCCTGTCCAAAGTATTCAGCCTTTCCATGGTGTGTTCAATCCTTTTTTCCTGTGTTATCGTACTTAATTCACCATAATCATTATTTATGGACCTGAACGTTGTGATTTCTTTTCATTTGTGGATAATTTGAGTTAATATCAATGTCTGGGAGAAATTTGGTTTGAATTGCAGCTTCGGAAAATAAATGTGTTAAGAAAAAATATGACGCGTTTAATACTTATTTTCCCCACTCTAGATTATTAAACAAAAACTTAACCAACGCTCAGAAATCTTCATCAGATTTGGACTGAAGTGTTATTTTATCATTATTTAGAGGACATCATGTGTGTTTTCCACCAGCTGAATCCTTCACCCAGCAGCAGGAAGCCTCTCATACAGATAGTGGTATTGTCTAACTGTAAATATCAAACTCTGCTCCTCTTTCTGTCCCTTTCAACCTGTGCGTGCATTAATTACAACAAAACGGTGTCAAAGTGGAGCAGTTTGATCTCTTCATGAATTATTCATCACTCCAGGGGATAAATTAGGATTATATTAATGACTGAATATCCGAGCAGGACCTCGGTTTGAGAAACAAAGAGCAGGAACAAAACACAGAGAATCTCCAGAGAGCTGTGGATGAAAACACGTCGACTCAGCCGGGAGAATAAATGTCAAACAGAGAGATTCACTGGAGTGAGGACGCTCCTCGATTGTTTCTAACGTCAGGAGGAGACAACGCGGTGTCCAATCATCATTCAGTGATCACCTGATGCTCTCAGCAGCTCAGACTGTGAGTGGCCGGTTACTCAACGCGCTGGACTCTGATTCCTGTGAAGGATGGCATGAAAGTGGAATCTGGCTGCCACACGCAAAGATTATTGAGTGGAAAATGCCAGATCCCTATCATATTTAAGTTTTCAAACTAACATAACATTTTCCTGGTGGCATGCTCAAGCTATTTTAGCTGGCATGGGAGTTTCTTCGTGGCATATTTAAGATTTTAAACTGGAATGTCAGTTTTCTAGAGGCATTTTAAAGTTTATTTACTGGCATGTGAGTTCCTTAGTGGCATATTCAAGATTTCTTTAATAGCATATTATTTTCTTAGTGGCATAATCAAGTTTCTGAACTGGCATGTCAGTTCCCTAGAGGCATATTCAAGTTTTTAATGGCATATCAGTTTTTTAGACTGGCTTTCCAGTTTCCTAATGGCATGTTCTTGTTGTTGGCATGTCCAGTCTTCTAGCAACATATCTAAGTTTTCAAACTAACATAACATTTCCCTCGGAGCATATTTAATTTTTTTCACTGGCATGTGAGTACCTTAGTGGCATATTGAAGATTTTTTTATCCAGCATATCAGTTTCTTAGTGGCATATTCAAGTTTTCAGACTGGCATGCAAGTTCCCTAGTGGCATATTCAAGTTTTTTCAGACTGGCATGTGAGTTACTCGGCATATTTAAGATACCTTTACCAGCTAGCAATTTCTTAGTGGCATATTTAAGTTTTTAAACTGGCATGTCAGTATCCTAGTGACATACTCAAGTTTTCTTTACCGGCATTACAGTTTCTTAGTGGCATATATAAGTTTTTAAAGTGGCATGCAAGTTCCCTAGCGGCATATTCAAGTTTTTCACAGGCATTCAAGTTCCTTAGTGGCATTTTCAAAATTTCTTTACCTACATATCAGTTTCTAAGTGGCATATTTAATTTTTTACACTGGCATATCAGTTTTTTTAGAGGCATATTCACGATTTCTTTACCTACATACCAGTTTTCTTAAAGGCATATTTAAGTTTTCAAACTAACATAACATTTTCCTGGTGGCATACTCAAGTTATTTTAACTGGCATGGGAGTTCCTTAGTGGCATATTTAAGTTTTTAAACTGGAATTTCAGTTTTCAAGAGGCATTTTAAAGTTTATTCACTGGTATGTGAGTTCCTTAGTGGCACATTCAAGATTTCTTTAATAGCATATTATTTTCTTAGTGGCATATTCAAGTTTCTGAACTGGCATGTCAGTTCCCTAATGGCATATTCAAGTTTTTAATGGCATATCAGTTTTTATAGTGGCATATTTAAGTTTTCAGACTGGCTTTCCAGTTTCCTAATGGCATGTTCTTGTTTTAAATCAGGCATTTTAGTTTCCTAGTGGCATATCAAAGTTTTTAAACTGGCATTCCGGTCCTCTAGCAAAATATTTAAGTTTTCAAACTAACATAACGTTTCCCTGGGAGCATATGTATTTTTTTTCACTGGCATGTGAGTTCTTTTGTGGCATATTGAAGATTTTTTTTACCAGCATATCAGTTTCTTGGTGGCATATTAACGTTTTTAAACTGGCATGCCAGTTTCTTAGTAGCATATTCAAGTTTTCAGACCAGCATGCAAGTTCCCTAGTGGCATATTCAAGTTTTTCACTGGCATTCAAGTTCCTTAGTGGCATTTTCAAAATTTCTTTACCTGCATATCAGTTTCTAAGTGGCATATTTATTTTTTTTGAACTGGCATATCAGTTTTTTTAGTGGCATATTCAAGATTTCTTTACCTGCATACCAGTTTCCTTAGCGGCATTTTTACGTTTTCAAACTAACATAACATTTTCCTAGTGGCATACTCAAGTTATTTTAACTGGCATGGGAGTTTCTTAGTGGCATATTTAAGTTTTTAAACTGGAATGTCAGTTTTCTCGAGGCATTTTAAAGTTTTTTCACTGGCATGTGAGTTCCTTGGAGGCATACTCAAGATTTCCTTACCAGCATATCAGTTTCTTTGTGGCATGTTCAAGTTTTCAGACTGGCATGCATGTTCCCTAGCGGCATCTTCAAGTTTTTTAACTGGCATGTAAGTTCCTTAGAGGCATATTCAAAATTTCTCTACTGGCGTATCAGTTTTTTGGTGGTATATTTTATTGTATTGCATATTGGTATATTTAAGTTTTCAGACTGGCATGTGAGTTCCCTGGAGGCATATTCCAATTCAAATCAAGTTTGACTGTTTTTCTTTTTTACTTTTTAATGAAAGGACCTTTAACTGCTTTAAATGCTTTGACGTGGCATATGACACCATATGTACATAGTATTTAAAATCTGTCAAGCACTTTGTTATTTAGTTTTCACTGTTTGAAATTCAGAAAGTTTGTGATTTGATTTTGTGCTACACACTCATGTGCAGTAGGTGGCGTTAAGCTTCTAAGTTATTTGCTGTCAAAGAAGAAGAATCATTCATTCCATTTCATCAGCCATGACAGGGTGGCTAAGCTAGGCTATGCTAATGAGAACAAAGTTAGCTGATCAATCTTAATCAACTGCTTATCGTCATATTGATAACAGGCTGTAACTTTCCAAACACTCAGTTACACCGAACAAGAAAAGACAGCTAAGACAAAGATTTGACTGTAAGAGTGTTTCCTGTTTTCTCTGACACACACACACATGTAGACACTGTTAAAGACCATAAAACACACATCCGTCTTCATTGTTACTAAAAAAAAATACTGTCAGTGAAAACAACATTTGAGACTCAGTCTGACAGACGGTCTCTGGATAGAAACACATCCCGCTGCAGGACTCAACACGGACAACACAGAGCAGAGTAAAATGATGAAGACTGACTCACAAATTTCTGTACTTGACGTAAAACTCCTCTCTGTCCTCCACTTGGTCCTCTGATGAAGAAGTCTGACGAGACGAGACGAAGCAGAGAGGAAGAGGAAGATGAAGTGAAGGAGAAATAAATTTACAGTGACAGCAGGAGAGAGGATTTAAGAATGAGGAGAGGAGACCGTTCACTTCATTACTGCAGGAAACTGTCTGCGCGTGTGTGTGTGTGTGTGTGTGTGCAGCAGAGTGTGTGTGTGTGTGCAGCAGAGTGTGTGAAGCAGAGTGTGTGTGTCACCTCTTTCTTGGCCGTCCTCACTGACAGGATTTTCTCAATGATGTTGGCCTCGTCCTCAGGTGGCTCCTAGGGGACACGGACAGAAGACGACTCATGAGACTAGGGTCAGGGTTCAGGAAGCACTCGGAGAGAGCCTTCAGAGAGCGTTCAGGGATCGTTCAGAGAGCGCTTAGAGAGCGCTTAGAGAGCGTTCAGGGATCGTTCAGAGAGCGTTCAGAGAGCGTTCAGAGAGAGTGTTCAGAGAGAGTGTTCAGAGAGCTTTCAGAGATCATTCAGAGAGCGTTTAGAGAGTGTTCAGAGAGTGTTCAGAGAGAGTGTTCAGAGAGCCCTTAAAGAGCAATAAGAGAGCATTCAGAAAGAGTGTTCAGAAAGCTTTTAGAGTTTCAGGGGGCGCTGAAAGAGCGTCCAGAAATAACGTTTAGAATGCATTCAGAAAACGTTCAGAGAGCGTTCAGAGAGCATTTAGAAACATTTTTCAGGGAGCATTCAGGGAGCATTTAGAGAGAATGTTCAGAGAGCATTCAGAAAGCAATCAGAAAGCAATCAGAGAGCATTCAGATAGCGTTCAGAAAGACCGTTCAGAGAGCATTCAGAAAGCGTTCAAAGAGCATTCAAAGAGCGTTCAGAGAGTGTTCAGGGAGCGTTCAGAAATAACATTCAGAGAGCATTCAGAGAATGTTCGAAGAGCATTCAGAGAATGTTCGAAGAGCATTCAGAGAATGTTCAGAGAGGGTTCAGAAAGCGTTTGGAGACAGTTTAGAGACGGTTTAGAGACCGTTTAGAGACCGTTTAGAAAGACAGTCCAGGGAGTGTTCAGAGAGAATGTTCAGAGAGCGTTCAGAGAATGTTTAGAGAATGTTCAGAGAGCGTTCAGGGAGTGTTCAGAAATAACATTCTGATGTGTTAGGATAATGTTTAGAGAATGTTCAGAGAGAGCGTTCAGAGAGAGCGTTCAGAGAGCGCTTAGAGAGCAATCAGAGAGCGTTCAGAAAGAGTGTTCAGAAAGCTTTTAGAGTTTCAGGGGGCGCTGAGAGAACGTTCAGAAATAACGTTCAGAATGCATTCAGAAAACGTTCAGAGAGCGTTCAGAGAATGTTTAGAGAATGTTCAGAGAGCGTTCAGGGAGCGTTCAGAAATAACATTCTGATGTGTTCAGATAATGTTTAGAGAATTTTTAGAGAGAGTTCAGAGAGCCTTCAGAGAGAGTTTAGAGAGGGTTTAGAGAGTGTTTAGGGAGCTTTCAGACTGCGTTAAACAGGAACCCTTCATTTGAGCACAAACGAGAGAGACCGCCACAAAAATAACCACAGAATAAACCCCCAAAGCCACAGAAACTCAGCCTCTGTCACCCCTGTGGGACTGAACCATCAGTGTTTCCGTACCTCGGCCTGCCACGCCAGAGCCGTGGCGTTCAGCGCTGAGATCCGACCGGCTCCAAGAACTGCGATGGTCTCTCCGTCGTCGTCCACCACCTTGAAGTCCAGATCCTCGTTGTACTTCCTCCTCTTCACCTGCCGTCCTGAACGCCGCTTCTGAAAGGACCCAAACAAAACGGTGAGGACGCTTTGAGAAGCAGAATAATCTCCGTGCTCCGACTGAGGCAGTGAGAGGATTATTTAACACGCAGACACAGTCTGAGCCGGTCTGAGCTTCATCCTGACGTAAAGGCTGAAACACCATTTAAACAGTTTCACTTTTTAACAGTCTCACGGAGCAGTTTCCTGAACTGCTGAGATTTAACCGTGACCCCTGACCCCAGGAGCCAACAGGTACGAGAGAAAAACACAAAATCAAATAAAATAAAATAAAAAGGAGACGGTAAGACGGCAGCATTAATGTGAAGAAAACGACTTCAGAGCATTTAAAGGTCAAAGATTTATTATACTGAATCTAATTTTCTGAGAGAAGAAGAATAAAGTCAGACAGAGCATGAGAATAATTTAATCATTTTCTCTAAACGTTCAGAGTTTAATCTTGTAACAAGTTAAACTCATTAAATTAAAACTTTTCTCTTCAAACTTTCAGATTTCACTCTCAGAACAAGGTTAATTTCATAACATTTAGTTTCTATTTCCCAAAGTTTATGATATTAACTTTAACAATTACAATCCTAACTTGTTAAGAGGGCTGGGGCGATATGTTTTTCTCCTGATTCAATTCTTTAGGAAATTTTGGGATGCGGATTTAATTGAAATTTTGATTCTGGATATTTCCGATTTTTGTGATTTTTTTTTTTTTTAACACCAGACCATGAGAAAAAGTTGAGTAATGATGTTGACGTCTACAGGCTATATCAGGAGCCATATTTTTTTTTAAAATGCACAGGGACCTGACATCTCAACTTCTTCCAACCCAGCTTATAAATAAAGACTAAAATAAAAGAATTAAATTTGAAAAAAATGTTTTTTTTATTTGAAACAAAAAATCCTGATTTAAATTGGTTAAACAAACAATCCTGATACTTCGGTAAAGAGATTTTTTCCCTCCCACCAATAATTGTTAGACTAAAATTCTCCTTACACTTCAATTTGAACTCATTACATTATACTACAGAATATTTTTTTACTATTAGATTGTATCCTTATTATTATGATATTAACTCATTAAATTAAGATTTTTAACTCGTTACGTTACTTTTTCACTTTTTACATGAAGATGCTATATTATTTTACAGCATTACACTTCAACACTGGGACATTTTATTAACACTTTATATACTTACATTTCATATAATATTATACTTGTGAAATTTTAATACTACACCCATAATAAAATACTTAATTTATGTCAATTTGTCTTTTTTTTCTTTTGTTTTGTGGCAAAATGAAATTAACATGAGCAATCACATTTATGTTTCTGGATTTTTTTTGTTTGTTTGTTGTATTTCTGTAAGAAAAGTAATATTGGAAGGCTAAAAGGTGTGCTGGTTGACATTTTTTTTTTCAGTCTTGTGTAATATATATTTTTTTTTTTTTGTGAGAGAAGGGGCAGATATAAGAATTTGTTTTCTTCTTACTGCTTTTTTAAATAATTTGAGATTTTTTATATTTTGATTGAATAAAAAAATCAAAAAATAATGAAAAAAATATGACAGTATAAATGAAAAAAAGACTAAACTTAAAAAAAATGTAATATTGTTTTTTTTTCACATTATTATTTTAACCTTGTAACTTTAAAACTTGTTTTCTTTATAACATTTATATTTTTTATTTATTTATTTAATGGGACAGAGCATATTCATGAACGTTTCAGCACACACAGCATCCATGTAAATACGCCTGAGTTAGCTACAAGGCTAATTTATCTTTAAATCTAAACTTTTTTGTTTTTGTTTTTTTTACTGTAGCCTTTTCCTGTGACCTAAACTTGGTACATGTAGGAAAACGTCTATAACATTACACTATCTGAAAGATTTCACTTAAAATCAAACATTTATTTTTGTCTTTAGATTTTTAAGAAAGGGTAAAATATGAAAGTTTATTTCAGGAACCACTGGGTCAAACTTTTAGAGTATTTGAAGGCGCTGGATCCAGAGTTTGAAGACTTTTAAAGGAAAGTTTAATCTCGGTTTAATCTCCTTTATTTTGACTGTTTGGATTAATACTGAACACACAGCTCAGATGAGCTGATGATAATAGCCTGATCATCCGTCCTCATGGTGGCGCTGCAGTGAGCTCACACCCTAAAACCTGCACACTTTAACTGATCCTGATCATGTGTTAGAGCGGTCCTGGTCTGGACCAGGGACCAGGTCTTACTCACGTTAGCGTTATCCAGGGGGTCCTGGCTGTCGTCTCCTCCCATGTTGAGGGACATTGAGGTAGTGTCGTCACTCTCCGCCCCCTCCTGGACAGCCGGCTCCTGGTTTCTCCTCTTCCCCTTCTTCTTCTTCTCCACCGGCGCTGCGCCAGGATCTCTGCACGAGGAAGAGGAGGAAGAGGAAGAGGAGGAAGAGGAAGAGGAGTAATTATCAGCTCTGGTAGCCTGCAGCCGGTTTTCTGACAGAGACTGTGAATCTGTCTCTTTAGGTAAAATCAAAGCTGGGTTTTTTAAAGACGACGAGGAGCAGAAGGAGCGTCCACAGCCTCCTGCTGGTGTCAGATACAATCTGCAGAGTGGGTCAGAGAGCAGGATCTGATCAGATATCCTCTGATCTGATCAGATATCCTCTGATCTGATTCCTGTAAAGTGGGGAATAACGATCATGACGCCTGAGCAAAGTGACGATTATCATCTTCATTAATCTGTAGAGGAGTGAAGAGGAGGTGGAGATGAAATGAAGACTCTTCATCAGGATCTGAACACTCAGAGAAATGTAAACACCCATCAGCATAATAACAGCCAAACACACACGTAATGTGGCGCAGAGGAAAGTGTTTTTATTAAAGCAGAGGAGTCGACAGGTGAGCCCGCTCGCAGAGAGAACAGACAGCGTGAAATACTGAGATTATTATATCTCTAATCAGCTGACAGAGATGAATCTGTGTGTGGGAGTGAGTTTGATCCTCAGCTGAAGAAAAACTCTGAGGCAGAGGAGGAGGAAGGAGCCGGCTGCTCTCCATCAGGAGCTGAAGCGTCTCTCTCTGTTTCAGATTTCTTCCTCCGAGCCCACAGAGCTTCAGATGAGTCAGGTTTCTGAGCCGGAGTCTGACCTGTGTCTGAACTCCGTCTGCAGAGTCACTAATTAACTTCAGAGAGGGAAACTGTCTGAATCACAGACGAGCATCTTCCTCTTCCTCTGAAACTCGACGTCTCCTCTCTGAGCTTCATCAAACGCTGCTCATCCTCGGCTTCCTGATAAAACAACTCATCACTTCGTCTGATCCAAACATCAGACACAGTTTGGAGAATCCTTCATGAACTGTGACCCACACTTTGACATGCAAAGTCTCCTTCATGGATTTAAAACTGTAAAAAAGAAGTATCTTTTAAGGTTTTTCTGCGTCAAAAACATTTTTATTGAGTTTATAAGTGAATAAATGTGAATTTGTTACTGGATCTGGATTCTCCAGATGTAAATATTTAGGAATAAGTAAAAACTGCACGTCATGTGATGTTTATGTGCTGTTTTTTTTGTATGCTATTGACAGGACGCCATCTAGAGCCTTGGAGTGGTTATAGCAGTATTCTAAGTTGTTTGGAACCTTGCCGTAGTGAACATCACTTTTCTTTCATTTACCTGTGAGTATTTGACATGTTTATGTGATGAAAGTTGAAATTGTATTCCAAAGCCAAAGTTGTACCGATGTATGCTAACTGCTAGCATATCAATGCAATTTCCCATATATAGTAGCATCAAGCTAGCTCTATTTTGTCTGTATAGTTTTTGGAAAATAAGGAGATTTAGAACATGTTCAATGTGTTGAATAAGAATCTGGTGTCAGAGAGTAATCTTCAGTAAAACTTCAAGCTGAAAATCCCGAATCAAGAGTTTTCTTGGGAAATGTTAGCTAACTGCTAAGCTAAGATAGCTGCAGCAGACTAGTCTGGCGGCTCTGGTGTAATGTAAAGAACTGATAAGAGGATCGTTTAGTATAAAGGTTAACGATTCTGATGGACGAAAACATGTTGCATCAGCTCTCTCATCATTGTTTTCTGGGTCTTTTCCTTTTCTCTTTTAGGTTTTCTTTTTTTTTGGAGCCTGTCGTTACTTTTCATGTCTAATGTTTCGGTCACTGACACCAAACTGGTTGTGTTTGCAGTGGTGTTTTTACTTTTTTTTGCTCCTGTGTGTGTCCAGAGATACTTTGTGGAACCATTGTTTCTAGACAAGATTTCACCTGTTAGCAGCCTGTTGCATGTTGATGCTAACGGGTGCTAGGCCCAATGTTCTCTGTGAGCTAAGGAAACGGAAGCGAAGATGACTTGTTGGTGCTTCTTTGTGAGCTTGTGACCTGTCCTTCCATCCATCCATCGTTATTGGGAACATAAGATCTATCGCCAAGAAGATGGACGAGCTAGCCGTGCTAACTTAGCACCACACAGGATTTCACCTGCTGTCAGCGGACAGGAAACACGAGAGACAGACTGAACAAACTGGAGAAGAAGTGGATGTTCTGCTCTTGATACTTTCTTGTGTTGCTGCTGTGACTCTGAATTTCCCTTTGACGATTAATCAAGTATTTCACTCTATTCTACTCTATTCTATTCTACTCCATGGGTTTGTAAGGACTGACGCGTTTCTGTTTCTAGCCGTTGAGAGCATCTCCGCTGTCTGAGTTTACCCATTTGTCTCTGAGAGTCTTCCTCAGCGAGCAGAAAGAGACGAAGAAACAGATTTAAACTGTTCCACATGAGGAGCTGATCTGTTTCTGTGACCTGATCCTGAACCTGACCTGGATCTGAACCTGAATCAGTTTTCTCTATTTTTACCCTCCAAAGCAGCTCCTCTTTCCATCTGTGTGATCAGCTCCTCTCTTTCAGACCGTCCCTCCTTCTGAGCATCTCTCATTTCTCTCCATCCATCCCTCCTTTCCTCCTTTCCTCCTCTTCTTTGTCTTTCTCTCCTCTCTTGTTTGAAACCTCTGACATCTGTTATCTCAGCCTGCCTCAGGGTTTATATCTCTGACTCTGTCTTTATTTCCAACGTTACTCTGATTACATCTCTCTACCTCTATCAGGAAATGCTCATTCTCTCCATCTCTTTATTTTCTGGATGAGTGTATCGCGGCTGTCATGAAGTCGTGCAGGACTTCCTGACCTCTTCTTTCCAGTCTCCCTGTGAATCCAGCGTCACATCTTTATCACGCTCTCTGATCAGTTCCTTAGTTTTATCTTCTCTCAGCTGAAAACCAGGAGGTCTGGGTATCAGGCTATGCTTTCACAACAATATATCCCTCTGGGAACCAAGGCCAGGTTTGTAGACTCGGACCAAACTTCAAAATAAAAGCCCTGGGTGAAAAACCTCAGAAAAACCTGCTCAGGCTTTTATTTTGAAAAGAAATCCTGCAGCGTTTCTAATATTCTCTGATCCAGATCGTGCAAATATTACCGATACATGAGATCAGTAAGCTCTGTTAGCATGCTAATTCAAACCTTACTGCAGCTTCCTGCAACACCTGAGCTAAAGAGTCTAAACCAGCTGCAGTAAGAGCGTGCAAACCCAAAGACACACACAGACTTCAGTCTAAGGCAGGATGTCTGCAGGAATCTGAGCTGCAAAGAAAGTTTGCGGTGCAGAGAAGCTATGTGCTTCTACTGTTTGTTGTCGTCTCTAAGCGGAGTCTGCAATAAGTTCACTGACGAGGATGCTACAGGAAGAGGAATCAGAAAAACTTGATCTGAATTGTTTCAAACCTGCAGGACGAAGAGGACAGATCCTCAGAAGTCGTCTCTGCATGAATGAAAGTCTGAGTCCTGACAACAACGGCACACCTGAGAGCAGAGCGCGTGCTCCTCAGGCTCAGAGACCAACGCTTTGATTTGTTGAGGACGACACTTTTAAAGCCGCTCTGCTCCCTCTGACTCCTTCTCCTCTTTATCAGCGTCTCCTCCTTCCTCACCCTGAATCTCTCCTTCTGTCTTTGAACACGTCTCACCTGGGTTTGCGGCCCCTCTGTCTGGGCGCTGAGGGGCCCGGGGTCTTGCTGTTGGCCGCTCCATGGTTCTTGGTGTGGATCTGGACTTTAGGGTGGAGACCCGAGGGAGGAGGAGCTGATGGAGGAAGAAAAGTGTCACTGAGGAAATCATAAAAACCAGTCCAGAGGGAACAGATTAAATTTAAATTAAACTGGACACGATAAACACACATTATTTTATCATTTAATCTCAAAGAGTGAAATGAGATTACTGTCACAGGTCTGTTGAGTTTAAAAACTTTAGTGTTTAACTGAAGAAGACAAGCAGATTAATTATACAGAATAATAAACTTACAAAACTAGTATTTGAAATACAAAATTAATAAAACCACAGGTGTGAAAAAATAATCATAATTAATTAATCCCTAAGGAAAATGAAGGGATTATAAACAAAAGAAGTGGTAGAATGCTTGGCGGTTTTGTCTTCAGTGATATTTTTTACTACTTTTTTCTCCTGTGTTTGTCTGGAGATCCTACATGTAACCATGGCTGCATTGTTTACATGTAAAATCAGCTTTTAGTAGCCTGTAGCATGCCGATGCTAACTGGTGCTAGGCCGGATGTTTCCCCACAAGGTGAGGAGAAGGAGGTGAGGACGACGTGCTGGTTCTCAGGTGTGAGCTAAGAAGTGACGACATGGACCTGTCCTTCCATCCATCGTTATTGGGAACGTAAGATCTATCTCCAATAAGATGGACGAGCTAGCTGTGCTAACCCAGCAACAGAGGGAATACCAGAGGGCAGAGTAGCATCATGCTATTCACAAGCTGTCAGCATCTATTTTCTTATGGACCTTTTTGCACTTTCTATACACTTTCTTACTTTGGTTTTCTTGATTGCTGCTGTGACTTTAATTTTGTTGTATTGTTTCAGTGACAATAAAGTTCTACTCTATTTTATTCAGTTATGATGAGGAAAAATGTCACATTTATGAGACAGAAGCTCAAAGCTTACATGTGAAGCTAAAAAAAAAGAGTTGTACAAGTCAAAAATACAAAACGAGAAAATGACTTGATCATACCATTGACTTTTATCTCTGATATATAATTTCTATGTCAACATTTTTGTCTCCGAATTTTTCAGTTTATGGCACATTTATGACTTTTTATCCAACATATGATTTTAAATTAGTGTTTTTTTAATTCATGATAAACAGATTTGTACCTAAATAAAGCTTTACTGGTTTTTCTGAGCACTCAAAGTGCTTCAACACTTCCACACTCTGTACGCTAAAGGTAGAGTGTGCAAGATTTTCCATAAGAAGTAAAATATCAACTTTCACAGGAATACTCATCATCTCCTCTGGGCCTCTAAACATGTGTGTCAGTGTCTGTGTCTGCCTCAACCCCCTCCTCTGCCTGGATGTTGATGTTTTTTGATGTGTTGACTAGTGAGTTGACACTCATCTTTTCTTACAGACCTTTTGTTGTTTTGACTCTAAAGGAGTCAGACATCATAAGCAAAAACTCTTCTCGTCTTTCAGGAGCTGTTTGATTTTTTCTCTTGCCCAAGTAGCAGAAGAGTTACGGTAATAAGAACAGCTTGCATCAGTTGTTGCATGTAATTGAAATGTTGTTGCACACAGATTTCTGTGAAGCACAGTAACACCACGGATCATCAAAAAGCTTGTTGTTTGTTCTTTCAGGAGCCACTTGAATTTTCTTTGCCCAAATAGCTGGAGAGTTACGGTAATTTAAAGAGCGCTTGTAGAACAGGAGCGCTGATGCTCTGATGGGTTTTTAAGACTTAAAACAGGCAGTTGATAGTGGAAAGTTCTCATTTAGTGAAATAAAATAAAACGTAAACATGTTTTCTGAGTTTTGAACATATTTTTTATCTTGTGTTTGAAAAATATCCTGAAGAATCCACGTCCACAGCATCGAGCTCCATATCCACACCGAGGGACGTGACTGTTAATAAATCTGATTTTAAGCTTTGAATCAGAGCTAATGTATCCTCCCACACACACACACACACACACACACACACACACACACACGCTCCCCTCTTTATAAATCAGTCAGATTATAATCAGATGAGTTTATCTCCTCGTGTCTGATCCTAATTTAAGGAGGTTAAAAACAGAAACAGGCTGTTCCTTCAAATCAAGAGCACAAATGTTCCAGATTAAAGCTGCAACACACTCAACTGTTTACACACACACACACACACACACACACACACACACACACACACACACACACACACACACACACACACACGTGATCTATTTAAGGACGTCGCTGTGAGTCAGACCAGGCCTAAACGAGCGCCGTTCGAGAAACATGAGTGAAACTGTCTGACACCATCACACACACTCACATTAACAGTTCCCTCACACACACACACAGGGGTTTGAAGTGTGTGTGTGTGTGTGTGTGTGTGTGTGTGTGTGTGTGTGTGTGTGTACCTTGGTTCTTGGGTAGAGGAGGAAGGACTTTGATTTTGGGTTTCCGTCCTCGTTTCCCAGGAACCTTGACGGGTCCCTGTGGGGGTCCGGGTGCCGCAGCTTTCCCCCCGGTCACATTCTTCAGCTCAGTCCTGATCTCCTTCCTTCCCTCCTTCCCTTTTGTCCTCCTCTCCTTCCTCTCCTTCCCTTCCTTGGGCTCCTTGCTCCTCCTCAGAGAGACCGTGGCGGCCTCCTTCTCCTCGCGGCGTTTCTTTGGTTTGCTGCTCTCCCTTTCCACCGCCTCCCGTTCCCTCTTGTCCTTTTTCCTCCGTTTCTTCTTCACCCTCCCTCCTCCTCCTTCTCCTCCTCCTCCATCGTCCTCTTCGCTCAGCGATGAAGGAGGTCTGGGCGCTGCTGCTCCTGCGGCGTGGACCCTGGACACCGTGCAGTGATTGGACGTCGCCGTGCTGCCCACGGGGGTGAGGAGACGGAGCTGGTCCTTCGTGCCCACCACCAGGTGACCCCGTGGGATTGTGGGAGTTGTAGTTTGTGCGTTGCTGTTTTGGTCCAAGGCGGAGGAGGAAGAGGAGGAGGAGGCTGCGGAGGAGGCCGGAGGAGGTGTGTGCTTCAGGAGACCCGTGAACATCTGACGGAGACAGAAACAGAAGCAGAGTCATTTCTCAACGTCACGCCATAATTTACAGGATTAACAAACTGACTCTCAGATTAAATGATAGCAGGACGCTGCGATCCTCGAGCCATGTTCAGAGAGACCGTGACCAAACACAGACCCTGTCAGCCTCTCACTGCTCTGAGGTCAGTTTTTAACACATCAGCATTAATCACGATGACTGCAGCACGCGGTCACCACGGCTCAGCGTCAGTCTGCAGACGGACGAAGGAAACGACGGGAAACAGACGCAGAGCTGCAGAAAACATCCTGATAAGAGAAACAGCTTGATTCTGCTGCAGAAAACACTGAAACATGACAGAAAGCAGGAGGAACACGTGCGATGTGACCTCATTAAAGCTTTATAAAACAGAGTTTATCAATAGATATAAGAGACGGCTTCTGATAGAGGACGAATGAATCAATCACACCATCAATAACCCAACTCGATCCATACGCAGTGACCGCTGAGTGTCAGGAGGAGGTGGAGGAATGATTCTTTATCCTCTATTGAAGGTCTTATAGGAGGGAAGGGTCAATAAGACTGTGTGTGTGTGTGTGTGTGTGTGTGTGTGTGTGTGTGTGTGAGTGTGTGTGAGTGTGTGTGTGTGTGTGTTTCCATCACAGCTGCTGGATCATGCAGGTTATGGATTGGTTAAGTCTGCCTGCATGGATGCTGCCTGTTTGAGATCTGTCTCTCTGAACCCTGCCTACCATTAACCTTGTTAACCAATTGCTTACCCATTGATAAGTAGGTGTCACTCATGAAATTTCAAGTGCCACTAACTGAAGAAAAGTGTATCTGACGAAAAGGCAGGTGTCGCTACTAAAATGGCAAGTTTCACTGAGCTATTAGCAGGTGTCACTTACTAATTGGCAAGTGCCACTAATGGAATTCCAAGTGTCACTGAGCTGACTGGCAGGTATAGCTTACAGACAAGCAGGTGTCGCTAAAGAAGTGGCAAGTGTCACTGAGCCAATGGCAGGTGTCACTACTAAAACGGCAAGTTTCACCTAGCTATTGGCAGGTGTCAATGACTAATTGGCAAGTGTCACTAATGTAATTCCAAGTGTCACTGAGCTTATTGGCAGGAATCACTGACAGAAAAGCAGGTGTCACAAATGAATGTCAAGAGACAATGATCTATTGGCACGTGTCACCAACAGCTTTGCAGGTGGCAGTAATGGTATTCCAAGTGTCAATGAGTTGATTGGCAGGTATCACTGACAGATTGGCAGGTGTCACTAAGCTGTTGGCAGCTGCAGCAGTGCAACTGGCAGGAGTCACTCATGGAATTTTAAGTGTCACTGATAAGCAGGTGTCAGTAATGAAATTCCAAGTGTCACTGAGCTGATTGGAAGGTGTCACTGACAGACAAGCAGGTTTAACATATAAAGTGGCACTTGTCACCAAGCCAATGGCAGGTGTCCCTATGCTGTTGGCAGGAATCACAAATGAGTTTAAAGTGTCACTGAGCTGATTGGCAGGTGTTACTTACAGATAAGTCACTCATGAAATGGCAAAAGTCACTGAGCTACTGCAGATGTCACTTTGCTACTGGTTAGTATCACTGTGCTATCAGCAGGAATCACAGACAGAAAAGCAGATGTCACTTCAGAAATGCAAGAGACACTGAGCTATTGGCAAGTGTCACTAAGCTGATTGGCTGGTATCAGTAATAGAATTCCAAGTGTCACTGACAAATTGGCAGGTGTCACTAAGTTTTTGGCAGCTGTAGCAGTGCAACTGGCAGGAGTCACTCATGGAATTTCAAGTGTCACTGACAGATAAGCAGGTGTCACTAATTAAATGGCAAAAGATACTGAGCTTTTGGCAAGTGCCACTAATGGAATACCAAGTGTCACTGAGCTGACAGGCAGGTATCACTGACAAATAAGCAGGTGTCACTTATAAAGTGGCAAGTATCACTCTGCCACTAGAAGGTGTCACTGTGCCACTGTTAGGTGTCACTAAGCTTATTGGCAGGTGTCACTCATGGAATGCCAAGTGCCACAGAGCTGATTTGCAGGTATCACTGACAGATTGGCAGGTGTCACTTAGTTGTTGGCAGCTGTCACAGCGCAATCCGCAGGGGTCACTCATGGAATTCCATGTGTCACTAACAGTCAAGCACGTGTCACTAATGGAATGGCAATTGTCACAGAGATATTGGCAGGTGTCACTAAGCTGTTGGCAGCAGTCACAGTGTAACTGGAAGGGACCACTAAAGGAATTTCATGTGTCACTGACAGATTTGCAGGTGTCACTTAACCAGGGTCAGCTGTCATTGAGCGAGTGGCAGGTGTCACTCCAGATGGAGTCAGGCAGAGTATAGGGAGTGCAGTATGGTGTTGTTACAGAGAAGTGGCTGAATCAAGATATCCACCGCCAAAATCTGTGATGTCAAGATACAACCTGCCCAGAGAGATGTTCAGAGTCCCACTGGAGGTTGTTTCCATCCTCTCTCAGCAAACCTGATATGTTCTCAGCATCTTCATACGCTGCCTGCAGACGGAGCAGCTGAGGTTTCATTTGTACTTCTTGTTCTTGGGTTAGAGGTCGGTTTGTCCCAGATAAAATGGGCTTATGGAAATAAATCGGATGGGCTTTTGATTAATGAAGATTTCAGAAACATTGAGGAGAGGCGGTCTGTCCTGAGACACACACCTTCAGACGTATGTGTGAGTGTGTGTGTGTGTGTGGATGCAGAGAGCTGTGAGGTTAAAGAGTCTGAAGACGTCAGCGTGTTGGTGTGTATCCTCAGTACGGTGTCACAGACGGCACGCCGCACCGTCTGTCTCTGTGCTCTGCTGTCTGTGAGCGCCATCCATCTGCACACGACGTGACAGACTGCGCGTATGTTTCTGTGGCGAAGTCAGCGACACACACTGTAACACATTTTTCAGCTCCTGGCACAGGAAGTGGATCTGAAACCGGTCCAGAGAGCGGCTCAGGGCTGAGAATCTGTGAGGAAAACCATGAATCAGAGCACAGCTGATGGAGACGCAGGCAAACAGATCACAACACCCACACACACACACACACACGGAAACACACACAGAAACACACGCACAGTCTGGTGCAGGTTGTCAGAGAGACGGCAGCATGGTTCCCCTGGCAGCCAATCACAGCGAGCCGTACGAGCGTCTGTATTTAGAAACCAGAGAGAGAAAGGAGCGCGCTCAGTTCCCGGGTCAGAGCCAGTGGCTGATGCATGTGTGTGTGTGTGTGTGCATGCAAATCCTTGTGAGTGTGTATTTATCTGCAGTGTGTGATGTTGATGCATGTGCAGGCGTATCTGGAGCAGGTGTGTGTGTGTATGTGTGTGTGTGTGTGTGTCGTGAGGGCGATGCAGATGCAGACGCAGGTATGTGGAGTCATCTCAATGAATCACACGCACACGGCGAGCTTGGCGGCCTCCTCGCCAGCCGGTTTGGGATGAAGTAGGAAAGGAAGGGAAGGGGGGGGGGGGTTGAGCTGTTGCCATGGAAACTGGCTCCCTGTGCCAGAGCTGCAGGGAGGCGGACGTAAACACTCGGTCGTCATGGTGAAGCTTCGGTTGCCGACGCTCTCCTCCTTCACCTGTCTGATGACACCGTTCCTCCTTTAAATATCCTAACCACAGACCGCAGTGATGAACCCGCCAATCTGACGCCTGATTGGTCAAAAAAAGCAGACTTTAGAGGATGCTCGTGTGTCTGTTTTTGCAGATTAACACATCCAAGGTGCTCCGCAGAAAGAAGACAAAGCTTCATGCACGCAGGAGTCACGCAGCGGCAGTTGAGGGCCGCTCCAACCTGAGATATTTCAGGGGAAAAGGAGGAGTAAAAATAAACCACATGCAGGTCAGAGAGAGCTGCAGAGCTTACAGGATCAGGATATTAAAATATAACTTTAACATTGTTTAACTTCACAAACTGAATAATATATCCAACAGATGCTAACAGCACAGCGCTGTGTTTTACATCTTTTTTTTTCCACCACACCTGCTTTGAGCTTGTTGGGGGGGCTCAGCAGAGAAAAACTATTTCACAGGGGAAACATCACTGAAAAAAAGTTTGAAGCCATCGTGCTATGACAGTAAATACATTAATAACGTGGTGAAAGCTCTGTTTATCTCTGCAGTGGACACAAGGTGAAGCTAGCGAAAATAACATCAAAGAGCATTTGTGAAAGTGAGAGCGCTTACTCTGATGCTTCTTTTGAAAACCAAACAGAAACAAAAACAGAGCGCTCACTCTGTCACTATTTTGGAAACCCAACTGTGATTTGCTTTCATTTAAAGATAGCATACGTAGTGTGTCCTGACATTTGGATATTTGGTTTCCCATCACGCCTCACTGGAGTCTGTGACAACAAGTGAAGTGATCGAAACATGATGTGATCAGTTTGTCAACAGATGTTTAATCTGTGTTTCTGCTGAGCTGCACAGCGCACTGGTTTGATCCCTTTACTTTCTAATTTTGATGATTAGAGCCAAAATAGAGACAAAATAAACGTTTCAATGCCAGTGGGGAAACATGAGACAGTAGCGTCAGAGTCTGATATTTAAATTTGTAGTCTCGCACCCGAGTTGTGTTTAGTTCCTTTTGTTTATTTCTGTGTTCCACAGAATATGAGCTAGTGAAGCTACGACAAGTTTTCCATTTCTGTTCAGTCGTCACGAAGGTTTGACGCAGTACAACAACACAGTGTGAACACACAGGTCCAAGTCTGCAAATTTGTTCTACAGGAGAAAAAAAACTCCAAGTGTGGACGTTTATTTCAAGTAAAAAACTAAATCTGAATCAACAAGGACACTACACAGAAAGAGCTTTGAGCTGTTTTCTTTTGCTGTTGTTTTTTTTTTCTTAAAGAGAGACGCATATCAACAACTGATTGATTTTTTTCAATGGCGCAGTCATTTTCGGCTATTAAGACTTTTAAAAATCCTTGATAATCAAAAATTGGTTGTTAATCGATATTGAGACCTCAATCGAGGTATCGGACAGATGAACCTCCCCTTGCTGCTCCTCTGATGAGACCCCCTGAGGAGAAGAGGTCAGAGGGGAACTCTCTAACGTCCAGTCTGTGTCTGAGGGATGGAAAACCGTTTGAAGTCTGTGAGCATCGTCTGAACTGATGAAGGACACCGCTGTAAGTAGGACACTCGCTCTGACGCCGCTCGCCAACTAGGACACGTTTCCACACTGTCACAAACTTCACCTGACAGGACGAAGACGCTGAGGGGACAGAGAGCATCCTGCACACCTTTCTGTTTCTAACACACAGACTCCTCGTTCCTCTGGATCAGAGGAGACGGATCTGATTCAGGTCTTCATATCTGTGTCAGGAGTGAGAAGACTTCCTGTAAAATCAAACCTGGTCTGTTTGTTCACATTGACTCATATCTATACACGCCTCCTCTCAGCTGGACTGACCCAGATTTGCTCAGATCGATGGCATTTATCTTGTGAACATTAGTAAATGTCAGCTCAGCCTGAAGAGGCTCCTTTCACTCTGCACGCAGCAGAAACTGATAGATGTATTTACTCGGAGGATTAACGCGCTCTCTTAGTGTATAAAAACTGAGCTGTGGGAGGAAGAAGAGCCCAACACTACGAGTTTAAAGAGCAGGACTTCAACTCCTCAAAGAAACATCTTCACTCAGCGTAACAGAGCAGAGAAAAGGGCCGTCGATCTCTGACAGAGGTTTAGATGGTCCTGAGGTGACTGATGTCAGGAGAACCATCACACTCACAGCTTTCTCAGGTACAATTCAGCCAAGAAAGATGAAAACTGCCTCAAATTTATCCCAACATATCTGAATGCTACAGGAGCACCAGAGGGACAGAATTAAGACTAGGAAAGCACAATTCTCCCTCTTTAACAGCAGTTACATCATGATGCTGGTTGTAGGAAGTCCAGGTTTCTCGGGCATATGTGCAGCACCTTCTCACGCCTCAAGTACACCAGGGACGTCTGCAGTCCGACTCTGTTTCCGATTGAGTGTAGAGATCCAGAGGCAGCTTTTGGTATGCCATTAATCACTCTGTGCCACCTGCCAATCCTAGATGAAAACAGCCACTCAATCAGGGACACCTACCAACTGCTTACCAACTGACAGGCAGGTGTCACTGAGCTGTAGGTAAGTGACACTTTGTTATTGGCAAGTGACAGGTGTCACTGACAGATTGGCAGGTGTCACCAATGGAATTCCAAGTGTCATTGTACAATTATCCCTTAATTCCACTGCACGTGCCGCGCAGCGCCCTTGCAGAGCACTTAACTTCCATTGTTCCTCCCAGGTGCGAGAAATACGCTTCAGGTCTTTTTCTGCACGGCCGCTTCCAAACCTCCTAAATTTACTGTCAATAAGAAAGCACTAGACAGGAAGTCCCCGTGTGAAGTACATGGAAGATTCCAAATAAAACACAATCCACTCTCCAACGTAAATTTCCCCCATATGTTATAAATACGTCACATCTGGAGTTACGTGCATCAGGTAAATAGTCGGCCGGAGGGTCCCAGACGCAACACGACGCCATGGATGAAGAGAAGCTGATCTTGGAAGTGGATAAGTTCGGCATTCTTTCTGATCCCAAACATCCTTTTAATAAGGATACAGGCAGAAAGGACAGGGTGTAGACTGACATATAAAAAGTTAAGGGAGTGGATGGTGATAGAGTGATCTCGCTATTCATACGAGAGCCTGTGACTCTCCAAGGACCAGCCCTCCAGCCCCCCTCCTTTCGGATTGAGCGGCGCAGCGCTGCGCATGCGGTGGAATTTAGGGGTTAGAAGGTGTCACTGTTGATTAAGCAGGTGTCACTAATGGGAAAATCCAAGTGTCGTTGAGCTATTGGCAGGTGTCACTGCCAAATCAGCAGATGTCACTGATGGAATTCCAATTGTCACCAACAGATTGACATGTGTAAAAAAAATGGAAGTGCAAGTGTCATTAAGTGATTGGTAGGCGTCACTAATGGATTCCCAAGTGTCACTGTACAATTGGAAGGTGTCACCATAGACTATAAAAAAAATGGACGTCATCTTGCTCACCTCGAGGTGAGGTCTCCACAAAAACTGCTCCCCCTGGTGGCTGGCTGCAGTATAGGTTAAAAATCCATCTCCCCAGTCATTCCAGATGGGCTGTGGTCAAACTATAAAAAATTAAAACACCTGGTAGAAATGTTTCTCACGTCTGATTGTTGTGGTGATTTGAAGATATTATTTGGCTGTCTTGTATCCAAGTCCTCTTTTTTTCTGAAAAGTTTCGTTTTCATTAGTTATACAAGGTTAAAAACGAGGTTTTGCTTCATGTTTAATGATGATTGACAGCTGCTGTTCTCGGGTATTTTTTTCGGGGATTGTAAAATATGTCTGGAGGTAGAGTCAAGAAGTGATTAGACTGGAAAGAAAAAATACATATATTTTTGTCACCCGGCTCCACTCAGATTCTCCCAGAATCCCTCACAGTCTCTACTGCACAGACTCTGGCTGCAATTGCATTCCAATGACGGAGGAATTTTAGCTTCAAAACCGTACAATGGTAAATGGTGGAGACACACTGTCCACCCTATATACAGTCTATGTACAGTACCAATTTTAGGTACTTTTTGGCTTTATGTGGTAAAAAATATCAATTTGTTTTATAATAAAATATTTATAGTTTTTCAATTTAACATTTTTATTCTTCAATATATAACCTTACAATGTTGTGTTCATGTCCAGCATGGAAAATCTCCTACTCTCCCACTCCATCACAGTCACAAGGATGCATTTAGGTACCTTAACGTGGCACTTTTGATTTCTGGTGAATCCGTAGTGGTGTTTCTAGGTAGCTTCTGGTCACGTCTTCCTGTCCCGCTTGATCTTTCCCACACTGGATTTTTGCGTCACAGCTCCACGTCCAGCAAATAAAGGATACTGGATATTACCTGCCACATGACGGAGCAGCCACACAGACGGACTGCAACACAATGGATCCAGTCTAAGCTGACACACTAGCTTGAATGGAAACCTATCTGATCCGTTCTCATGATGGAGCGAAGACGGACTGGAGACACATCTGGTTTATTTCACCCATCAAACCGTTGTTTTTGAGAATAATGGAACAGCCTAATTTTAAAATATTCAAATAATCATTAACATAACGAATTGAATACTTGATGTGACGATGGCTTCGTCCTGTCGGCAGCAGCTCACAGTTTTTTGCTGGAGGTCGGAGCCGTTAGCGTTAGCTTCACATAATCTGTCGATCTGATCTCACTGTGTCCAACTCAGGCTGAAAGATCCACTCTGCACACTCACAGCTAACCCAGGAGATAAAATTAGCCGCAAAGCTAACTGTGGCTCAGTAATGACCCTGCTGCAGCACACACACACACACACACACTCACACACACACACACACACACACACACTGGGTAAAACACATCATCAGAGCATAACGTCATGGTCCAATGTGCTTACATGTGTGAGTACACACTTCCTCACACACCCACACACTCTGCATGGCTCAATGTGCTTACATGAATGACTGCATATACACAAATACACACTCACACACAAACGCACAAACACACACCAATAAAACCACAAATACACACGCCTCTCAGCTCAGTGCGCTTACATGGGCGACTACATGCAGGGAAACAACTTTAAAACACACACACACTCACACACACACAGTCTCTGCACAAGAACACACCCTGTCGAACACTCACACACACACTCACACACAGAAACACACACACACCGTGTGATATGCTGCAGTGTATCACGCTCTGCCAGCCGAGCGAGCACAGCTGAGGGAGGCTGGCTGCAATCACACTGCCTATGAATCAATAACACACACACACACACACACACACACACACACACACACACACACACATACACACACACACACACACAGTCTGTCTCTGTGTCACAAATATAGAGCACAGCGCTGCAGTCTCATCAATGCTGCTGCTTCCTCTCACGCCTTCAGCAGCAAACAGGAACACAGAGCCAGGCTAACGCTGATGCTAAGCTAACAAGTAGCATGCTGCAGGGTCACTGTGTTTGTTTTCTTTCAGTCATCATTTAATAAAAGATCAAATCAGGTAAAGAGGTGTGTGACAACACCAGGTCATGACTGATAACAGAGTGTGTCCACAGCCAGAGAGTTCAACATCCTGAACTTGGTACCATCACTAAAATCTGAGGCTCCTACAGCTCGCTGACTGTTTTTAAAGGAAACTACATGAAAAAAAAAACTTTTTAACCTTTTTCATCCGCTTTGAACTGTATCCGGTTTAAAAAAATGAAGCCTGAAGAGCTTAAAGTCACTGTTCATGGAGAATCTGCAAGAGGCTGGCTGAAGAAAGACCAAAAACCACGTCCACACCCAGCCAAAAAACTGATTATAACTTAAAAACGTATTTACAGCCTGCTTCAAAAAACAGCTTGGGTCTGAAACGCTGATTTCACTATCACCACCACAGAGTGTCAGAAAAAATGGCATCAACTTGCTCAGCTTAAAGTGAGGTCCCCACAAAAACGGCTCCCCCTGGTGGCTGGCTACAGTATAGGTCAAAAAATTGTCTCCACAGTCATTCCAGATGGGCTGTGGTCTTTAAAACTTAAAAGAATTAATACACCTGGTAGAAATGTTTCTCACAGGTAAAATGAAGATACTGTTTGGCTGTGTTGTGTTCCAGTCCAGATTTTTCTTAAGTGTTTCTTCTTCATTAGTTATTAGAGGTCGAAAACAAGGTTTAAAGGGTTTACCTCACATTAAAC
Source organism: Halichoeres trimaculatus (assembly GCF_033239565.1). Lineage (NCBI taxonomy): Eukaryota > Metazoa > Chordata > Actinopteri > Labriformes > Labridae > Halichoeres > Halichoeres trimaculatus. The sequence continues at coordinate 42,223,667 of NW_027437179.1, read as the reverse complement.
GATGATTGATTGATTGATGTTGATGTTTTTTTCTGTTGTTGTTAGGGATGGGTGCCGAATTAGGTACTTTATAGGTACTGACTGAATTCTGCAAAAAGTACCAGGTACCGATTCACATACAACTAAAAGGTACCATGCTTAGGAACCTAAACACATCCTTGTGACTGTGAGGGAGTGGAAGAGTAGGTGATTTCCCATGCTGGACATGAACACAGCTTTGCAAGGTTGTACATTTAAAAAAATAAATGTTAAATTGAATTTTTTTTATGTTTTATTATTAAACAAATTGATAGTTTTTTTTACCACATAAACAAAAAAAAGTACAGAAAATTGGTACCGTTGAGTACCGGTACCTATTGCCAGGTACCAGCATCGGTAACGTATTGTTTGAAATGTGAAAGGTACCCATCCCTAGCTGTTGCTAGGCGCCGCCCCATTGTGGCTGCCTGTTACAGCAGCTCTTCTATGTCTTTGTAATTTTTCGTCATCTTTGTATTTGGAGTGGATCATCACTTTGTATGGCTCATTTGTTGGTCATGGACACCAAACTTTTTGTGTCTTCAGTGATATTTTTACGATTTTTCTCCTGTGTTTGTCTGGAGATCCTACATGTAACCATGGCCACATTGTTTACATGTGAACCCAGCTGTTAGCAGCCTTTAGCATGTCAATGCTAACTGGTGCTAGGCCGGATGTTTCCCCACAAGGTGAGGAGAAGGAGGTGAGGACGACGTGCTGGTTCTCAGGTGTGAGCTAAGAAGTGACGACATGGACCTGTCCTTCCATCCATTGTTATTGGGAACATAAGATCTATCTCCAATAAGATGGACGAGCTAGCTGTGCTAACCCAGCAACAGAGGGAATACCAGAGGGCAGAGTAGCATCATGCTAGGATACAGGATACAGGAGACAGAGACTGAACAGACTGCTGAAGAAGCTCAGTCCTGGACCCTGTGGAGGTGGAGGCTGGCTGACTGGACGATGATGGACAAGCTGTCAGCATCTATTTTCTTATGGAGCTTTTTACACTTTCTATACACTTTCTTACTTTGGTTTTCTTGATTGCTGCTGTGACTTCTCCTGAATTTCCCCTTAAATATGAAGTAAAAAGTATTTTCTATTCTGTTGACGACTGTTGTTCCTGTGTATTATTTTCAGGATTAGTAAGATACGTGTCGGGGGTGGAGCTATGGGTAGACCTTGGTGTTTAAGGCCCCGCCACTCCAAAGGATCAGCATATGAATATATATGTTAAACACAAAGACAGGATGAAAGAAACTGACTCAGTGTGCGAAGGCCTCACTGACAGATGTGTGAGAAGCAGCTGTTTGTTTCCTCACATGTTGAACAGACGTTATCATTGGCTGTAATCTGTAATCTGTGTTAGCAGCTTTGGCTCTTTGCTGCAGATATGAAGCGAGGCGTCTCTTGGTTTCCCTCCCTCCAGTATTTTTCCTCCACATTTCATGAATCAGCAGGAACCAGGGAATCTGGGTCGTCTGCACTTCAAGGTAACTCAGAGAAAAGAGTGAATTCTCCTCAGTCTGAGCCCAGACGCTGCCTCTCTTTGATCATCTCTCCGCTCACCCAAACAGCTGAAACCTACGTCTGCACAGCTCCCTCCTCCTCCTCCACATCCTCTGTTTGCATCTTTCACCGCTCCTGTTTTTATCCTGGTCCCTCAGAAACAGCAAACACGTTCCCGTCCATAAACTCCTGCCATTTAAACTGTAAAACATATCGTAGGTACGAGTCACGGTCACTTCAGTCTGACTCATCTCGGCACGACGCTACAAGAGCCACCGTGATATCTCCAGGCTGAGCCGTTTCCTCACGTGTTAGAGGAAGGATGCAGAGGAAGAAAGAAAGAGAAGTGATGGGAGGAAAGGAGACAAGTTATTTCTGGATGGAGACTTCAGCTGGGCTCGCTCTGCTCGGTCTGTGTGAGGCAGAGTTTAGGTTTACATTCCTGCTCCTGAACAAGCAAACATCAGGAACAACAGGAGGAGACTGGAGAGGAAGGAAACAGAGGAGAGGAGAGGAGGAGAGGAGAGGAGGGAGGCCACGCTGACAGCAGTGACTCAATCTACAGGATGATCTGATGGACATCTGACACGTACCATCAGATACATCCTCCTCTCTTTTCTTTACAGTCGCTGTAAAACGCTGTGAAATGCTGTGAAACGCTGTAAAACCCTGTGAAGTCTTTGAGTTCATCTTGAAACATCATCAGCGTCTGATTGTTTAAACTCTGATCCCCCCTCGCGCCTCCTGCTGGGATAATAAAGCTGATGTGATTCAGGAAACAATCAATACAGGCGCTGTTACAGTGAGGAGCAGGCTCATAAAAAGTCACTTCACCTGATCTATTATGGATTAAAGAGCGGGATGATGGTGCACCCGTCAAATAACAGCTCTCATTAAGGATGGAGGCTGAAACACATCACAGCACCCACAGAGAAGTAAAGGAGACACAGATTACTCCTGCTGCAAACGTAGGCGACGACTTTTGGATAGAAAAAGGAAAATAAGTAGCTTAATTTGCCCAAATTAGGACGCTGTGAAAGCCGACAGCTCTACATTAATTTATTCATTGGTAGCACCAGCACCTAAATTGCACATTTTTTTATTTTTATTTTTTCATTTATTTATGTTTTTTTTTTTAAATATTATATTTTAATGATGTATTAATAATTTATTTATTTATTTTTTATTTATGTATGTATGTATTTATTTATTTTTATTTTTATATTATTTTATTAATTTATTTATGTATTTATTTATGTTTATTTTTATTATTTAATTTTTGTATTTTTTTATTTGTTTATGTATTTATTTTCATTTTTTATTGATTTATTTATTTATTTTATTTATGTTTGTATTGATGTATATATTTATATTTTTTTATTTATTTATTAAATAAATATTTAAATAATATTTTTATTTTTATTTTATTTGTTTATTTATTTATTTTTCAGGGGGTACAGTAACTCAAGTTATTATTATATTTTCTAAATTTTTTACTGAAAATATGAAGTTTGTCTGCAACAAGCACTGGCTGAAAAATTGTTCATTTCTTTGGAATAATTTTAAAATAATAAAATAAAAGCAAGTAAATTACAAAAGACATGCTGTGTTTACATGTCAGGGTTATTATATTTAACGAATACATTTTCCCTGAAATAAAAAATAAAAAAAGCCTTCACAAAAAAATGATTAAAAAAATGTAGTTGTGAGTTTACAAAGCTAAATAAAATAAATTAAAATGATGGAGGAAATGTCTTTAGTTTCCCTCTTTGTCAATCTGTCTCATACAGAAACTTATTTTAAACAGACCTAACAATAGGAGGACTGACGGGCTGCAAATGCTTCTTATCTGGGAGGGAGTCTCCCACTTTTTAACCCTTTCTCCTGATTATCCCCCAATTTAAAGTTTGGCGATGTATAATAGATCCTGTTTTAAGACGAATCAAGTCCTGCACTTGTGTTTTAGATCGAAAACTCAAAAAATATCCCTCCCTCTCCAGTAGTTTGGTTTGATCCAAAGACGCTGCGTGAGAGCTTCTGTGACTGTGGTCACACAGACACAGAGACAGGTAGCTGTGTAACACTCGCAGATGAGGAGTTTATCAGAGAATCAGCTGTTTTTTTTTAAACATATGTCATGAGTTAGACTCTTCCACTGGTTAAAAAGTGGATCCATCCTGTGATCAGCCCTGATCTCGCTGTCTAACATTAGCTGTGAGGTGGGTGCTCTAACGTAGCGTCCTCTTCAATAAGGAGAGTTTAGAGCAGCATGAATCTTAAGGTGAGCAGGCTGTTACTATCATTACTGACAGTGAAACACTTATTGTCATGAAGTTCGGTCTTGGGACGATATACTATTCTCACGATTCGATTCTATTACTTTTTTTTGTTGTTGCTTTAGATTTAAATTGCGATTCTTGGATATTTACAATTTTTGTGATTTTTAAATTTGCTTTTTCAACACCAGACCATGTAAAACAGTAAAATGATGATGATAATGTTTACAGACTACATCAGGAGCCATATTCTGCCATAAAATGCTCATCACGTGAGTCAGAGAGAAACATTTCGCCCTCTGCTGGAAAAAATTGGTAACTTTTCTCCAATCCAGTTCATAAACAAAGACTGAAAAGAAGAATTTGAATTTGAAAAAAAAAATGACAAAGAATCCAGATTTTGATATTGCCAAAAAAAAGTGTAAAGTTTGCACATTCCTCTGCCCTGATCCATCACACCTGATCGATCGCTGATTTCTCAGAGGGTTAACTTAACAAAGGCTTCTTCTTCTTTATTGTGAAATGCTTAAGGGTAGCAAAGCCATCGCAGCGTCTGCTTCACCTGACGTCTCAGACTGTTTTAACAGACTGTGCTGCTCAGGTGTCACCCTGATAAATCTGTGTCTGACTGATAAAACTGAACATCCTGATGAAAACAGGCGTCCCGTCGCATGTTTCAGCTCTCGGCGTGCTCGCGCTCCATCAGCACAGAGCCGAGGCCTCATGCTTCACTCAGAGATGCTGCGTCACCTCACAGCAACAGAAAAACCTCTGACTCATCACTCGCTCAGCCTGACTCATAAATATTACAAACAGCACGTCCACATCAGAGGAGGAGACGGCTCAAAGAGAGGAGCTACGTCTGCAGCAGGGAGGAGACGGCACAGACACACCTGGAGAGAGGAGCTCTGCAGAGCCGGAGGAAACGCAGAGATGATGGAGCAGAAACTGACCAGGACACGAAAGTCTGTCAACTATTGTCTTTACCTTCAAGAAACATGAAGAAGACATAAACGAGGAGTTTCTGTTCAGAGTGAAAATAAAACAAGGAGCAGGAAGTGTCACTTTGTTGGCCTTCTAGCTGTGATGCTAACCCAGCATCAACAGCATCCTCTGTTCATTTTTACCAAGAGCATGATGGGAAATAATCTAAAGAGGGATACAGTTGTTTCTTTAACACAAAAAGAAGCTCCTGTCTTTGGTTTTAGCACTGGGTTACATCAGAAGTTCCAGGAACTTTTAATTCAGAGAGCTACTCCTCCAGGATCTCAAAGGTTCCTGTGGTCGGGTTTCGTCTGTCTCCTGAAGTCCGGTGGAGATCATCCAATCAGACCAGAAATAAGGGTAGCTGCACGACACTAGCCAACCAGCAGAGGACAGTGAAACAACAATGAAGTTTAGCAAAAATGACCTTGGGTGCGTCTCAAAGCTCCAAAGTTTCATCCTTCCTTCCTCCACTTGCGTCGTTCACTTGCATCTTAGTCCCTCCCACCAGAGATGATGGAGAGATGAGGAAATGAAGAGAGGAGAGAGGATGGAGGAGATTGGTTTTTAGAGCAATGGACATCCTCTTCTTCAGAGCGTCACATGAAGCGACGTGTTTCAGTGATGACGGCATCAGCTGATCGCCTCTGGATCATCTGTCAGTCAGCTCTATCAGCTGTTTGTGCGTCTGGGCATGTGCGCTGTAATAACTCCGATCAAACAGAAACAGTAACAGAGCTTTGTCTGTTCCATTAACCAGTTAAACAAACAAGTTACCATGAAGAAAACCAGCTCTCTGTTTATTCTGTGTGCTGTTTAGAAGCTCATGGATCACTTTTCTGGTAAAATGCGTAATTGTGAGATTAGTTTTCTGTATTAATCCTCTGTTATATTGATTTGATGATGGTTGTGTTCAGTGTTTTGTGCTTTAAACTCACAGCGAACACTTTATTACCAGATTTATGATCAGTTTCTGAACGGCTCTTGTGTCTCCTCAATCATAGCTCCTCCGATCAGTCTCCTCCATCCTCTTTCCTCTCTCCTCAGTGCAATTATCGCTTTGGGACAGTCTTCAAAATGGCGACTGGGAAACTACTTCAGGTGCCGCAGAGGAGATAGGATGGAGGAAGCACAAAGTTAACGCACTGAGACGCACCCTTGGTAATGTGTAGCGTTGCAGTTAGCCTGTTAGCATGGAGGAGACAAAGAGGATTCACAGAGCCTTAAACACTCGACTCAAAGCATGAAGACAGTCAAGATTGTCTGGAGTTTCAGCTCAAAGAGTGATCCCATTAACAGATGATTTCCACCAGGTTCATCCCTCTGGAAATGTGATTTCTTTTTGTGGGCGGAGGGGAAATAAAACACAGGATGCTCCAACGAATATAGAAGTTCATCTAAATTTAAAGCCTGGTTCCTGCTCCTACAGTCAAAAAGCACTTAGTTCCTCGCTAGTTCCTGGGGAAAGTTCCTGCAGTTGAAAAGCACCCTTAACATCTCTTAACCCTCTGGAGTCCCTTGACGCGCCGGCGCGTCAAAATCACGTGACAGGTTTCAGACGTCATACCCAGAAGATGCAGCCTCAAAAAGTCATCGGAGAGAGAGGGAGAAGAGCCTCTGACCGGTGTCGGGAGTCGGACGTCCGGCCAGAGGAGGGGGCGACACGGCAGCGACACGCCCACACGAGTGGCATAGATGATTTGTGTGCCATTACATTGTTTTGTAAATAGTTGTATAGCTAATAATAATAGTTGTGTGCTAAGATTGTACATAAGTTTTGAAATTTATAATATATATTTACATTCTAAGTTGTGAAAATGATTCGTTGTACATATTTGTGGTTTTCACAGTAAAAAATACAACTTTTTTCTACTCTGATTTTGGGTTTTTAGGTCCACTATGTTAATATACTATGCCAAAATGGAAAATAACTGTAAATCCACACATGTGAGGTTGTGCTGAAAAAAATGATGCCAAGCAATGCCAGGTAAACAGTTTTTAAGGTGAAATAAAAGGGTAAAATCAAAAGTAGTCAAAAACAGCCAGATATACCCTGGACCCTGGTTAAGAGGTGGAGGTAGTGTTTGTTTCAAAGTCTTAAAGAGTTAAACTGACCCCACAGCCTGAGACCTGTGCCCAGCGCTAAACCACCTCCACACTGGAGCCCAACATCGTGTTTGATTCAGCCTCAAAGCTGCTGTGTGTGTGTGTGTGTGTGTGTGTGTGTGTGTGTGTGTTTGTGTGTATAAAACAAACCTGCTGCTTGTCCTTCTTATGTATTTTCATCTTCTATCCCTTCACTGCATCTGTGAGCACAAGAGGAGAGAAAACACACATTACTTTCACAGTCACACACACACACACAGACAAACAGGAAACAGATTACACCCATCAGCTGTTCGACTGAGAGCGGGAAACTATAAAGACCTAACGCTGAGGGGAAAAATGAGGATGAATGAGGGGAAATTGAAAAAATCAGATCTGAATGAATCAGAACCACAGCCTTCCAGCTCTGGACTCTGTTGGGTTCAGTTTTTCTGCTGTTTAACCAGAACAAGCTCCATTCGCAAAACCTGAAGTTTCAGCTCTCAGAGTCTGGAGGCTGACGGACACTTTTGCTTCAGGATCTGAGGTTTCGTGGTCAGATATTAAAAAAAAAAAATGTAAGAAAATGAAATATATTTGACGACTCTGACACCCTGGTATTTTTAAGCCTAATAAAGCTCTTAATGAACTGGTGCTGATACCACGAGCTGGCTGTCGTATCTGGCTCTGATGACGGGAAAAGAGGAGGCGCTCTCTGCTCCTCTAAACGGAGCAGGAACCAGCGGGAGGGAAATAATGAAACAACAGGAACCACTCGTTCAGACGGAGTCAGCTCACTCCTCTTGTTTGCATTGAATTAATTCCCAAACTGTGAAACCCTGATGATGATGATGATGATGATGATGAAGCACTGGACGGGCTTCAGGCTCACAGCAGGGAGCCACACACTCACACAGATTCACTTTCAAAGAGCGGTTTGTGTACGAGCGGTGCCAGAGTCTGACAAATCCACAGCTTTGATACTAAATAAAGGACTGGTCAGGGTCTCAGATCCAGACTGAGCTGGGACCTGATCCCTGGCAGAGCTGGAGAGAGGATACAGGTGAGAGTGGAGAGGATGAGACAGGTACGCCATCAGAGACGCCATCAGAGATGCCATCAGAGACTGCTGCAGATTGTTGGATCTGAGAAGGAGCAGAGAGGAGCCACAGGAAGTTATCATGACGACTAGATTTGAAGTCTATCAGATTTATTACTGGAACAGAGACGGACTGGATCAGGATCTGGTGGAATTTGGTCGTAACACTAACAGCATCGAGTGCAGCCATAATGATGTTGATTGACAAGCCTCCCTGAACTTTTTTCTGAATCTAACTACAGTCAGTTAGCAGTCTGTTCAGAGCGCCCTCTGGTGGAGGTGTCCTCTGTCAGTAAACAGCGTGCAGTCAGTTCAGTCACAGCGTGGACAGGAAACGGTCTTCCTGTCAGAGCAGAGACAAACGTCCATGTTTGAGTCTCAGCGTCAGACGCAGTCAGCCAGCAGGTCCACATTTTTCACAGCACACCTCATTTCAACAACAACAGGTAAACATACCTGTCTCACATACCTGTGTCCCGTCTCACACACCTGTCACCTGTCTCACACACCTGTCACCTGTCTCACACACCTGTTTCCTGTCTCACACACCTGTTTGCTGTCTCACACACCTGTTTGCTGTCTCACACACCTGTTTGCTGTCTCACACACCTGTCTCACACACCTGTTTGCTGTCTCACACACCTGTTTCCTGTCTTTCACACCTGTTTGCCTTCTCACACAGCTGTCTCCTGTCTCATGCACACCTCTTCTATCTCACACACCTGTCTTACACAGCTGTCACCTGTCTCACACACCTGTCTTCTGTCTCACACACCTTTGTCCTGTCTTATACAATTGTTTTCTAGAATAGAATAGACACCTGTCTTACACACCTGTTTCCTGTCTTACACACCTGTTTCCTGTCTTACACACCTGTCTCCCACCTGTCTGCCCTGTCCTGTTCCCCCTCAGACCCCAGAGGATCTGGAGGATCTTCAGGAATCAGCAGCAGTTTGTGTTTCAGAGAGAGAGATAGAGAGACTACAAACAGAGTGTAAATAACTGAGAGTAAATGTTTCCTGTTTCTCCTCGGGGCTTTACAATCAGATTCTGAGCTGGACCGGCTTTATTTATCGGAGCACTTCACACACTGAGCTCCCAGCGCGGAGCTCCACACACCCTTTACCTGTCTGTCTGTCTCTGTCTGTCTGTCTCTGCCTGTCTGTTTGCCTGCCTGTCTGTCTGTCTGTCTGTCTGTCTGTCTCTGTCTGTCTGTCTCCCTGCCTGTCTGTCTGTCTCTGTCTGTCTGTCTCTGTCTGTCAGTCTCTGAATATCTGTCTCCCTGCCTGTCTGTCTGTCTGTCTGTCTGTTTGTCTGTCTGTCTGTCTGTCTGTCTGTCTCCCTGCCTGTCTGTCTGTCTGTCTGTCTGTTTGTCTGTCTGTCTGTCTGTCTGTCTGTCTGTCTCCCTGCCTGTCTGTCTGTCTCTGTCTGTTTGAAAGGCTCAGAGTGTTACTGTAACAAGGACCCTTACGTTACAGCGGAGGCGCTGACACAATAATTTAAAGACACATAACAGTTAAAATATGAGGCAGGAGTCGTCAAACACGTTTGGTGGTTTTTCTTTTTTCTGGTGCTGTTCCTGTGTCTTTACGTCTTTTAAGAGTCAGATAATACAAAGTTTTTACCTCATCACTGAGGGTTACCAGCTGACCACCACGTCTCAGAGTGCTTTATCATGTGTTAAACATGGATGTTAAGTTGGAACCCTGGATGTTCAGACTGAGCATGTGCAGAAACTTCTTCATACTCATCTGTTGTGAACATTTTCATATCTATTCTGCTTCCTGAAGCAGAGAGCTGGCCCATCAGAGTGGGAACTCCGCGATTTAACAGAGCTGAAAACAGACGCGGGTGTCGCCGTCTTTCTGCTGGACAGGTTAGCAAGATTAGCTTTGTGCTGCTTCGCATAACAGTAACAGCCGTCGGGCGTTTATCTTATTGTCTCATCTGACAAAATGTCTCTGCTCGTTTTCTCCCGGACCGCTGACTACACCTTTAAGGAGCAGAATTCAGTCTGTGGTACCCGATCACACAGACCCACAGAGTGAGTCCGGTTCATGTTCAGGTTATTTTAGTAGATTTCTGCTTTTTATTCAATGACTGGGAACATTTGGTCTCATGAGTCTGTGTGCAGCTGTGAGCACGACATGAAACATCTATCAGAGATCAGCACAGTCGTATTTTAGACCTTTACCACGCTTAATCCAAGCACTCAGCAACTGTGAGCCCAAATAAACTTACTAACATTTCAATCCATAGACGTTCATCCAGAGATTTTATTTCACTTCCTGCTCGTCAGTTTCAGAGCAGGTATCAGTTAAACCCCGTCCTGTGCTCCAACATCCTCTCATCCCTGTTCAGACGAGCTGAGGCCGTTCAGAACAGCTGATCTGTACAGCTGACTGTCCCTGACGTAAAGATCAGGTGCTCCTCGTACTCCGAACACTCTGAACACTCTGTACCTGACATTCAGGAGAGTCCCTCTGCTGCTTAACACTCACATGATAAAATGGTATCAGCAGCAGGCGGACGCTGCGCCCACCTGTTCGTCTGACTGACTGAAACACTCAATCCTTCCACATCTGTCATGGAGAGAAACATTCAACCTGACGTCCACAGCAGCAGCAGCTCTCCATGACGTTTTATCATCCTGTCACGTGTAAAAACGACCTCCAGTAACACGTCCAAATCTTTGTCCTGTCAGTGCTGTTTGATTCCTCAGACTGTTAGGAGGTAAAATCTGAGTCATTTTTATTTTTCTCAGCATCAATACGTCAGGAGGCCAGGTTAAAAAAAATATCAGTCCAGAGTCTAATTTTCAAACCAGAAACTGCTGCAAATAAAAAAGGAGCAGACAGCCGAGCTACAGAGGAAAACAGCACAGTTAGCAAGTCCTGCTAATGTAAACGACGTCGTGAAACACAGAAATAAAAGTTTGTCTGTTTTTTTTTTTCTTTTTACAGAAAACTAATGAATAAGTCTCTGTCACAACTGAAGTCCCGACAGACACAACACAAACAGTCCTGTTTACTGGAGACCCTCTGGAGACAAACCTGAGACATGCTGTGGCGCCCCCTGTGTAGACTCAGAGTAATGCCTTTTTCACTATCAAACTGAATGTCAAATATTGGTCAGTGCTTAACAACCTTTTTTTACGAGCACTGTTAGCTGTGGTCCAACAAAAACAGAAAATCATCCACGTTTGGAGCCCTGCTGTTGGAGTTAGCGATGGGTACCTTTCACATTTAAAACGATACGGTACTAATGCCTGGTGCCTGGCAATAGGTACTGGTACTCAACAGTACCAATTCTGATACTTTTTTGTGTTTCTGCAATGAAAAAAATATCAATTTGTTTGATATTAAAGTATATATTTTTTCAATTTAACATATTTATTTTTCAATTTATAACCTTGCAATGCTGTGTTCATGTCCAGCATGGAAAATCTCCTACTCTTTCACTTCCTCACAGTCATAAGGATGCATTTAGGTACCTAAACATGATACTTTTTGATTTTACATGAATTGGTACCGGCACTTTTGACAGAATTAAGTCGGTACCTATAAAAGTACCCAATTCGGCACCCATCTCTAGTTGGAGTCTTGTTGCTGCTATCGCCTAATATGACAGTCTGAGAGTCTGGTACTCACACCTTTGCTACTTTAACCATTATTAAAGAGGGGTACTGTGCTTTTTTTAATACGGATGCACGATTTTTTGGCAAGTTATCGATATCCGTCGATATTGGCTCAAAAATAAAATATCAAAAATCGGCCAACGCACCAAATTCTGCTGATGTAATAAACCGATAAAATAATGGGCCAAATTATATATATATATTTTTTTATTGTTTTATTGTATCTTTTTAATTAATCTCATTTATTATTGAATTTTAATTGTTTTCTATAATTTGTTCTGCCTGTAAAGCCCTTTGAATTGCCGTGCTGAAACGTGCTATAGAAATAAACTTGCCTTGCCTTGAAGCTGCAGATATTCTTTTTAAATTTCTGTGATTTTGTTTGCACACTGCAGATTGAGTAATCCTATGTTTGGCTCCTGTTTTAAGTTAAACTTGAATTTAAGCAGCAGTCTGTACAGAACATGTATCTGACTTATTGAGGCAAAGAAAACAATTTTATTTAGTTTGGGTTTAATGACTGTACAGTTGCACTTCTCATATGTTCCCTGTGAATAGAGGTTACTTTTACTGACTGTCAATTGTGAAATTGGTCAAATTTCCCCAATTTGTTGTGGGAATTATTATCTTTTTTAACATTTTCTGTTTGAAAGCAACTGTCATAAACAAATTAACAGTTTCAAGTGTATATTTTTCTTAATTTGCACAAAAAAAATGAATATAACATAACAAATGTGATAAGATTATGCCACATAAAACAATATGCTACTTACAATACAGAGTAGAGTTGAGAATCTCTGCAAGTATGTGCGCAGAAAAAATATCGCTTTCAGAATCGATTAATTTTTAGTCTTTATTTTGTCCCTCTGGTGACCCCTTACAATCTTTACATGGTTTACAGATGGAAAAAAAGTGTTATTTTTCTCTCTCGTGTTTTAGTAAACCCTTATTCCAGCCTCTGTCTGAAACACTTTGTTATAGCTATTGTCTCTTTAGACTTTCTGCCCCAAAAACCCTCTTCACTCTGATTGGCCAGCCCTCTGAAGGCCTGTCAGGGGTAGAGCTATCGGCAGACCTTGGTGTTTGAGGCCCCATCAATCCTTCTGCACATGCTCAGTTTGAACATGCAGCAGTGCTACTTTATGTGGGTTTATGTGGTGATCTATTTCATTATTTTTTCTCTAATTAATAGAAATATAAAATATATATCAATCTAATATATATATATATATATATATATATATATATATATATATATATATATATATATATAATACTTGAAACTAAGGCTTACAGTGTGGTTTTTCTTAAACAATTTATGATTTTTCCACAAAACATAAAATTAACTGTATTTTAATAAAATTTAGGCGTCCCCACTGATTTGAGTAGGTTTTTTTTTTTTTTTTAAATTTGTTTTTTTTAATGATAAAGAATCAATAACTTTCACATAATAAACCTAGTGGCGTATATTTCATCTTTTTAAATTCTAAGAAATGACGTGATGTGTGATTCAATTAAATCTTGACTTTATTTTATTATTATTTATCTTATTTTTTTATGAGGAAAATTACTGTGTTCGTGGACTTGGTTCTTATTCTCCACAACAGTTTTAAAGTTTCTCTGTCGACAAGAGTAACTCTACAAATACAGCTTTTTTCTCCCATGATGCATCACTGAGACAACAAGGTATAAGATGGATACAAGGTAAGCCCAGTCCCTTCTGTTTTTATGTACTCAAAAATGAAAATTTCCTTCTTAAATCTTTACAGGCAACAAAATTGATTCTCAATACCACATCCTGAAATATTACTTGCTCAAAAATAGCTTTGATGACCATTTCTTTATAAATCATAAGACTAGAAAGTCTTGAAATGTCATGATATAACTTTAAGGCCACCCTCTCCTGACATCATCCCAGATTAACAAACTAACAGACCCAGGCAGAGGTAGACGAGCAACTCCTGCTGCTGGAAAATATCTGCTGTCTTGAATATGATGGAAAAAAGAAACACCAAAGATGGAAGAGTCGAGTCTTATGATTCAGTCTAATTAGATTTGTTGGGAGTTAATCTGCAGAAAGAATTCAGATTAAATTGAATCTCTGTCTTGCTGCCTGGTTTCTTGTCTCTTCCTTTCAGCTGCTGCAGAAAATAAACCGATCTCTTCTCTGAGCGCCGTCTTCGCTGACACACAACACACGAAACCTTTTATCACCACGACGACGACGACGTCCCCCGCAGAGATATTTATCTGCTCAAAGATTAAAAACACGGGGGTTTGCGTGGCTCCTTCACTGAGGTTTATCAACAGGTGATGTGAGCACAGGTATCTGACAGAGAAAGGAGGCGCGGCGACTCCCCCGAGCCCGTACAGTCATTACGGGAGACAGAGAGGTGAAATGAAAGGGAGTCTCCTTTAAAGCTCCACGTCTTCAAACCTAAGTGAAACAGACAGCGTGGAGGGTTTAAAGAGCTCTACGACAACTTCTTTTATCCTTTCTCTCTCACACACACACACTCTCTCTCACACACACACACACACATCTGTCAGCTGTGAACACTGAGGCAGGAAGCAGACGTCGCGCCGCCTGCAGGGTGATGACAGCGAACCAAAAACCTGACGGTAAGAGTTTGTTGATCGTGTTTCTATGACGAACATTAATGTAAACATGTTGCTTTCTGCTTTAAAGACCAGCTCTTTGAATGGCTGTGTGTGTGTGTGGTTTCTCCTGCTTCTGCAGACAGCCTCTAGTGGACACTCCAGGAACTGCAGTTTTTAACACTTGAGCATCTGCTTCATATTTTAAGACCGGAGGTTGCTGCTGTGTCATGTTGCTAGATGTAGGGTTGCGTATCGAGAACTAGTTCAGTTTAGGAACATAAACAAATTTACGGGATTGGCCAATTTTTCAGTTCCCCGTGTCATAAAAGGAGTCCTCAACGATTTCAGTCTCGGTCAGGATTAAAGCTTGGGGTGAGTCCCGCAGCGCTCATTAAGTTTCTTTGATCAGTCTGAACCTGAGGTGCCGCGTTACATAACGTCACACGTTACACAGCATGTCTACAAATTCACAAAGAAATAACCACGGTGGACTGCAACGACTCTGAAGTTTGGATAAATTTGGTTTAATATGATTCTGACAGGAAGCACGTCCTTCACTTCAACACAGTGTCAATTTAATGTGCTGTGGTAGGGATGGGTACTAGAGTTGTGTTAAGAGTATCGATACGGCTGATACAATATCGATATTTTTGTGAAAATAAATAAAACTATTTTAGCCGAGTTAGAAGTAAAATACGACAGCTACTACATTGTATGTTGCTAATAGATAGTATAATAGATATCATCTCAAAGTATAGTTTATACTATCTATTGGCAACATACAGTGTAGTAGCTTAGCCATGGTATGCCATTGCTGCCACTACTGCCAGACATCAATGTTTTCCTTGATCCTTTAAATTTTGAGTAATATTTTGATTTCCATAAACATCATCTCTATTTGAGTTTAAGTATCTCGGGGTCTTGTTCACGAGTGAGGGAAGGATGGAGCGAGAGATCGGCAGGCGGATTGGTGCAGCATCCGCAGTAATGTGGACTCTGCACAGGTCTGTCGTGGTGAAGAGGGAGCTGAGATGGAAGGCGAAGCTCTCTGTTTACCGGTCGATCTTCGTTCCCACCCTCACCTATGGTCATGAGCTTTGGGTAGTGACCGAAAGAACAAGATCGCGGGTACAAGCGGCCGAAATGAGCTTCCTCCGTAGGGTGGCCGGGCTCTCCCTTAGAGATAGGGTGAGGAGCTCGGCTATCAGGGAGGAGCTCGGAGTAGAGCCGCTACTCCTCCGCGTTGAGAGGAGCCAGATGAGGTGGCTCGGGCATCTGATGAGGATGCCTCCCGGACGCCTCCTGGTGAGGTGTTCAGGGCACGTCCCACCGGGAGGAGACCCCGGGCAGACCAGGACATGCTGGAGAGACTACATCTCTTGGCTGGTCTGGGAAACGTCTTAGGATCCCCTGAGAAGAGCTGGACGAAGTGGCTAGGGAGAGGGAAGTCTGGGCTTCCCTGCTTAGGCTGCTGCCCCCGCGACCCGACCCCGGATAAGTGGAAGAAAATAGATGGATGGATCATCTCTATTTGTTTAAGATGATCGTGTAGATAATCGTAATATATCACAATATATATATATATATATATATATATATATATATGATATTGTGATATATTACGACACAATGGTATCGTGACCTAAGTATTGTAATGCGTATCGTATCGAGAGGTTCTTGCCAATACCCACCCCTTTTGGGGACTGAAACAGGTTCTTTTAAAGGTACTGACTAAACTCAGTCTGTAGTACCTAGTACCGATTAACATTAAAATCAAAAGGTACCATGTTTAGGTACCTAAACACATCCTTGTGACTGAGGAATCAGAAGAGTAGGCGATTTTCCACACTGGACATGAACACAGCCTTGCAAGTTTATAAATGGAGAAATGAAAATGTTAAATTTCAAAACTTTGAGATTTTATTTCTAAACAAATTAGTATTTATTACCACATAAACACACACAAAAAGTATTTAAAATTGGTACTGCTGAGCACCTATATCAATTGCCAGCGTCTGGGCATCGGTATTATATCGTTTCAAATGTGAACAGTGCCCATCCCTTTGCTGTGGTGTCCTGTTCCTAGGAAACGCCCCACTACAGCTGTATTAACGGTTCATCTTAGGTACAAAAACTACATTCTTTGCATCCATACTGAGATCTGCATCTATAATAATTATATTAGGAAATATTTCCAACATATTTCTTTTGGAAAAGCTGTTCAGAGAGCTCCCTGGTTCAGATGAGGAGTTCCTCTGATCAGAAACTCAATTTACGCTTGAGATAAAGTCCAGATGTAGGATGCAAAAGAGGAAGAAACTCTGTTTACTTCAGTCCCGTTTCCACCAAGTGGTCCAAATTAGAGCACTCTAATGGGTCAGTAAAGCCTGATCCTGTTTGTGTTTCCACAGCCAATCGTGCCCCCTCGTGGTAAGTAGTGTGTAAGTTGGATGCTGATAGCCGCGTTAGCTACGTCAGATTGACACAGTGTACTCTGCTAATAAATCCAACAAAAAAGAAAAAACACCACATGGTTTGTTTTGACAGCAGTTTTCTTCAGGAAGTTTGATGCTAAAGTATATGTGGGAAATTTTATTCATATGCTAGCGGTTAGCATACATCAGTATAATCTCAGAAAAGATTTCCACATGTCATCACAAAATCATATCATAGTTACTCTCATTCAGTTATAAACTCAAGTTAATGATGTTGAAACAGAAAACCTGTTAAGCTACTTTCTGTACAGAGATAATTCACAGGAGGAATTGATAAGTACCTGATCAATAAGCAGAACTGATAACTGCATTGGGATCAATAAAATCTGATCAATACACTTCCCTATCTGTGGACACAGATTAGGACTCGAGTCTTTTCCCTGATCCCCATCCGGCAGGATTCATAGTCCCGTCACCTGAAGAAGTGTGTTTGTGCAGCAGACAGTCGGCAGACTCAGACAGAAATCCTCCGTCTGTCTCAGAGGAGACTCGTCTCTTTCTGTGACCTTATTCTCAAACACTCCTCCCTCTCACTGAGGAGCCCCGACCAAACGCCTGAGAATCATCAGGAGGCGGCTCGCAGGAGGGACCGCCGCGCAGCCGGCTGAGCACAATCACAACCAAACTCTGCCTGTTTTCCCCAAACGTGTGTGTGAGCGTGTGTTTGCATGCAAAGGCAGGGGTGTGTGTGATTAAAATGGAACACAGCCCGTCCTCTGCGCTCCCACGAGGGAACAAACAAAGAGCGGGCGGCGTGGTGTGTTTTACAGCGCGCTCAGGCTCCGCTGTCTGCCTTTAATGAGATAAATCACCAATTATCAGCACACACGCCGACCTCTGCAGCCTCTCTGATGACACGTCTCTGCTCGTGCTGAGCCGCCGGCTGACCCAACGCTCACTGCTGCTGTCACACGCACAGATTTAGACCCTGACGGGCTATTTTTAAGGAGAATCCTGCAGCTTTTTCCACTCCATGAACCACATCATCAGTCTGACAGCTCCGCCTCAGGTCCAGCACGCTCAGAGAAGACTCCCAGCTGACGGAGGACACCTTCATCCAGGTACAGGGGCCCTCAAGACTTACACTTTCACTCAGCAGACACTTTGTCTGAAGCAACGTACAACTCTGAGCAGCTGTAGGAATGGTGCCTTGCTCAAGGGCACCCTGGCAGTGCAGAAATTATAGTAATACCTTTCCAGCAATCAGCCCAGTTCCCAATGAATGGGCTAAGCTTCTTTCCTCTCGATAGTCCTGTTTCCACCATGTAGTCCAGTACGGATCAGTACAGTTTGGTCCAGGTTGGATCAGTAAATCCAGATTCTTTTTGTTTCCACATCCAACTGTGTTCTTCTTGGCAGGCAGCGTGTAAGGCGGATGTCGATAGGCAAATCAGCTACGTCAGTGCAACACAGTGTGCACCGCTAATAAATCCGAAGAAGAAGAAAAAACGCCACACGGTTTTGTTTTGACAACGGTTTCACGCTGTTCAGTGACATCGTTTTCTGAACAAAAAGAAACTTCTCTTCAGGAAGTCGACTTGAGATCAACTTCGTGAACTGGAGACCTTCTGGGGTTGGATCTGTATGTCTGGTACCCCAACAGAACGGTACCAAAAAGTGGGACGGTACAGGTTGGTAATTTGGGGATTTGTCCTCAGAATGTGTGCCGTAATGAGACAAACCGGGGTGAACTACTCGGTGGAAACGGACCTACCTGTAGGGATGGGTACCTTTCACATTTAAACCGATGCCTGGTACACCCAGTATCGGTACTCAATGGTCCCATTTTTTGGTACTTTTGTGTGTGTTTATGTGGTAATAAATATCAGTTTGTTTTAGTGATAAAATCTGACGGGCATCTGATGAGGACGCCTCCCGGACGCCTCCCTGGTGAGGTGTTCAGGGCACGTCCCACCGGGAGGAGACCCCAGGGCAGACCCAGGACACGCTGGGGAGACTACATCTCCCGGCTGGCCTGGGAACGTCTTGGGATCCCCCCGGAAGAGCTGGACGAAGTGGCTAGGGAGAGGGAAGTCTGGGCTTCCCTGCTTAGGCCGCTGCCCCAGCGACCCGACCCGATAAGCGGTAGAAGATGGATGGATGGATGGATGAGTAAAATCTCAAAGTGTTTCACTTTAACATATTTATTCTTCACTGTATAGCCTTCCAATGCTGTGTTTATGTCCAGCATGGAAAATCGCCTACTCTTCAGGCAGAATTTGGTCAGTTCCTGTAAAAGTTCCTTCCTTTTTTCCTTTCCTTTCTTCTCCCCTTTTACATTCCTTCACTTTCTTTTCTCTTTTCCTACTTTCTTTCCTTATCCTTTTCTTCCTTCCTTCCTTCCTCAACTTTTTTTGTGCCCTCCTTGTCTTCCTTTCCTTGTCTTCCTTATTCATCTTTTCATTCTCCCATCTTCTTCCTTCCCTTTTTCTTTTGTGTTTTTCTTCCTTCCTTCCTTGTAAGATCATAATATAAAAACCAATCCTGATCAAATCCAGATCCTGATCCTGCCTTAAAACCATCCTGACATATTTACCCTATATCGCCCCCTAGTGGAGAACATGTTCCTTGGTCAGAAGCAGAGTTTGCTGATGTTTACGCAGCACGTAACACTGCCGAAACACTGACCACTGATCATCTGGGATCAGTAGGGATGGGTACCGAGTTAGGTACTTTTATGGGTACCGACCGAATTCTGTTAAAAGTACCGGGTACCGATTCATGTAAAATCAAAAGGTACCATGTTTAGGTACCTAAATGCATCCTTGTGACTGAGGGAGTGAAAGAGTAGGTGACTTTCCAAGCTGGACATGAACACAGCATTACAAGGTTATATAATGAAGAATAAATATGTTAAATTGAAAAATAAAACATATTTTGTAATTAAAGAAACTGATCTTTTTTACCACATAAACACTAAAAAGTACAGAAAAATTGGCACCGTTGAGTACCGGTACCAATTCCCAGGTACTGGGTATCAGTACCGTATCGTTTCAAATGTGAAAGGTACCCATCCCTAGGGATCAGAGACACCTGAGGGCCGGGTGAGCGCTGATGTCATCAGTCTGTGACGATGAAACGAAGAGGTTTGAGCACTGAGAGGCTGATTTGACATCCCTAGTTTCCTGGTCCTCTTATTCAATACCCCACTGACGTAAATACTAGATTCTGATTGGTCCAAAACAAAGAAAGCACCAGGGACAAGGGGATGACTCGTCAGATCAAATCCATTCACGCAGAGGAGAACAGAACAAAATGGAATGCGTCCAATTAATCAAAGTCACATACCAGGTGAGAGGTGGAAAAATGATCCAGTTCATGGATCTGGATCTGGGACACAGTTAGACTGAGTTTAGGGATCTGTTGCACCTGTAGAGCTTCTGCAGGAAAAACTCAGAGCCATGCGATCCTCTCGCCTCTCGTTCTGCTTGTTTCCAATAACTGATGCTCCATATTTATGAACTCTGACTCCAACAGACCCTGCTCTGATTTAGTATCTTTATACTGAGGCAGCGCAGCAGTTTATCTCCATATTTCTTTGATTTAGTTTTAAACAGAGCGTCTCTTATTCAATTGCGTCTCTCAGATGCATTGCAGAGTTTTCTTCCCAGTTTCACCTGCGCTTACGGTGGATGATGGTCCCAAAGACGACCACTATAACCTCAAATGCTCTGCATAATTTATGATAAATGATTCTTTGATGTTTGTCATATGTTTTCAAACCAAAAAACTTCCAAACAGAAGACACCGCTCCTCTCCTGGGCGTCTGTGGTCACTCATTTTATCCTCCATCACTTCATTACCTAACCCTCCACACACCTTAGCCCCTCCCAGCTGTTCAGCAGAGCTACAAGCCCTTGTGAACTGTCCAATCACACTGCCATCTAGTGTTCAGGAGGATCACTGCAGAGCTTACAGTGCATACAGCTCAGAGTTTATTACCAGCTCTTCCTCTCCTGAAGTTTCCGAGGACTGAAACTTACTTCCTGGCGCGGTCCAACTGGTGTTGATGAAGGAGTCAAAGAGCAGCACGGATCAGCAGCTCAGCAGCAAAAAGAAAAACAGAAACACAAAGAGAGAGCGCGAGCAGCAGACAGACACGCTCAGACACACATCAGACTCCTCAGACAGCCGAGGCGTGCTCGCAAACACAACAGAGACCAGCTCCATCCTCTGAGGCGTTAGACTGCTGGGGCACCGTGCCGCCTGCTGATCAAACACTGCAATAAGCTCAGGCTGCAGGATTTCAACCAGCAACCTTTACAGCTCCTGCAGCTGGGGAAGGACAATATTTATCACATTCTGCATTAACTTCTATCGCCAGAGGAGTTCACAAAATTCATCCAGGTAAACTTGCGATGAATGGAATAAAACGTGCGCTTTTAGGAGATTTGACTCTTTAGGGCTGCGTTCGTGGCCGCCATGTTGCAGTCTTTTGTTTACCTGTTACCTCCTTTTCACTGTTTTGCATCAGGAGTGGGCTTTTCAAGGCCAAACCATTGCTCAGCCCTCAGTGGCATCTTTTCACTGACTATCCCCCTGAGAGCAGCTCAACAACTGGTGCTGACATATTTCCTTCTCTTTCCTGAACACGTTGTGATGAGAGGTAAAGACAGACGAAAGTACAGAGGGTTAACGATGAGTGATTTCATGCACAAGCTGAAATTCAGTCTTGTTGTTTACGATTTGGGTGTTAAAGTCTGTTTCTGTTGCTTTGGCCCTCTGACTGCGGCTTTGAAAGGTGACGTAGAGAAAACAGCCACTCACTGAACGCTGCGCATACTGCAGAAAATAGATTTAAAAACTTCCTGTAAACGGATCAGGTCCAGGGTGAGATGCTGCAAGTATCACCTCAACGTTGGTGTCTCTACGTGAGGCATGCAGACGGTATAATTAATGGATGAAGTCTCTGACGTCACCCATATGTTTCTGAAACAGATTTTTGAAGCAGATCGGCTATCGCTGCCATGTTGGAAGTGACAGGGGCTTCAAGTACAGCTATGGGGCGCCCGTCAGTCACATGAGCTGAGCTGTGCCTCTGATTGGACGAGCTCATTATCTTAATCAGAATCAGAATCAGAATCAGAATCACCTTTATTGGCCAAGTATTTTCAAGAATACAAGGAACTTGACTCCGGTTTAAACTGCACTCTCTCAGTACAAACGTGGATAGAATTACAAGAGTAGAAAAATAGAGTTTAAGTAGTAGAAAAAGAATAATAATTATTACAATATTAAATAAAGAACTCTGCACAGAGTAAATACAAAATATATACACAATTTAAGTTAGGAAAAATAGTGCACTGAATAAATGTCATAAAAAATGTGCAATTTGCAACAGGGAATGGAAGATGGATGTGCAATAAAAAAATAAAAAAAATAAAATATCCTCTGAACTGCCGAAAAAAATTCACCCCCCGTACAGTGTGTGCTGATGGTGAAATCAGTGACTCAGACAGGAGACGGTTTTTGAACCAGGCTGTAAATAGGTTAATTTCTGCTTTGAAAACGTCTTTTTTTCACTTGGTGTGTTTGTGACTTCCTAAACTCCCAGATCCAGCCTCAAGTGGACACTGGAGAAACATCAGGTTTTAGCACTTTAGCATCCTCTCATATTCTTAGACGAGAGTTTGTTACTTGGCGAGGCAGCAGCGTGTCATTTGTTTACGTTTTCTATCATTGCTCTGTCTCACCTTACTGAACCTCACAGCACTACACCTGCATTAGGGCCGAATAATTAATCGAATTGAAACCGACATTGCGATATAATAGTCCGCAATTTTCAAATCGCAAAGGCTGCACTTAAAAAATAAATGTACACAGACCTGGAGGAAGTATAGAAACCAGTACTCTTTCTTCCTTAAAAACAGCAAAAGCCAATATGTTATTTTTTTCTGGCAAAAAAAAAAAAAAAAACGCTGTGAGCTACAGATACTCACAAGGTACAATGATTGTGGCTGGCAGAGCATTACCCCTTTTTCACTTTTTTCAGCACTGTTTTGTTGCTCTTACTGACAACTGAAAGCCACAAAAATTTCACAGTGTTCCTTTTTCTTTTTCAATAAAAAAGGGCAGCAAAGACTTGTTTATATGTAAAAAGTACCCCCCACCCCCACCCCCCAAAGAATGGATGCTAAATGGCAACTGCAATGATGGTCCAAAAAATTGCAATTAGATTATTTTCTAAAATCATTCAGCCCTAACCTGCATTTCAAGCAACCATTGCTACCGTCCACACCTTTTTTTCCCACTTATTTACTGCAGTTTGAAAACTACAGTGGGCAGTAGGTGTCAGACAATTATTTGCTAAGTTGACATTACTAGGGATGGGGCAAGTTCTAGGATCTGTATCGGGCTGATACCAGCTTCATTTCAAGGTATCAGTACTCGTGAAGGCTGCAGATACCAGCACCGATACTCAAAGTAAAAAAAAAATATGTCCCCCAAGTCCTCCTCACCGGTAGTTGGCGCTACATTGCTGCAGTTTGACACCACAGCAAATGTGCATCAGGTCCCGTTCTGACAACATGAATGAACCAGGAAGAGTTAACAGTTCGACTGTTTTATTTTTTATTTTTGTTAATTTATTAAAGAATAAATGGTAAACTCAGAGTGAGTTGTTTTAGGACTTAATGTCAGAGTGACTGTGCTGTCTTTGTCCAAAATGATCCGTCTCTGTTATTCATGTAGTATCAGTTTCATTTTGAAAAAAGTGGTATCGAAGATCCCTGCACATCATCAATGCATAAGCAACAACACAACAGATATACAGCTACAACAGACGTCAAATGAGGTCAGTTTCCCCCATGATCACAGAAAATATGTGAAAATAAGTGAAGTAATGTTTTCTTTCTTTACTCCAGTTTTGCTAGATTTAGCTTTAGCTTAGCACGATCGCTATAGTTGTTATACATTATTATCAAACTCTTGTGACATTTCTGTGTCTAATGGGGATAACTAACCTCTTTTAAAAACCTGTTGTCTTGTAGCATTTGCATTCATATCATGGCTTTCGTAAGCCGTCTGACACCTACTGGCCACCATAGAAAACAGCTTTGAAATTAAACACTTACAAGACAACATTAGCGCTAAAGCTTTGATTTTTGATAAGCTAACGGATATTTGAGGGTCATCCATCAGGACACCTCTCTAGTTGGTGTTTTTTCCCTTTTCTGCAGAGCTCACAGTGCGCGTCATCCTCTCTGTTCAAAGGCCTGTTGTAGCAAAAAGTTTCAACAAGCATCCTGCAGCAGGCAGCGCAGCACCTAAAGAAGCTTCTGCTGCAGGATCCACTCAGAGTCCACCCTTTGCTGCATTCATCCTCAAGTTTCCGTTTAGTTTTTCCAACCTCTGAATCCACAAACTCCACCAAACTGACTCCTGATGAAGAGTGATGAGATAGAGAAAACTCAGAGTTTCAGGCCTGCTCTTAAATCCTGCAGGGAACGAGCTGGAGCAGGTCAAACATACAGTAAATATGACCTGTTGCTGCTCAATGCTTTAAACTTAAGGATACAAAAAAACTCCAACTACTGCTGACCTTTGACCCAACATACGAGCTCTCAAACTTATCATATGATGCTAAAATGCAGAAGAAAACTGATTTTTCTGATGTTTTCTGACAGAAACTGGCTCAGACAGATGTACAAGATGATTTCTAAAAATCAGAAACCCTTCCTATAAAATCCTGGGGAAACATCTGGTGAAAGGGTTTACCCAGAGTGTGCAGCTGTACGGCACCACAGCTCAGTGCACAGACCCTGCAGACCTCCAGACAAGGTGAACCAGGTTCAAATCTGACCCCTGACCTCCTGACCCTGCACTGCATGCCAGTCTTCTCTTGGTCTTCCGGGAAATAAAGGCACAATATGAACCAAAATACACATAACATAATAAAACGACTCCACCCAACAAAACAAAAGCACATGTTGGTCGTAGCGTCTTGCGTGTGTCTGATTCCTCCTCGATAAAACATAAAACTGTTAGAGCAAGCTGCAGGAGGCCCCTGACTGCAACAGTTTCCCCCTTAGTGAGCGATGAATCAATACCTACTGCAACCAGCTGAGCAAAGGCTCAGACAGGAAGAGCTAGAGGTCTGCAGCCTCCACACCTGAGTGCAAATCCAGACTAGGATGCCTGTAAAGCATTTCTGCCCTCAGTACAAGTCATTTAGTTCCTTCATTGCCCCACAATATCGTTCTCAATATCCTCATTTTAGGCCATTCTGAAGATCTGGTTGAAACGCTCTGTTTCCAGAATGACCTCCAGTAACCTCAACGTCACAGCCTTTTGTGCTCTGATTGGTCAGTTCTATCAGAGGGGCGGAGGGGGTAGAGCCAGGGGGCGGTTTTTGCAGCATGGCAGTATTTACAAAATCGCCACATTGAATGGAGCAGACTGAGCGAGTTTGCTGTTTGCCAAAACTTCCCCGTAAGGCATTGATAGCACTAATAAAATGGCAGAGTGTAGGATACGTCCTTTTGTATTGGACCCCGAGTCAGACCCGGACGGTTCTGCAGCTCAGGAGGAAGAAAACCCACCTGGACACAGATCATCTCAGGACTCTTCAGTGTGGTGGGTCAAACCGGTACTGTAACATGTATAGTTTATACGTGGAAATATAGGCAGACTTCACCAATAAACTATTTCTATAACAGGGCTCCATCCTGCTCCTTCACTTTTCTCTGTCTGTTTTATCCATCATGCTGAAAGTGTCGTCTAAAGATCGCCTCTACCCTCAGTTCCTCACTATGTTATTACCGCAGCATTATTGTGGTCCAGGTTCACAGTGCGTGTCAGAACAAGCATGCAAATATCACAGTCTCACAAGTATTACGCCGTCTGCTAAAACTACAGTGTTTTAACTGCTAATTCACCATGTAAAGCCGAGCTGCTCAGCAGAGCAGAGTCCCTGCATCCAGCACTCAGTCAGTCGGCTCTTGGTGGGTGTATCCCTCGGTGGCGGTTGTGTGACTAACTGACATCACAGAGGAGGAGCTGCTTCATCAGATTACTCCAATAAAAAGAAAGGATCCTCGTGTCGACACGACGGTCAAAATCTCGCGGCCAACTGGCAATGACCTATTTTCAGAGGCATCAAATCTCGTTCTAGGATATCAGAAAAAATACAATATCTCATTTTTTGAAAATTCAAGGGGTGAAAGGTCTTGTTTTCAAATTTATTATATCATATGTAAGTATTAAATCAGGGATCAGCATGATATGTCCTCTTGAACAGCCTGTCACGGGGCTAACATGAAGATAAACACACCCACACTTTGGAGACATCCAGACGGAGCAATCAGCTTGTTTTGGGAGCTGGAGAAAACCCACATATGCACCCTCCACACCTGACCCATCAAGGGATCCTAACCAGGAACCTTCTCTTTGTGCACCACCATGCAGCCCCCTAAGAGTTTCTATACTTGTCGGAGCCTCACAGCTGGAACCAGAGAGGAGGATCAGAGTTTGGGGATTCAAGAGTTCAGACATCAGCTGTGATGATGAAAAACACTAAAACCTGAGAGGAGGATAGATTTCAGAGTTTGACTTTTGTTGAAATCTGTATGGTTCTCACTGTAGGTGTTAGTTTTCAGCTATTATAAATAATAACTGAGGTATATCTTCATTAACTGAGGTGTTACAGCCAGGTAAGGCTGTGTTACAGTGTGTCAAATAGACTCTCTGTGTTATTTCAACATAGATTATGTTGATAACTATGAGTGTTTATCATCTGTTTGTTGATATTGTCTGTATAAATATGATATTACTGTGTAATAACTGGCTAACCTGCTGCTGTGACACACCTGAGTCTTCATTTATACCCATAACACACTCTGTCATCACCTGTGTTTTTATCCATACACCTTTAAATCTGCATTATCAGGGCTCAGGTGTTGGTCTGTGTGGGTTTAATGTTGTTATTCTCATTTAAACTCATTTTCTCATTTATTCTCACATCACAGTCTGATGATGATGATGATGATGATGATGATATTTAGCTCCAGGCTCAGGCTTTGTGTTTCACCTGGAAGGGTCCTGACTCATTACATGTCCACACACACACACACACTCACACAGGCACAGACACAGACACACACACACACACCTGGCTGCTGTAACAGTCCACAGGCTAACGTGCTAGCACCTAGCTCTGTGGGTTTCCAGTGTTAGCAGACGCAGAGGCTAACACACAGCTAGCTCTGGATGTAGCACGGATTGCCAGCTGAAGTTGTGGAGCTGGCTGAGAGGAAAACACAGAAGTTACCGGTGAAGAAGAGGAGGAGAATGAAGCGCACACACTCACACAGAGACACACACACACACCCCGGCATGGAAAGAGACACAGTGTCCTTTTTCATGTTAGCAGCCGATGCTAAGCGCTAGCCTGCTGCCTCCGCTAGCTGTAACGTCTCTGCACCGTGGTGTAAATACATCAGAGCAGCTCCTCTCTCCTTACACGTGTGGACAGACGCTAAAACTCCTCCAGGGGACACCGCTCCTCACAAAAACCCTCCCCGGCCGACAGCTCACCTGCTCCGGACAGCGGACACACGCTCTCACCGGCGACACATCCCCCCGGTCAGCCCGAAAAACACTGCTGCTTTTTATTTCCAAGGACACCAAATCGCCATGACAGTTTAGAAAAATGCATAAAAAATTAGCAGGCAGGGGAGGGAGGGGAGAGAGGAGAGAGGGATGGGGAGGTGAGGAAGAGGAGGGAGGGAAGGGACGATCGGGAACGATCCGACTCAAAGAAACGACTCCTCTCCGTATAAGAGTCAATCTGTTTTCTCTGTGCTTATCTATAACCGTTATAATCAGAGTATTATAATTGAACATTTATTCAACATAACCTCATTTTGAGGGTAAAAACAAGAGTCAATCATAATCGTGTTATCATAATAAGTGATTGTAACTCATATCAAAGTCTTGAAGTGGTTATATTGACAATTATGACTTGATTTTGGTCACTAGCCACGGTTGACTTTCCCGAAAACAATAGTAAACATGGAAAGGAATATTCCAATCTCTGGTCTATATGCGCCGCTGTAATCAAACAGAATAGTCAATGGGGCATGCGCAGAAAAACGTAAACATCGCAAGATTTATCAAAGCTGAAAGACGACAGTTTGTTTATCACGGTGTTGCAATACTCCGTGTTGTGAGTTTTTCGTCCGTCCTGTCTTGAAATAATATTAATTTCTTTCAAAGTTTGGATCAAAAACAAACTTTCCGCAGCAGTCCAGTGCTGATGGCTCGCCGCCCTTTTTAAAGTTGAGGAATGTCTCTAGTTGCATCTGACATCATATCTGAGCATGTGCTGAAAGAACGCACCCTGACAACTTTCCATTTGAGTGGATACATGATACCTTAAATCGGTTTGGGTAAAGGAATATTCCACCCCTGTGAAACCGATTAAATGTCCATTCTGATTGGCTCTTTTCTTTCAGAATGAGGTGTATACAAAGGTTAAATTCTTTCTGTTAGAGCAAATAAATCGAATGCAAGCTGAATATTTGGGTCCATGTATACGTGGCTACTGTCTGGGTGCGGGAATGAGGCATTTTTGACGCACTTCTAAAAGAGTCTAAAGTCCAATCCAAGGTTATCTTCAAGTTAATTTAGTAGTAGTAGGCTTTACCTACCCATTAACCTGAAGTGCCCCCTGTGGTGACTGTGAGAGTGACAAAAAGCAAGAACAACATTGGTAAAATTTAAACTAGCTTAAAGCTAACTCTGTTAGCTAACAATGCATCAAATGGTAACATTTATGTTTAACTAAATATTGTACATACAAATATAAAACGGGTTATGTAACCATGGCTGCATTGTTTACATGTGAAATCAGCTGTTAGCCGCCTGTAGCATGTTAATGCTAACTGGTGCTAGGCCAGATGTTTCCCACAAGGTGAGGAGAAGGAGGTGAGGACGACGTGCTGGTTCTCAGGTGTGAGCTAAGAAGTGACGACATGGACCTGTCCTTCCATCCATCGTTATTGGGAACGTAAGATCTATCTCCAATAAGATGGACGAGCTAGCTGTGCTAACCCAGCAACAGAGGGAATACCAGAGGGCAGAGTAGCATCATGCTATTCACAGACATGGCTAACAGAGCTAACACTAGAAGAAGGGGTGAAAACCACAGGATAAGCCCCTGTATAATCCCAAATACACCGTCCATGATGAATTTATGGTACAGTGATTCTGCAGTAACTGTTAACTTGCAGGAAAATATGGCAGTGTGATACGTCGGTTTATCTGACTCATTAATCCTCCTCTTAGTATTTCATTTTAAAAAAAAACTGTGACATAAAGTATGATAAGAGCTAACTATGAGCTTCAAACCGTGCTTGACAAACACTTATTTGACCTGGAGTTTGAATTTTGCAGTCTGACCCACGTCCCATCTGTTAACATAGAGAGGGAGGGGATTGTCACCTATACCGCAGACAGTCAGCAGGGGGAGCTCTAAGTGTTTTGACTTCATTTTGAGGAGCTGTCATGCTGCCTATGTTTTGACTCCTCTCAGTTGTTCACTGAGAGGAGCCGGCCCAGAAGACCGACGCGTCCATGAAAGGCCCGTCTCGAACGCACACATACCTCCTCCCTGCACACAAAGACCAGCCGCATCCAAAAGTTAAAGCTCTTCTTACCTAAAATGGCCACTGCAGCAGCCAAACACACACCGAGCTCTTTATTGAGCTGAAGTTAGTCAGCTCCAGGAGCGGACCGAGTCCTCTGCAGCCAGCCTAACATTAGCAGCCTGCCTCACTCCTTCACATCCTTCCATTGGCTGCAGCCTGGCGCAGCTGGCCCCGTGCATGTTTCCATTGGCCCTGCAGCTGTCAACCAAGCAACCTGAGCGGGTCTGTCCCGGGTTTGTCTGAGAGGGACCGCGGCAGCCCCAGGCAGCACCATTGTGCATTGTGTGCGGGTTTTTCCCTGCTTCCTGCCTGCTGGTCGCGGCTGAGAGCGGGGATGTGGGGCAGTGAGCGGCTGTGAGAGCGGCTCTGAGGCGGGGGGGGTTGTTGTTCTTACCGCAGACCTGCAGGAGGATCGTCTGGGTCCCGGGGGGAGCGTCCCTCGCACCGCCCGGCAGCTCCTGCTGTCATTGAAGGAGAAAGGCGCAGAAGACGCGGGCAGCGATCAGCCTTCAGCCCCCCGATGCCACAGATCCAGGGCTTTACATTTCTCCTCCGCTCGCTGCATCCACCAATCATGTGTCTGTTTACTCCTCCATCAGAGCCGGCTCTGCAGGGCGGAAGAACAGACAGCAGACATTCCACGTCTTGTGCAGATCAGGTCGTGTTTCCCGGATGTTCAGCCTCTTTGCAGGACTTCAAATGAGCCGTTCGAGTGTTTCTGGGTCTGGATGGACTTGTCTCCCTTCTTTAGGGTCTGCTGTGGATCTGTTTGGGGTCTTCAGGTGTCCCCCTTTCACCTGGTTTACTTGAGCTCTGCAGGCTGACCCTGCTGTCACCTCTGCTCCTGACCTGAGGAAGTTAAACCCTCAGAAACATCTGTCAGAGGGTTCAAACACGCAGGCAGGGCTCAGAGGTGGACTCAGGTATCACAACTCCGTACGTACCAGTCACAAACACAGGTGTTAACATGTCAGGGTCATAGAAAAGTGTTTAAACACACAATTATCAATATAAAGCTTTATTATTGGTGCAGTGGCTCCTTGTAGCTTTAAAAAAATATTGAAATAAAGAATAGTTATTTTTCTTCCAGAGGGTATTGATGATTAAAGACACTGACACTAAATAAAATCATGTGTTAACATTAAGTTGAACTAAATCTTCATCCCATCTGTCAATAAAGCCTGCCACCGCTCTACTTCACCTCCTACAACATCAACAGCCCACCAACTTTCCATGCACCTGTGGCTAACCTCAAGTTTTACAGCCCTGGGAAGATAACTACATCTACAAAAAGACTAATCTGGAAGAAAATACAGATTTTAATTCTGTGAGGATGGATTCATTTCACTGACAACGTGCTGGATTAATATACATGACTGATATGTGAGAAGACATTAGGAAACAACAAAAAAACAATGAGTTAAGTGATATTATGTTACCAAATTGAAAAGGTCTTTCAAAAGTGTTAACTTTTTGCAAAATAATTGAATTTCTTTCTTTTTAAAAATTTTTTATGAATTTAAAAAAAATTTTAGATTTTTTTTTTTTAATTTCCCAAATTTGGAAATTTCATGACTTTTTGGTATTCCATAGTATAAAAGTTCAGTTTTATTTAAAATATTTGAAATATTTTTTAGCTGGATTTTTTTTTACATTTCATTTTTTTTTCAGAATTTTGGGAACTTTTTTTAATTTCAAAATTTTTGGAAATTCGTGCAAATTTTCAATTTTGAAAGGTTTTTTAAATATTTTGCAAATTTATAACTTTCTTTTTGAGTTTTTGAATTTTTTACAATTTGCACATTTTTTATTTAAAAACTTTTGAGAATTTTTCAAAATTTATGGGACTTCAATTTAAAAAAAATCTTTTTTTTTCCTTTTTTTAATCATTTTTCAAATGCTCCAATTTTTTGAGAATGATTTTTAAAATGCTTATATTTGAAATTTTAATACTTTCTGAAAATTTTCACAACTTTTGCTTCAAATTTTAACAATTTTTTTGCAAACTTCAATTTTCTTTTTTTTTTAATTTGTCTAATTTTTTAATTTTGCAATCACTTTTTAAAAATAAAAAAATAAATACATCACATGGCAATTTATTATTATTGTTATTATTGAGATTATTATTATTATTTTTTTAATTATTATTATTAGTGCTATTATTTTTATTATTATTATCTACTTCAGATAATTATTCACTAGATTTACTATGTTTATAATTTATACACTCTATTGTCTTTATTGTGAAGATAAAGTCGACTTTGTGGCTCCTGATTGACTTTAATCTCAGTGAGCTGAGGTAAAAATGGCTCCTATGAAAGTAAAGGTCACTAACCTCTGCCTCAGACTTTTCCAGCAGTGTGCAGACTGCATCATGTGGATGC
The DNA here is from genome assembly GCF_033239565.1 of Halichoeres trimaculatus. Classification (NCBI taxonomy): domain Eukaryota; kingdom Metazoa; phylum Chordata; class Actinopteri; order Labriformes; family Labridae; genus Halichoeres; species Halichoeres trimaculatus. The sequence continues at coordinate 42,191,932 of NW_027437179.1, read as the reverse complement.
AATGAAAAGTGAAAAGTAGTGGCTGGAATAAAGGACTATAGCACAGACAGTTTTTAGAAGCAACAAACTGTTAAATCAGGAGAAAGAAACCTTCTCTTTTCAAACGGCTTCTGGTTACTCGCACTAGAAGAAAAGAACACATCTTTATCGTCATTTTACAAACTGTTAAATTGATTTTTTTTTTTTTTTTAAAAAGCCATACTAAAGAGTCCTCAGAAGCCAGCCACACAGACAGTTTTAATCCAGATCCAGGGTCTGGTTTTCCTCTTTCAGTGACCAGGGGGCGTGGCCTGTTTCATTTCATGTTTTAACAGATTATGAATCCAAATGATCTTCAGGTGTTTGGAGTCATGTGACTATTTTTACAGCTCCCTGTCCGCCTCACAGCCTCCCTGACCTCATTAAAATTAAACATGTTTAATATTAATGACTGTGGTCAGACTGAACACCTGTAACAACCAATGAGAGGAGGCGAATGGGAGGTGTCATCACCTGGATGATCCAGCTCACCAACACGACACATCTTCATCCTCTGGTTTTTAATCTGTCATAGCTGAGGCTCAGATTTCACTCTGGTTTTAATAGAATTATGGTTTGGATTAAAGATTTGTCAAACTTATTTCTCCTCCATCTCTCCTCCACCTCCCTTCCTTTTCTCCATCTCTCCTCCATCCATCCTCTGTCTCCTCCATCTCTAAATGATCCTCTGCAGGAGGAGGAGCTGCTTCATGCATGTCAAAACTCTGCTTCAGATGAATGTGGATGTGAATATAAACCAGTGTGTGTGTGTGTGTGTGTGTGTGTGTGTGTGTGTGTGTGTGTGTGTGTGTGTGTGTGTGTGTGTGTGTGTGTGTGTGTGTGTGTGCTGCAGTGAGGAACACACACCACATCCTGCAAACACCCCCCTCTCTCCCTGAAACGGCCTCTGCAGAACATCATTTATTCACACGGTGACGCTGAAGGTTGGACGTGTTTTTAAACTCTGCTCTTTAAAAAAAAAAGGAAAGAAAGCAAAAAAAGGGACGAAGAAGACTTTTATTTCTCAGTTCCTCACACCTTTGTCACCATTTTCCTGAAAAAGTTGCGTAACACTCAAAGTCCTACACTTGCAAGTCATGAAAAAGGAAAGGGTTGGTGGTTTGAGTGAGTTAGGTTATCGGCCCAAAGAAGGATTAAATTCAAGAAGGTGGACCTCACCATAACAGGCACTAACGGCAGGATTACCTCACCTGTTCAGCTGTTTACAGACATCACACTCATGTTTTACCGTTTAAGTTAATTAAGATATGCAAAGACAGCGGATACTTCAGGATTAAAATGATTATTCATAAAGTCTGAGGATGTGGAGCTCAGCAGATAGTTTAGATTGAAGAGACATCAATTTTTTTTCAGCGACCAGAGGAGATAAGAGAGGAAATCCAAGCGAGGCTCGCTGCCGTCAGTTTTACAAGTTCGATTAACTCTTTGCTTTATGATGCGGGTCCTTCCAAGATGTGTGTGGTGGATAGAGATGGCAAGTAAACAACAAATACTCGGTTACTGTACTTAAGTAGATTTTTCAGGTACTTTGTACTTTTAGAAGTATTTAAACTTTTAACTTTTACTCAATTACATTTTCAACATAAATATTGATACTTTCTACTCTTTAATTTTCCCAAAAAGGCTTGTTACTTTATATCTTGGTATATAGGTTACTATATTTGTAAGGCGCCGCCCTGTTGGCTATGGCTGCCTCCTGCAGCAGCTCTCTCTTCTTTGTCTGTTTCTTGTAATTTTTTCATCTCTGTCATCATCTTTGTTTTTGGAGTGGATCATCACTTTGTATGATTCATATGTTGGTCATGGACACCAAACTTTTTGTGTCTTCAGTGATATTTTTACTACTTTTTCTCCTGTGTTTGTCTGGAGATCCTACATGTAACCATGGCTGCATTGTTTACATGTAAAATCAGCTGTTAGCAGCCTGTAGCATGTCAATGCTAACTGGTGCTAGGCCGGATGTTTCCCCACAAAGTGAGGAGAAGGAGGTGAGGACGACGTGCTGGAAGAGCTTCACCTGCTGTGAGCAGACAGGATCCAGGAGACAGAGACTGAACAGACTGCTGAAGAAGCTCAGTCCTGGATCCTGTGGAGGTGAAGGCTGGCTGACTGGACAATGATGGACAAGCTTTTCTATTCTATTCTATAAAGCCTGGGTCTATATATTGTTTTTTTTTGGCACCACAACATCAGTGTCGAAGCAGGTCTGCCACTCCGCCCACACGTTACACCACTATATCGACCAGCTGCATGAAACAGACGACGCTGAGGGTCCCACAGTCACAGGAGCAGCTTCCACGGCCTTATTTAAAAGAGCCTTTTGAGTTTGTTGGTGATAAAAATCAACTCCTGACGTATGCGTTGCATCTTGTGCAAAACGAAACTCCAGGAAGTGGCTTCAAGAACAGTCCATCAAGTGCATCAGGACACTAAGCAGGAAGTGTTAGTTCAAACAATAACAACGCTAAAGTAGATTTCATATAAATGATCCTGTGTTTACAGTCAGTGAATCATGCAATAGGACAACTATTTACTTTTAAAAGTACATTTGAGAACATTTCAGAGCCTGTTCTTTTTACTTTTACTCAAGTTGTTTCCTCACATAGGTATTTTACTTCTGCTCAAATAAGAAATCCATGGACTTTTGCCATCTCTGGTGGTGGAGTGTCATTCTCTACCTGTCCACTAGATGTCCTCAGACTCTCTGTCTCTTTTCTTCTTCACCTGTTCTCTCCTGTAATCAGTCTTCAGTTTGGCTCCGCCCACATCTTCCTCCCTCTGTTGGAGGCTGCGTCCACATGTAGCCGGGTGTCTGGGAAACAGCAAATATTTTAACACATCAAGTTCTGTCGACCACAGGAAACTGCAAAATGATGTTTCCTGAAAACTCAGGCCACAGTGAAGATTTTGAAAAACAAGGTCAATCATGGGTTCCTCCTGGGGTTTGACATGCTTGGAGCTGCACTCACAGGCAGATTTGCTCGCTTTGTGTTGAGGAAAGTGTTTTTAAAAAGTAATGAGGGGAGAATTCGTTTTCTGAAATACCTGGCTATGTGTGGACTTCTGGATTTTCCTCCTGGGGTTTTCCCTCACCTGGACCTACCTGGAGAGACTGACATGAGTGTCGAAGAGTCCTGGAGCTGTGAAACTTTACCTGTGTCGTCGTTTCCACCTGAAGCTCTGCTCCTCCTCCTCTGCCTGGATTTCAGTGAGTTTCTTAAGTTTTATGTTTGAAAGTAAAAGAAGCAGGAAGTTGGTTTTCAAACCTGCTCACCTTTGACCTTTGACCTGGAACTAACCAGCCTCCTCCTTTAAAAAGACGCTTTCGGGTGCGTTTGAAAACTCCTTTTTGGTGAGGAACCTTCCTTACTGAAGGAATGACCTGGAAGTATTTCAGCGTCGGCCATGATTAACGGCTGTTAGAATTCTCCAAACGTTAAGGAAAGGAAGCTCGTTGCTTCCTTTATTAGCTCCTTTAGCTTAGGAAACACTGGACCATCCTTTACAAAAGGAAAGGAGAAATCTTTACATATTAAACCTACATCTGTCTGCTAAATGCCCATACCATTTAAAGATGGCTACATATAACATATTAATCACAATATTAATTTGAATAGAGGAATTCAGATGTTGCAACTGACCCCAAACCTGGGGACAGTTGCAACACAGATCAGGGACGGTTTCAACATATAAAAAAACGTGAATTTTTCACTAATTATCCTCAGTGTTTTGTCCAAATAGGACAAATACTAATGTTATGACCCAGAGTGGGCTCAAATTCAATTTTATTTTCTGTACAGCTTTAAGGTATTTAATTAGTTTTGTTTTGTTTAAAACATGGGCCTACCTTGAGTCAATGTGCAGGTGTTACTGAAGCTATAAAAACTCAATGTTGCATTTTGGGACAAAAAGAATGGAATAATTTCTTTTTTTACAATTTCTCTATTTAGATGATTCATTCACTCTATGACAAGTTTTCATGACACATACAACAATAACAAATTGCTCATTTTTGCTTATCAAGTAATTTGGGAAATTATTCTGTTCATCATTAGCGTTAGTTTCTCCATATGATTGCCTGTTCTGTTCATCATGAGCAATAAAATATATTAATTTTGCCTATTTTGAACTAAAAATCTTTAAAAAATATGGTTGTGTGGTCTCTTATAATATGACTAACCTAATAGCATGGGGACAGTTGCAACAGTTGCAACTGTCCCCGTGGTACCAGTCATGACAAAACGCCATGTGCTAGCTAGCCACATTGGCACTGACATATGCTAACCATGTCATTTAACAGTCAACAAACAGTGATTCAAACTAGAAAGGTTTGGATTCATTCATACATAAGGTCAGAACAGTATGACAAAAAAAAACAGCTCATGAAAAAAGCTACTTCCATTCCTCCAAAACAACTTCACTTGATAGAAGCAGGACCAGATGCTCAATGTGGCCTCTCTCTTCTTGGTGGGTAGAGGGTCTAACTGAGCATGTGCAGTGTGAGTGTCATCACTCTAGCATGTTTCTGATTGGAGACATAAGGCTTGTTGCAACCGTCCCTTGTTGCAACTGTCCCCAGTCTCCCCTACTTTGTTTATGTTTTAGATTTGAGGGACAATGAAGATATGTAGACAGTACAGAGTAAACATTTGGGCATGCATAAATAATAACAGATAAATAATTGCATGTTATTATTTACAAAGTAGTAACTTTCAAGCATTTACTTTCCTCCATAATTACCCACAATGTTGACGAATATCAAACTATTGTGCTACTTGTTTCCTATATTAATATTATAAACTAATTACCATATTTTCATCTGTCTTAATATATGAAGTTAATCATTCCAGTAATAAGACAGAACAATGGGGTCTCCAGTAATGTTAATTATGGAACAATCAATAAAAGACAGACATATAATTATCGTTCTTGATGATAATGTGTAAATAAAAACAGATAAACATGTATTAGCAGGCTTAAGGTTTTAGTATGTAAACATTTGACATTATTTACCCTAACCTTACAGCTGTGAGCAGAAAAGACAATGCATGGTCAGAGAAAAAACACCTATTGTTGATGATAACAGGTCACTAAACATCGCAGTGAGGTAAAGCAGATCTCAAGGGCGGTTGTTGTAGGTATGGATGGCAAACAACTTTCTGCAATTAAATGATAGCAAAACTGAGATTATAGTTTTTCATCCCACAAACTCCCCAAAAACCACCCTGCACTCCCTCAGTCACCTATCCGAAAACATTACACCCCATGCAAAGAACCTTGGAATTATATTTGACAGTAATTTAAAGTTTGACAAACAAATCAGTTCTGTAATCAAATCTAGTTTTTTTCAGCTCAGGATCATAGCAAAAATCAGACCATTTCTGTCACATAAAGACTTGGAGAAAGTCATCCATGCCCTGATATCCTCCAGACTTGACTACTGTAACTCCTTGTATTTTGGAATTAACCAAGCATCAATACAGCGATTACAGCTTGTACAGAATGCCGCAGCCCGACTGCTTTGCAGACGTAAAAAACGGGATCATATAACACCTATATTAGCATCACTTCATTGGTTGCCTGTTCATTTTAGAATTCAGTACAAAATTCTTTTGTTTGTTTACAAAGCTTGTCACAATACAGCTCCCAGCTATATTACAGAGCTAATATCACCATACAGCACTGCAAGGCCCCTCAGATCATCACACCAAGAACTCCTCACTGTACCAAGGTCCCACAAAAAAACCCTTGGAGACAGGGCCTTTGCAGTTGCTGCACCGAGGCTGTGGAACGAACTCCCATTACATATTAGATCCTCTGGCTCCCTGGACTGTTTTAAAAAAACATCTTAAAACTCACTTTTATTCTCTTGCTTTTTCATGAGTTTATTTCCTTTCATAATTATGATGTCTTCCTGTAGAAGAACTTGTGTGTATGTATGTATCTGTGTCTGTTGATGAGTGTGTGCTGTCAGCTGCTGTCTGTGGTTGTGTGCGTTCATGGCCATGACTCCATCTAATAATGGCTATGGAAGTTTGTGTCTTATGTGTTTGTGCTGCCCTGACACATTAGCATTTTACACTGTTCATTTGTCTCCCTTTTTATCTTATCATTTGGTGTTTTATACTTGCTATTGGCTCTTGTTGGGTTTTTCCTTGCTGTTCAGCACTTTGGCTCAAACTCTGTTTGTATTTAAAGTGCTCTATAAATAAAGCTGATTGATTGATTGATCTCTTTTTCTGAACATTGTAGTTCGTCATGGCTTACAACGTCACAAGAAGCCGTCGTCGCATAAATATGACATCAAAGTGAAAGTGCAGTCCAATTCCTCTTTTACCGCAGCTCTCCTTTCTTTTCCTCTTACTCCCTCCTTTCCTTGATCCTGTGACGTTTTCCATCGGGGTTAAGGTAAAGTGGATAGGAAAGGAGTCAGGAAGGAGTTTTCGAACGCACCCTTGGTTTTTAAACCTGCTCACCTTTGACCTTTGACCTTAAACCAACCAGTCTTTTCCTGTGGGTTAAAAAAATCTCAGCTCCATTGACCTGCTTGGTCTGCGTACCTGGCTGTGAGCTGCATCTGTGTCCTTTTCTCATCCCCAAGACGACTCAAAGTATTTCTCACCTCTTTTAGATAAAAAGAGATAAAATCAGCTGCTTTCATTTCTTTTGAGTTAAACTGAACTCGCTGACTTACCTTCAGGTGATCTGCACACCTGTGTCTGTACTTCATTCTTTCTGTGCTGCAAATCTTTAAAACCTCTTTAACATTATTTAATCAGCATTAAGACAGACGTTAGCTCCCCCTCCTGTCAGTAAACTTCCTGATGCACGAATAAAAATCCTCTTCCTGTCTGCGTCTGCGTCCCATCGACCTTCGCTGTCAGCACCACAGATCCTGTAAATAAAGCTCCACTTTTTTTAGATCAAAGAAGAAGAAAGTCAGCTGTTTCAAACTTCTGCTGCATGAATTAATCATTTAACTTTTTAGACGTCTGAACTCATCTTAAGTCAAATGTTTTTACAGATTGAATGCTGGATTCAGAGACTGTTTGGTGCAGAAACACGTGGTTCTGTCACAGACCTGTGTCTGGGTC